>NC_053155.1:127757222-128078472 GCF_016835505.1 Polypterus senegalus
GTACTGTGGGAAAGCCACTGAAATTGAGAACAGAATCACATCGAATGTTTTAAATGTGCCAATTAAGTTTGATTTTTAAATACAGTATGAGCATTTGTCAGTCATAGCATCCATATATACACTTGTTTAAGTTACATTATCAGAAATGGCAGATCATTGTGGGAGACTTTAAGATAGTTTTCAGTTTTTGAAGAATTTAAAAATAATGAGAATTGATTTTTGCTGTAGTGTTTTTTTTTTTTTCTAAACTTTTATTAAATAGTGGAATTTTTATTTTTTTTTTAGTCTTTGAAATTTAATTATTGTGAATATGTCCATCCGTGGGCATAGCTATGTATGTTACTTTTCAAAATCTGAAATTTTGATGAAAGTGATCTAGAGGCTTTATTTCATAATTTCTTCTATGAGCATGCGTTGCATCGCGTTAAGTATAAACCCAGCCTAAGAGTGTGTTTCACTCGCCACTGTTATTTTTTTGATGTTACATTAGACATAACCAGTAGTGTGAGATTTGGACCTTCAAACATGGACAGCAGCGGTGTGGTGCATGTTTGTCAAATGTGCAGCCAGGAATTTCATAGCATTATGCACACTTTACAGTAAGTTTGGTTTTGCTTTGATAAAAATGTAGTCTCATCAGTAAATTTCCAACATTTTTGAAAAAGACATTGTACTCCTGCATATTGTTATTAGGTACAATAGAGATATGCCCAAATGAAACCGAATGAAATATGATTTTTTAGCACTTGC
Organism: Polypterus senegalus; assembly: GCF_016835505.1. NCBI lineage: Eukaryota > Metazoa > Chordata > Cladistia > Polypteriformes > Polypteridae > Polypterus > Polypterus senegalus. The sequence continues at coordinate 127,757,973 of NC_053155.1, forward strand.
CAAGTCACTTTTCAGAAAATGGTAGAAAAAGTACTGATTATGGTGTTAGTAACATTTGCTGTTTCTTGATGGTAGGTGTTTTTTTCCAAGCCCATTTTATGATGGGACATTTTACACTTTGATGCCAATACAGCATCATGATCTATCAGACCATTATTAAATTTGCAGTACAATTTGAATTTTGTTTCTTAAGTATACAGTTTTTCATATATGGCTCATCACAAAGTGGAATTCCATTAACTTGTTGTATCTTCACCTGAACCCTTAGAGGGCTGTCAGCATAATAATTACATATGTGGTCTTGAATAAATGTGATGCTGTCCAAGCAAAGTTTATCCTTATGAGTGTAAGCCCAGTTAAATCTGAGTTTCAGCCACTGTCAATGCATTTGTGTTTACCTTAATAAATTAATTCATATTGACTACCTATCTGAGAGCCAGAACAGGCAAGATTGTGTTTTTCCTTCCTTTAAAGTTGTTCATTTTCCTAATTCTTTGGTGTGCTAGTTGTCCATTAAACACTACCCTTCCCCACTCTTCTGTCTGTGCATTTCACAATTTGTTACCCAACTAGTGTGCTGGTTTCTTCTTGAATGTTCCTCTTGATAATCAGGTGTAAATTGTAGTATTATTGTTGCACTATCAATGTAAATTCTGTCATGAGGTTAATATGGTAGATCAGGCAATAATATATTTTGCACAATTACTTTATCTTTACAGCTTAGTCATACCTTTTATATATAAGGCTTTTTAACACAAGCATGAAGGAAGATCCTATTTTTTATCAATGTGCAGTAAGCTGCTCAAATTATTTTTGCTTATTTAATAAAATCATTAATGAAAAAGTACTTTGGTTGCAAAACCTACTTTACATGTAAAATGTTACACATGGAGTAAAATTATGAAAAATTAAATGCGTGGTAAGTTCTTTGCTCATATTAATAACTAATATTATTGTCATAATATTATTGGTAGTAATAGAAAATCAGTTACATTACAAATAGTTTACATATTTAAGATGTATCATAAAGAAGTATTAAATTCAGATAATTAACAATACTTGTGTCTTCTGAACCTAGTTGGCAATCATACATAAGGTACCATAGAAATCTTCACATTTGCACTGAGTGGACTAGCTAGCAAAAAGATAATTAGATAAGTACCAAAGCTTTTAAATTTCAATAATGCTATTTAAGTTAAAAAGAAAATAGTAATACAAGCAACATGTTATATAAATCTGTTAAAAATCACCCTCTGTAGCATTCTGCATTACTGTGTGTTTTTTTGAGGTTGGTTTGTTATTAGGTTGGCGGTTTTGCATTTCTTGTGTACAAGTAAAAACACTTTTAAGAGCAAACTAGCAACAGATCAGAATTTAGCTTTTCATAGTAGCATACTTAATTAATGGAATGTTACCCTTACAGTCTGGACATGCATATCTTGCATTTCATTATAAGTACTGTATATCATATTTTTATCTTTATGTCTGAGAAATGTTATTGCGTGTTATATATTGCAATTTCTGAACAGGTTGTTTTAAAGTATAAGTTCAGTATTTTTCAATTCAAACATATTTGTTCACAAACATGATATATATGCATTTGCCACATTGAATTGTGTTCTAAACTTAAAAGCATGTTTTTTTTACAAATTAAAAAAAAAAAAAAATCTTGCCTACACTGGTGCTTTACATTGTATTCTATAGGACATGTCGGAAAAGTTTAAAAGAAATAACTAAATACATTCATTTTTTTCAAGCCAAGACAGTTGTTGAGTGTTGATCCTCATTACTATATTATAAGCTGATTTGAATAAAAATAAATGAATGCTTATGCAGTAACATTGTTACTAGGTGTTAAAATCACATTTTCCACAGAGAGCTGTAGAAGAGGAGGCTGTAATCCTTTTGAATTTCATACTTTACAAGAAAAGGTGGCACTTCGGGTGTTTTTTCATGGTGCATTGGATAGCGGTGTTGTCTCACTGGCCCAGAGGCTTACATTTTAATCTCTGCATAGACACTGTCTATGTAGTGTTTGCACATCATCAGTGTATCTGGTCGTGTTTACTCAAATTACTTAAGGGTTTTGCATAGATATGAAAAGTTGAAGGGGAGAAAAATTGAGTTATAGTTGACAATCAGCCTGATCTCCAGAATGAAGTTTGTCACTACAAGAATAAAAAGCATGGTATTGAATAAATAACAATGCTGCACAAGCAAGGTTTATTCTTATGAGTGTATACTGACTTGAGGGTTTTGCATAGGTATGACGAGTGGTGGGGGGTTGAGTTACAGGTGACAATCTGCGTGATCTTTAGAAAAAAACATTTTTAATTAGACTTGACAGTTCATCTTGAGGTACATTTACATGCAAACCTGCATTTCTCTCAGGGCCAGCTTAGAATCACCAGCTAACTTAAAGCAGCTTGACTTTAGGAACATGGAAGGAAAACTAACACTGACACACAGATAACATGCATTGCTCACGTTAACAAAAATCAGCCATTGAATCCAGGAACTGCATCTTCGAGGAGTCAGTGTTACCCACTGTGCTAACCACCCTACTGAACCTATTCAATCTAGTTGCAAGGTTGCTGGAGCTAATGCTAGGAACTCTGGGCAAGAACTAAAACTGTTTGGAATATTAGCTCATAAAAAAAACTCACTCACCCACATATGTGCATGGATTCAAAGTGTGTTGACTTGCAGTCTGCATGTAACACTTGTTTTTCTGGTGTGTCAGGAGGCAAGAGTACCTAGAGAGTCCTAATTTGTTAGTTTTGCTTGAAATAATACTCTTCCCAACCCAATTTTTTTTTTAATCTATAACTTATCTAGTGTTTTGTAGTAATGGCTGCAAAGTTTTTAATCTAATGTTTTTAATGAAAACAGAACAGTGTTCCTGACATAAATTACTTTTATGGGAACTAAGACTGAACAATTAATTTCAAATTTTCTATGAAAAAGATTTCTCTCATTACTTGTGTTACATAATTTATATGTCTGGTTTCCAGTTATGTGCTCATATCACCCCAATCACATGTACTGTATTTTGTCTTTTGATTAGTATTAATGAATGAAGTAATGCTGCTTCAGCTAGTCATAGACTTAGACATATTACTATCTATAGACATTTTATGTTTAATAGTAAGGTAGTTGTACATTGTGCTTGATGTGTTAGAGTATAATTGTTTTATTTAGCACAACTTGCACTGAACATTGCTTTTGTCAATTTGCTCAAAATGAATCAAAGGTTCACTCTATTTTTTAGGTCACTGTTTCTGCTTACTAAGACCAGCTGCTACTGTGGTGCAGCTGGTCTGTAATGTTGGAATATACTACCTGCTAGGGTTGTGGTTGTATTATTCATAATTAAAAACTTATGAAAAAAATATTTTGTTGATAGTGGATTGATACTATTATTGCGTTAGATGTGGTATTGGAAGTGGTAATTTACTGTCATCTCATCCTCAATTGTTTATTAGTGTGTGTAAAACTCCAAGGAGAATCCGGTCCTGTAAATGAATTGTGTAATGCAGCATAGTAGGGAAACGTGTGTTTGTGGGCCGGGGATACAAAGGGTCTGTGATGGGGGTGAAATATGTGATTTTAGCTTTGGTACTGTTTTGGTACTAGTGTTGACGTCCAAAAGCTGGTATAGATATCAAAAACAAAATTTTTGTACCTATCCAGCAATACTACCTGTCCCCAAATTTCTTACCCTATCAGAAAAATAAATCCATGCAACCCTGCAGCGATTTAATGTCATTGTAAGCTACCCATTAAACATGTATTGTGATAAGACAGATCACACTGTGCGCAACAAGCTGTTTTCAACTTTGGCAACTATTAAGAGGTTGGGAGCTTGTGCTATAGTGTGCTGCCGCACCCACCACATGATAAACTACCTGGGTTGGGTCCCGAGTGCAGCAGGTGACACCTTAGCACCATACTAGAACATTGTGAGGTTGTTTACGGTGGCCAGAGTGACAATCCTTTCACCAACCCCCAAGTTTTCCTTGTAAGTTGAAGGATCTGCTTGTGGGACTGGATGCAAATTAATGTCATACCCAAGACAAAGCAGTTGCGGATTAAGGGCCTTGCTTAAGGGCCCAACAGAGTAGAGTCACTTCTGGTGTTTACAGGATGTGAACCAGAAACCTTCAGATTCATATTTTGGTTGAAATCTGAAACTGAGTAACTGGAAAAAAGGAATCCAAAGTTAAAAAGACACATATCACATATTAACTCTATTAGTGGTTTTCCACAGTGGCTGTATTCGTGCATTCAGGCCAAAATGCATGAATTAATCACTGTAGATTTACAAATACACTGTATGAAAGTGCTATTGGGATAGGAAGTGGTGTTGAAACAATCATCTAACAAACACTGCCATTGAAATCAAACACAAACACAACCAGTTAAATTTAAATATGCAGAACTAGAAACTGCACAGATGGAGGTGAACATGAGTTTTGATCAGATTACAAGTCTCAGACCTTTAAGTTATCTTTTACTAGCAAAATACCCGCACTTCACAGCGGAGAAGTAGTGTGTTAAAGAAGTTATGAAAATGAAAAGGAAACATTTTAAAAATAACGTAACATGATTGTCAATGTAGTTGTTTTGTAACTGTTATGAGTGTTGCTGTCATCAGGAATTTGATTATCTTTATTTCTTTCAATCAGGTTCGTATTTGGAGGACGTGTTGTGTTCAAGTTACATTCCGTGTTTTTCAACCATTGTAAAGATAATTAATAGGTTTCATGCATCGAAGTGTTCACTGCGTCTCTATGAACTTGTGGATTTGCCTGCGAGTATTTAGCGACAGCGTGTCTATTAACTTGTGGATTTTTCTGCAAGTATTTGGCGGCAGCGTCACGAAGTTGTTTCCGTCTAGCTGCATCAGAAAATGTACCACAACGTCTGACACGCCTCCTTTTTACTGTTTTCCCACAGCTTGGATTGCTGCTGTCATAATCGGTTTGAGTTTCATGGTTTGTTTCAATTACGTTGGTATTTGCAGGACTTGTGTTGAAGTGACATTCGGCATCTGTCAAGCGTTGTAACATACAACCGGCTTCATCGATAACTTCGCATCCAGCTTTTGAGAGTTGAAACATTCATAAACATCAAAGTGTCCACTACTGAAGTCATCACCTGTGAATCTAAGATGTTTAAGAGGCATTGGCGGTTCTCCAAAGGTGTAAAATATTTGGCCATTTCGGTACACTTGAAAGCAACAACTGAACAATTCAGCGGCAGCCATCAACTCACATGCAGAAGCATAGGTGAAGGGCTTAAGCATTTCACTCTTGATAGTGCTCCTGTTTAGTATAATTATCTCCTGCACCGTCATCAATCCACACCTTGAACCTGTCCCAGAAATTCAATACAGTAATCCCTTGCTATATCGCACTTCGACTTTCACGGCTTCACTCTATCGCAGATTTTATATATAAGCATATCTAAATATATAACACAGATTTTTCGCTGCTTCGCGGGTTTCTGCGAACAATGGGTCTTTTTTCTTCTGGTACATGCTTCCTCAGTTGGTTTGGCCAGTTAATTTCATCCAAGAGACGCTATTGGTGAATGGCAGAGAAGCTAACAAATCACAGCACGTAGTTAAGTTCTTGTGTGCCTATTGGCTCAGCGACAGAGTGCCAAATTCGATTCCGCGGCGTTAACCAGGAAATCTCGTCTTCCTCATTCAGCATCAACGTGTTTTGCTGTGTAAAGAGTTAACCTTTGTGCTTTTTTGTGTTTATCTTTGTGTGTAGTCAAGCCCTTCTTTATGGCTCCAAACGATCTGCTCCTGCTACTGCTTCAGGGGCCGTGCCCAAGCGTCAAGGGAAGATGCTAACGATTGCCGAAAAGGTAAAAGTTTTGGATATGTTGAAGGAAGGGAAAAGCTACACCGCTGTAGGACGCCATTACGGCATCAGTGAGTCCATGATTCTTTTTATTTAAAAAGGAGGAAAAGAATATAAGATTTATGGCCGCAGTGTCCTTTTAACCAAGGCACAAAACGAGTTGTCAGTGGACATAATAAGGCAGTAGACTGGATGGAATCTGCTTTAGGGATTTGGTTTGAAGACTGCCGGAAGAAGAACAACGGCGGTGCTACACAGTCGCCTGAAGAGGCTCTTTTACAAGAGCAGTAACGCTCTCCTTTGTTGTGCAGTAAAACTAAACTCATCGTTATTGGACTAGTCTTCGTGTCATTGTTGGTGAGTAACCATAATTACAATATATAACAATATATAATATATAATAACAATGGTGAATTGTTAACATCACTATCCGTAACCAATCCACCTACTATAGATTGTTACGCTTTCTTGAGTTGGGATGTAGATAAATTGTCCTGAGTGTTTAAAATTATTCATAGGTCAACCATGCATGTGCCATGATTGCCATTGACTAATTCATTTTCAGTTTGCTTTTCTTAGTGGGGGTCGTGGTACCATACTAAGTTGGGATGACCAAGCATCACTATCCCTAGCAACTTCCTTCATGAATACCCAGATATTCGCAGATCTGCCACTGGAATTTTTTTTGCTTTTTCATCTGGCAGATGAGCCCAAGGGTGTCATTATTAAATGGCCAGACTAACTCAACTGGCTTATCTTGATCCAGAGACGCTTTACTATAAACTCCTTATAGTATTGCAGAGATGTAAGCATGGCACCTCTCTAAAGGAACTTCATTTTGTCTGCTTATACTCCATAAAATCATTATTTTAGTCATGCTCAAAGCTCCTGACAATAAGTGAATATGTGGGTGCAGGCTTTCTGTAAAATAAACTGCTTTGTTTTTATCTATCTCTGTTCTTCCCTCTACATCCTGGTACAATGCTTACAAAATCGCTGCCACTTCACTGATTTGTTAGCTTATTTTATAGCTGCGTTGGCACTCATGAGTAAATCTCCCAAGATATTTAAATTCCTCCATTTAGGATAGCTGCTTATTTCCTTTACCTGTAAGGAACAAGACACGCTTTTTCAGTAGAGTACTATAACCTCAAACTTTGCAGTGCTAATTATCATCCCAGCTGTATCACCCTTCCAGTTTACACCAGAGAGTAGTCTAATAAAGCCAAGAGATCAACAGAATTTTTCAAGAATGGAGATTCAACCCAAAATTTCCCAAGCAGAAAATCACAAACAGAAGAGTAAGAGACTACATCTCGGCAAAGTCCATTGCACTCACTGTACTGTTTTGCCTGAATGGCAAGTATGCAAACCCAGTACTTTCTGTGTAAATGTACAAAATGAATGGCACATAGCGGCAGCCCCAGAGACCTATATTCTCCTTCTAAAACTAGTATGGCCCCACCAAGTATGTGAAGGGGAAAAGGTCAACTGTTCTGTTCCAGAGAAAGGACAGAATCCACATTGCTCCTTACTAATTCTAGGTTCAACTATCGGATGGCATAACCCTCCCTGTATCCGACCAGAGCTTGTTTCCACTTTTTTTTTTTTTTTTAGCTTCTCCTTAGCCTTCAGAAAATAAATGATTGCATAACTGTAATGGTTCCAAATTATGTATTTGCAAATGCATGCCTCTTCTGACTCGAGAGTAATGGGACTGATCACAGAGGATGATAGCCTATTTGTATTGCCTATTTTCTAAATATAAAGGAATCAAGTTTTGTGCATGGGTAGTCTAAAATAATGAAACAATAGTTAAAGTAAACCAGACATTGAGTAAAATACAATATCTTTACAGTGCTTTTGACTGCTCAAGTTAAAACAGTTTTGAAACAGTTGCTAACCAGTTCTTGAAACAGAATTACATACATAACAAATCTAACAGTTAAAAGACCTGTAGTAAAATAATTTTCATTTATCTTTAAAGGCAGTCACAGAAACACTGTAACCAAAGCATTTAAAATGTGAATTTAAGCTTTCTAGAAAGGTAATACAGTGGAACCTCGGTTCACGAACATCTCGGTACACGTACAACTCGGGTTACGAGCAAAAAGTTCGCCAAACTTTTGCCTCGGTTCACGACCACACACTTGGTATAGGAACAAGCCAGTTTCCCTTTAGGTTTGTACATGTTCAGTCTCTCCCTGTGCATTTCCTGTGCAGCGAGCAAGAGAGAGAGAGTGCGCGACACACACACACACCAGCGCACACCACTGCGTAGGAGACAGAGGCGCACACACACAGGCACACGAGACAGAGACACGCACACACAGGCACTCCAGGCTTGGGAAAGAGACACACACACGAAAGAGAGAGTGAGCAAGCGGGGAAGGCTGAACGCATAAGGTATAAAAGGCTTGTTTTTGTTTTCAGTTCTGTTTACAGCGATCGGTTCATAGCATGCATTGTGGCAATGTTACTTTTCTTGGTGGTTTATTAAATTAGATTCCTTTTTTTCCCTGTGCTTAAAACTCATTAAAAAAAAGTGTTTTTAGCGAGCGGTTCCAAGCACTATAGCGCAACTATTGCAGTGTTAGTTTTCTCTGTTGTTCAAGGTTTTTTTTTTTTTAATACAACAGGTAGTGTACGCATTTCAGTATATAGTAGAGGTATCTAACTCAGATCCTGGAGGGCTACAGTGCCTGCAGGTTTTCTGCTGTTAATTGACTTTCCTTCACTTTAATTGCCTTGTTTTTTTAGGACCCTATCTTCTGAATTGCTTCTTTATTTCCTTAAAATGGCAGCCAGACAAAAGCAACAGTCCTCCAACAGAGGACCTGCCAAGTTGAGGCCTCAGGCTCTAACCAATTTCTCTCCATGCAGTTTCTTAACTAGGAGTTGATTGTTTGTTGTTAATTAAACCTAAAGTTTAATTCCCTGACTTTCTGGTTGTCTCTTTCTGCCACACCAGATATTTCCAAACCTGTTGATTTCCTTTTTAAAGAGCACTGTCGAAATCTTTTTCTGGTCTGAGCAGATCAGCGTTACTGAGACCTTCACCTTTCTTTATTTTCAGATATTGTATGATGGACACGGGTTAGCTGGTCAGGTGTTGGCTCATTTTGTAACTGATTACTGTTTGTTTGCTAAGTAAGGAAAAAAACAGTTAAAGGGTCTGAGTCTTAAATAGCAGATTGCATATAATTAAACTTAATTTTAATCTAACTGGGAACTAATTAAGAAAATGGTTAGAATAAAAACAAAAACCTGCAGCCGCTGTAGCTCACTAGGATCAAAGTTTGTTACATGTGTATACAGTGTACACATTTCAGTGTATTGTGTATTAGACAAAATCTTACTGTATGTGTGTCAGTTTACAGTGTATGTGTTTTGCTATGTAGTGTATTCATATCAGTACAGAGTATAATCCTTTCAGTATTTTGTGTATGTACTGTGAAGAATTAATTAAGTTGCAAATGTCATCTTACAGATAAAAATAATATGGTGAAGTATATGTCTGTCTAGGCACAAGCAGTTTTGGTATGCTAGGCAAAGGTGTAAATATGTTGCCCTTCCGTGAGAGCAGGTAAATAGAAGGGGGTCAGGGTCTCCTTCGGTGTTATGTGCATGCATAGGATTTGCTTATGTTGCCTAATGGGGGTTGATTGGCACTATGTACAGTGTCCATCCCCTGACTCTTCAGAGCCACGGTAGCGTCATTGGTTGTGGCTTCTTTTCTTGGACACAAGGAGTCCAACTCCTGTGTTTGTATCTCTCTCTATCTGGCAATTGGACTTGGAAGTGTTCAGCATCACCACTTCAACTTTAGTGAATTTCCGTCTTCTACTTCAGTGGTCATGCCACACATCATCCTGTCTCTATTCCCTTGTCACAACATCTCTGCTTATTCACTCATCCATCCATGCTATTGGCAAGTGGCACTTTTGTGCTGGCATAATTCAGCTGGCAGTCACACTTGTTTGTGCTGACTGGAAAAAAAGATGGGGTGCCTTGTAATAATAGCTCCCTTGCTACAGCATCTTTATTGAAAAATATCAACAAATAAAAAACACAGGTCAGCTTATTTTCTTTTTTCTATAACCTCACCAAGTTTCAATCCATTCGCCAAAGCGGTCTTGAGATTTTGAGGTATTTAGATTTTCTATTTTGTGGCATGTCTAACCCCTAATTGTTAATATTGAAGTATCCCTTTTTACAAATCTATCAAGATGTGGATTTTTTTGTTGTAAAGCTGAAACAACACCAAACTTGTAACTTCTTTGCTATTCGAACCCCACCATGTTTAACATCCTTAATCTATGCCATATTTTAAAATGTAATTTAATATTGTTCTTGGCCAATAAAATAATGTAATACATGACAAGGCGACTTAACATTAACAAAACTATTTGGCTCTCTTTTCATCATTGACTATTATTGGTGACATTAATAAGTTGTTAAAAGACCTACTGTCCAGCATTCTTCTGGTCACAATACTTGTGTTAAAACCTATAAATGTATTAAATACACTTGGTACTCCTTATTTTGGATTATAACACGACAGATGTTGTCAACCAAAAAGTGACTCGTGAGGAGCTATTGGGTTACAGCTACTACTAACCAACAACTGCGTTTTGAGTGTAGCTAGATCTCTACCTGAGAGAATGAAGAGGTCACTCAATTATTAATACATAAAACATGCCATGATAATGTAATATATAAACAAATGCAGTATGTTAAATCATTTCCTTTATACTTTCTTCTGCTATGCTGTAAAAGCAGCCAAAAAATAGACTTGGAAGTGTTAAAATATGCCTCCAAATCTCACACCTGCAGGCTAGTTGTAGGATTTCCTTAATGTAGAATTTCCTTAATGTTTCCTAAAAATGCCTTTTATAAACATCACACAGTTAGCACTGTTGAAAATTAAGTTTAGAACAGAATATATGTCACCGGAGAGAGACTTGTCATGAGAAAATTTGTGCTGATGCTAAAGTCAATGAAGAGAAATGGAATTTACTTTCTTTGGCTACTTTTTTAATATTGTAATTGAAAGTACAAGAGTAAGCTGACAGGAGAGTTTTTAGTTTTTTTTTTTTAACTGTTCTGTTCTGTCAATCAAGGCTTTTTGTTATGGCCTACAGGATTTCAGTGCAGGTACAAGCCTTTAACTTGATGTATCTAAGTCTGCACAGAAATTAGTTACTTTAAGGAAGAATTTCAAGCCTTGACTCCCAGTTGAATAATCTGCAGCTAAATGTATGTAAATGTCAGAGGACATGTTTATTGAAATATTTGTTGTGACAGTGCAATGAATGTTCATACCTGAGTGTTCCAAAATGAATGTTACTTCTGAACTCTTTATTTCTTTGTTACTTGTTCAGAAATATTTTCTGCTGCTATCCTTAACATTTGGTTAGCCATTTCGAGCTTATCTTAAAAAATGTTGACAATCTTAAGTATATTGAAATGTAGCTTTTTTTAACTTGGTGGTGCACATTTTCAACTTTGGATCACTTCTGCATTCACCTGGCAAAAAGACAGGTAGGAACAGTTGTGCAGTTATATGTTCCTTTGGACTGTAGGTGCAGTGAACAGGTGTTTTACTACCCAATGTTAAACTACCAGTGACGCTCGGTATTGTACCAGTGGCCATTATTTGATTGGTGTGTTCTCTTCAGTAAGGCAGGTAGTTAACACTAGAATCCCTGAAGCCTACGAAAAAAGTCATAATTCCAGGCCACCTTAAAATCTTTTGCGCCTCCTCATCAGCGTCTTTGTCTTAAAAATGTGTTGATCAGCGCTGGCAGCTGGCTCACTCAACCCCCCTACCGGGCAGCTGAAGTCAACTCAGACACTCAAGTCTTTGTCTGGCAGTGAGGTGCTTGAAATTGTATAGGTTGAATTATATATTGTTATTTGGAATATATACATTTCATGTGTCTTCTGTGTTTACAACAATCTGGGTAAATGTAGGATGACAGGAAACATGAGGCAAGAAATGTTGAACGCATAACTAAAACAGAAAATTTTTCATCTTACTGTAATAATGGCTAAATGCCAATGTAAAGTGAATAATGTTTTAAGACTGAAGTCCAAATATCAAGTAAACACTTTCTCAAAAGTTATAACAAAACAAGTATGCTTTTACTCAAGAATATACCCAAAGAAAAAGAAATAATTTAATTTGCATGGTGCTGTCAATGAGTAGAAACCCAAGTCCAAATTTCAATTTACACCAAACTGACATATTTGCTCAGCCAGTGCAGAGGTAAGAACTGCTGTCCCCTAATCAAGAGGTTGCGGGTTCGAGCCTGGATTCTTCCCATTTTGAGCTGCTATTATTATTACTATTATATAATAAAAACAAACATTTGATTTCAGTCTGTAACACTTGGTTTAAATCTTTACAACTTGTAAAAGTTAGCTTTTTTTTTTTCTTCAGTTTTATTCTTTCAGTCACATTCACACATCCCCCCTAAAATCTGACACTGTTAGTTTTCAAGTAAAGACGTGGTACAATGAACTTGCCTCTCTCTCTGTTTGAGTTGATAGTGTTTTTCTCCATTCTTCCACAAGAGCAACAATCGCCACAGTTGGTGCTGTGGTTGATGCCTGGTCAGAACTATTTGTTGTACCGGCAATCAAACATACAATGCCCTGTGACCACTACACTGTGTGCACAATTATTAGGCAAGTTGTATTTTTGAGGATTGATTTTAATATGGAACAAACACAGTGCTATCAGTCAATCCAAAATGTTAATAAACCTGAAACCTGAATGTTTCACAACGGAAATGTGAGTGTGAACATCATCAGGGGAATACATATGTGCGCACAATTATTAGGCAACTATTAGTGTGCAGATTTATTATGCAACTAAAGGAAAAATGAAAATTTCCCATCTCACTTGTTTATTTTCATCTGTTATAGTGAGAATAATAAACAAACACCTCAAAATTTACAAATAAACATCTCTGACATTTCAAAAAAATAAATCAATCAATCAAGGACCAATATAGCCACCCTTCTTTCCAATAACAGTCATAAGCCTTTCCATTCATGTAGTCTGTCAGTTTCTTGATCTGTTGACGATCAGCTTTTTGTGGAGCAGTGAGTGACTACAGCCTCCCAGACACTCTTCAGAGAGGTGTATTGTTTTTCTCCCCCGTAAATCTAGCGTTTAAGAAGTGCCCACAAGTTCTCGATAGGGTTTAGGTCAGATGAGGAAGGGGGGCCATGTCATTATTCCTTCATCTTTAAGGCCTTTACTGGCTGGCCACGCAGTGGAGAACTTCGATGCAAGTGATGGAGCATTGGCCTGCATAAAAATCATGGTCTTTTTCCTGTATCACTGTTTGAAGAAAGTATCTTTGAAAAACTGGCAGTAGGTTTGGGAGTTGATTTTGAGTTCATCTTCAATGCAAAAAAGGTCCAACTAGCTCATCTTTAAAAATACCAGCTCATACCAGTACCCCACCTCCACGTTGGAGTGGAGCTCTGTGCCCATTACTGATCCACAGGTCCATCCATCTGGTCCATCAAGAGTCACTCTCATCTCATCGGTCCATAAAACCTTTGAAAAAAATCTGTCTTCAGATATTTCTTGGCCCAGTTTTGACGTTTCAACTTATGTTTCTTGTTCAGTGGTGGTTGGGTTTCAGCCCTCCTTACCTTGGCCATGTCTTTGAGCACTGAACACCTTGTACTTCTGGGCACTCCAGGTAGGTTGCAGCTCTGGAATATGAAAGCACTGGAGGATAATGGGTTCCTGGTAGCTTCACGTTTGATTCTTCTCAAATCTTTGGCAGCTAATTTGCATCTTTTGTTCTCAACACGTTTCTTGCGACCCTGTTGACTATTTGCAACAAAATGTTTGATGGTTCTGTGATCACACACCAATATCTTAGCAATTCCAAAAGTGCTGCATCCCTCTGAAAGACTTTTTACAATTTTTGACTTTTCAGAGTCAGTTAAATCTCTTTTTTGGCCCGTTTTGCCCGAGAAAAACTAGCTGCCTAATAATTCTGCACACCTTGATATAGGGTGTTGATCTCCTTAGGCCACACCCTCCCTCATTACACAAATACACATCACCTGACTTGCTTAAATCCAATAAGCATTCAAGTTAATACAGCTTGGAGTTGGAATATACGCATGAAAATGATGATATGGTCAAAATACTCACTTGCCTAATAATTGTGCACACAGTGTATCAGACTATCATGTGGCATTTGTGCTTTGACAACAAGGGCACCTGTGCAGAATGCGTGAAAAATGACACATCCATCTCGGACATCTGGCAGCGTTTTGTTGAGAACTGTGTTTTGAGTTATAACCCAGGGCAACATATTACTGTTGATGAGCAACTTTTTCCAAATATGGTCCGTTGTCCTTTCTTAAAATACATCTCAAACAAGCCTGACAAATTTTGCATCAAATTTTGGATTGCACCAGATTTGGAGACACAGTGCATATGCAGTACCACTTCTTTTTTAGGAAAAGTTCCTGGTCGTCCCACAGGAAAAAGACTTTCTGGGACTAAGCTCAGAAAGCTTATGGAGCCGTTTCTGTACAAAGGCAAAATCGTAACAACAGACGGCTTCTTCACGTTGCTTTCACTGTCTTAATAGACTGCTGCACCACAACACAACTCTGCTTGGCACCATAATAAAGTGCAACTTCCACCTGCATCTAAAGTCGCTTCATTACGCGATTCTCCATGCTAGTATTTAGATCTGGCAATGCCATGCTGACGGTGTATACACCCGAAAAGAAAAAAATCTCAGTACCATGCACCATAATGTGGAGTTTGGGCAAGATTGAGAAAAAAAAACACCATGTTCAAATGACATAAAGCTTTCAAATAATATTTTCGTGCATGGACCTGTGTGTGCATGCGCAAGAGAAGCCGAGACATATTTGATGTCATTCAAGTGGTTACTGGAATACAAAATGAACACTTTTGCAAAGGTATAATGAAACAAATGTACTTTTATTCAATAGTAAAACTGAACTGAGGTGCAAAGAAATTTAAGGTGGCCCTGGATTCTGACTTTTTTCGTAGGCTTCAAGGATTCTAGTGTTAAACTTTTGGCTCAAACAAAAAGCCATAACTCAATGATTGGCAGCCTCGATGAACAAAGCTTTGTACTAGTATTGAATCAAAAAGGATAGGCTGAAACATCTCCAAGAAACCAAGAACAAAACGTCTAACCTTTCCTTTAAAACTAGAATTTCTAAAGCCTACAAAAAAGTCGTAATCCCTGGCCACCTTAAATTCCTTCGCACCTCTCCATTAGCGTCTTTGTTTTGCAAAGCAGCCTGCTATCCCATCCCCTCCACGGATGCAGCTGAAGTTCTTCCAACTCAAGTCTGTTTCTCTGGGTTTGAGGTGCCTGGAGTCTACGATGATCTGGGTAAGTGTAGGATGACAGGAAATGTGTGGCAAGAAATGTTGAACACACAACTAAAACAGAAATTGTTTCCATATTATATATTAAAAAATTTATAAAATGTTGATGTGAAATGTATCGTGTGAAGACTGAAGTCCAAATATCAAATAAACACTCTCAAAAGGTATAACAAAATAATTGAGCTTTTATTCAAGAATATAACTGAAGAAAAATAAATTATTCAATTTACATTTTGCTGCCGATACATAAAAACCAAAGCCCAAACACCAATTGCATGGCTGGTGTTGAGGTAAGAACAACTGCTTCTGAATCGAGAGGTTATGGGTTCAAACCTAGGTCTTTCCCACAACAAAACCATACATTTGCTTTGAGTCTGTAAGAGCTAGTTACGCTAATTTAGAGGTGCAAATGAATTTAAGGTGGCCTGGGATTATGACTTTTTTCATAAATTCCAGGGATTCTATGCAGAATACATGGGGATGGGGGGTGTGGGGGAATATGAAACATGCAAGGTAATAAGCAGTGACAGCTTATTTTATTTATTTTCCTTAATATTAAAAGGAGTTGAACTGTTCTAATAGTGCACTCTTTTTGCAAGTTTTTCTGAAATTATGTGAAATCTATTCACAAAAATGTTATCTTAGTGCTGGGCAATATGGTAAATTGACACTGAGATTATTTTAGCACAATGTGATGTTTGATATTCCTTATTATGTGCTCAAAACACTTTATAGTGTCTTTATAGTGCTGATATTCAAAGTCCAAAACCAGAAATATTTTCTCACAACAATATTAGAAAAGGAAACTGTTTTTTCTTTTTTAAATGATAACATTTTCATGGACAACATTGGCTGAAAGACACAACTCAAATAAAACATTTATTCCAAACATTTTTGATTTATCTCTCCTCTCTATATACAGTATTCAAATTTCTGTTTTATGTACTGTATCCATGTCTTTCACTCAGTGAATATTGCTGTCTCTCCGACTGTTTTACAAGAGTAAAGACAAAGCTCTTGATTTATTACTGTGTAGGTACTTTTAAACCGCTGGTGCTAGGTAAGAGTCTGTAAGGAGTGCTTGAAATTCTGAGGAATGTGGTGATATCTCCTTGGGGAAAAAAGTGAAACTTTCATTTTTCAGTCCATATGGACAGTGAAGTGACATCTCCATCTGTCATTATAAAACCACACATTTTTATTTCATTAATTAATATTTTATGATACTATGACTAACGTCTGCTCAAGGTAATATAGTTGTGTATAAGACTACCTCCAATAATCTTAACAGATTCAATTTTCACCATGACAACATATTGTAGTACTGCTCGGTCTGGACTCAAGGCTGTCAGAGGTGGTGGAGATACTTGGAGAAGCTGACCATAAAACATGCTCGCATAAGCTGCTATATCGGGATGCAACAGGGTTTGTGGGTTGTGGTGTGAGGGGATCACAGACACTGCACTCAGTGTACTTATATTGCATGTCCTCACTGCTAAAGTCCATTGACCAGAATATGTGACAGCCGCCGAGCCTGGGTGACCAGAGTCAGGCCAGGCCAGGCCAGTGACGTGTGTGCGCAGGCATTGGGACAAAGCAGTTTGGGATGCACAAACCTGCAGAAAACTTGTGTAGTGTGGAGGAGTAGCAAAGGAAAGCAGTAGAGAATTCAGCTGGTAAAAAACAACTGGCTCTTTGCAAAAAGCTTGTGATAGGTGGCCACGAAAAGTGATAAATCCATTGCTCACTCTCTCTCACATCCTGGGTCGTTACAGTATTTATAAATATTCATTTTGAATTAATAAGCAATACATTCAATGATGTTTATTGTAATGGGAAAGCTAAATGAATCTGCTACACAAAAACACTACCTTAAAATGAAAAGAAAATCGGGATGCAGCTTACACTATGCCTGATACATGACATGAACACTGAGTAATTCAGGCAAAAAAAAAACTGTGAAGAGTGCTGTTTTTATTCCCACTTATAATGGAATGATGCAGACCATGTTAAAATTGATGAAAGAGGATTTACCCTGCACAGATGATCAACATCTGGTGTCATGAATTACTAGTTAGTGTACTTATCAGACTGTCATTACTGGGAAACCAAACAATAAGCGGAAAACAGCACTAACCCTCCCCTTTCTAAACTCTTCCTTTTCTGATTTACCCCCCCTCACACTCAACACTATCTGGCGCTTTGGGAGGAGTCAAAGTAATCCTACTTGAAAAAAGCTGGATATTTTGTGGATTTTATTTAAAATCCAGAAGAACTGGAAAATCAAAAAGGCTAAACGTTGCAATTTTGCTTTTATTATCCTTTTCTTAAGTATTGAATCTAAAATTTCATATATTGTCCAACCCTATTGTATCCTAAGTCAGTCAAATGTAATGCAAAAATTAAAATTCAGCATTATCACCTGTTGAAAAGTTTTTACAGGTGGCGCAGACAGGACCTATGCTATATGGTCAGTGTTTAAATACTGGACACAAAGTTTGGTGTGGCATATTGCACCTCAACATAATAATTAGCAGTATTATGCATAGTTGACTGCAGATTTCTTAATCATTGTTGCAAAATTTTCTCATTGTTCTACTATACAGTAATCCCTCCTCGATCGCGGGGGTTGCGTTCCAGAACCCCCCGTGATAGGTGAAAATCCGTGAAGTAGAAATCATATGTTTGTATGGTTATTTTTATATATTTTAAGCCCTTATAAACTCTCCCACACTGTTTATAAATATTCCCCACACAGTTATACAGCATAAATCCTTTCTTTTAGATATTAGGTAAGATTCATTGAAATTATGTATGAAAACACACTGTCTATATACAGTAAAACCTAAATATTATTTTAAAGATATTGAGCGTGTCTGATATCACAATAAATATGTACAATGCAAGAAAAATTGTATACAGTAAATGTGTGTACAGTGACACTAAACGTACGTACATGTACCAAGTACTGTAAGTAGAAAATTAATTATGGTTACTCACCAACAATGACACGACGACTTGTCCGATAACGATGAGTTTAGTTTTACTGCACAACAAAGGAGAGCGTTACAGTTCTTCTAAAGGAGCCTCTTCAGGCGACTGTGTAGCACCGCCGTTGTTCTTCTTCTGGCAGTCTTCAATCCAAATCCCAAAAGCAGATTCCATCCAGACTACTGCCTTATTACATCCACTTACAACTCGTTTTGCCCCCTGGCTAAAAGGACACTGCGGCCGTAGATCTTATATTCTTTTCCTTCTTTTTAAATAAAAAGAATCGTAGCCTCATTGATGCCGTAATGGCGTCCTACAGTGGTGTAGCTTTGCCCTTCCTTCAGCATATCCAAAACTTTTACCTTTTCGGCAATCGTTAACATCTTCCGTTGACGCTTGGACACTGCCCCTGAAGCAGTAGCAAGAGCAGATCATTTTGGAGCCATAATGAAGGGTTTGACTATGCATAAAAGAGCACAAAAGTTAACTCTTTACACAGCGAAACATGTTGATGCTGAATCAGCGAGACAAGACTTCCTGGTTAATGCTGCAGAATCGAATTTGGTGCTCCATCGCTGAGCCAATCGGCACACAAGAACTTAACTACGTGCTGTGATTGGTTAGCTTCTCTGCCATTTGCCAATAGCGTCTCTTGGATGAAATCAACTGGGCAAACCAACTGAGGAAGCATGTACAGGAAGTAAAAAGACCCATTGTCCGCAGAACCCGCAAAGCAGTGAAAAATCTGTGTTATATATTTAGATATGCTTACATATAAAATCCGCGATAGAGTGAAGCTGTGAAAGTCGAAGCGCAATATAGCGAGGGATTACTGTTTAAAATTTACCTAAATTCAAAACCTCTTATCCTGGGCAAGGTCACGGGTATTCTGCAGCCTGTCCTAGCAAGCATAGGGCAAAAGACAGGAACATACCCAAGACAAGGTATCAGTCCATTGCAGGTTGAGGTACACATAAACACACTAGACTAGATAATAGGACCTCCCATATACTATGCACGAATATATAGGCAAACATTTACCATAACTAAGAAAATATTTCTATTAACTTAAAATAATCTAAATAACTAGCAAATGGCTCTTACATACATAGAAATTAGTGGCAGACTCTGTGGATGGTGTAAAAGATTAAATATTTTCGTTGATTGTGTTGTAGCACATGTCCCCTACTATGCTGCAATGAAAAAAGCAAATTCTGAAAATAGAGACTTATTTTACATTAGGTTTTAAAACTAATTTGTACAATTTGAAGGGCTCTCCATTCTAAATATTCTTCAAGACAATTCACTAGGTGATTTAACCTTTTTTAAACCTTCTGGTACTGCTTAAGCCTACAAAAACAGATGGAATGTAAAAGCTATTCCTCTGTGTAAGAGTGCTTTATCTCTGTGTATAAAAAAACATGTTTTTGCTTTTAAACTATTACCAAGGCTGCTTTTTGTAAACCAAATATTAAAAATTCTTGTTTTTCAAATATTTAGTTTCTCTATGATATCTTAAGTTGCCACCTGCTGTCACAGCTCCCGGGATTTCCAAATTCAGGTATTTCCTGTAGTTTACAAGGAAATGCTTACTATTTATATGACTTCCATGATTCAGAAAGTAAGTACCTCAGAGAAAAGGGCATGGGAAGTATTCTCTGGGGCACTTCCACTATGGCAAGCGGAACTAACATTTAGAAATACTATACAATGCATTCTAAGATATCTTATGTATATTTCCAGATGTATTAAAATAAATATCAAATAATTAAAATACATATAGTATATGCCAAGATATTTTAAATGGCATTCTAAGATGACTGAAATAGATTTCAAGATATCTTGAAATGATGCTCTGTTCAGTTTGAGATATTTTGAAATAATTCTCTAGTGGGTATGAGGCAATACGCTTGGCTCATGGTACAGTGCGTTTTGAGATTCAGTCTTCATGATATAGTATTCACACAATATATTTCCTTAAAAGAAACGTACTGTATGTACTGATTTAGTAGAAATTCATAAATCATAGCACCAAAAAATAAGCTCACACCAGTGCACAAATATGCAAAATTGTATTACTTTTTATAAGGTTTTGTTATTAAAATAAAATTTTTAATATTACTACAAAATATGTGCACTACAGTGAAAAGCTATTCAAATTAAAATTATCCATTTATTTTCCAAGTTAACATCAAACATTGCTCCAGTGATGGCTGTCTTGTAACTTGAATGCTTTGCTGAACAACATGTCCTGGCTGCATCTATGAAGAACGTATATTCCAACAGCTTCCTATGTGAAGTAGAGACCTTTCTGCTGTGACATCATCCCCTACAGTTGCTCACTGGGACAAACATAGTATGGAGAACTGTGTGATTTGACAAGAAAAGCAAGGTCTAGGAAGTCTGACTGTATGCTCTCGCTCTCTCTCTCTCTCTCTCTCTCTCTGCTTGAGGACTAGTGTTGAGAGCATGGCATGATCCACTTCTGTATAATTCCACCTTATTATGATCTACCCCTGTTTCTAATCAGTATAAGTGAAATGTATATCAATGTCTGAAGCACTTGTTATAATATCTGGACCTTCTAAGAGGTGCAATAACTAGCGTGACATAATATAATGAAAACGTTTCCAGCACTTTCAGTTTGTACTTCAACAGTCTCAATAGAGTTCTGTTTGAAAGCAAGTTTGTGCAAGCAATGATGCATCTATGAAAAAAGTTGCAATTTACTCTTCTTGTCTAAGAATGTGACTTGTCTAAATTAAGTGTATGAGCAAAACATGTAACCTGTGGTCTTAGCCCACATTCAGGTACAGTGGAACCTCGGTTCACGACCATAATTCGTTCCAGAACTTTGGTCGTAAACCGAGTTGGTCGTGAACCGAAGCAGTTTCCCCCATAGGATTGTATGTAAATACAATTAATCCGTTCCAGACAGTACAAACTGTATCTATACTAATAAAAGGCAAAGCCCTCACTCACTCACTCACTCACTCACTCACTCACTCACTCATCACTAATTCTCCAACTTCCCGTGTGGGTGGAAGGCTGAAATTTGGCAGGTTGATTCCTTACAGCTTCCTTACAAAAGTTGGACAGGTTTTATATCGAAATTCTACGCGTAATGGTCATAACTGGAAGCAGTTTTTCTCCATTTACTGTAATGGAGATGAGCTTCAACGCCGTGGGGGCGGAGTTTCGTGTGACATCATCACGCCTCCCACGTAATCACGCAGTACATAGAAAACCAGGAAGACCTCAAAAAAGCGCTCAAGAAAACATGCATTATATAATTGAGAAGGCAGCGAAACAATAAGAAGCGAGTTCTGCTACTTCGGAAACAAAGCACGATGCAAACCTACACTTTAAATTAAGTTCATAGACAGGCTGCCGCTGGCGTTTGTAATTTAGTGCCTGCCCATATAAGGCCATCCGTCAGCGGCAATCCAATAGCAAACTGCCACGGGTAAATATTCACGGGTGAAGGACTGTGCTTATGGAGAGGAAGATGAGATGGTCAGGGTGGTGTTTGACACAAACTCAGCGAAACTGCCAGAGAAAGTTTTAAGTGCCAGGACTAAGGTAACATTAAATAAAGCTATGGACATAGCACGAGATGGCACCAGCACAGCTGGGAACCTTCGATGCAAGTACACCGAGTGGCTCACGTGAACTGATGCAGTGCACAGATAAAAGCAACAGTTCCAAAGAGCTGAACAAAACCGAATTACACAATTGAAAAGGCAGCAAAAATATGAAGCGCCTGATAAGCATATTCATAAATGCAGCTACTGTGGAAACAAAGCACACGGTGGAAAAAGTCAATGTCCCGCTAAAGGAAGACAGCGTAAAAAAAAAACCCGTGCATGCAGTTTGTCACATCACAGATAAAAAGGAAGACGAGCTGTTTATTGATGCAGTAAGGAACTAATCGATGAATGAAACCTCTTATCTTTACAACGATTGACAAACACGGAATGTAACTTGAACACATCGTACAAATACGAGCCTGATTGAAAGAAATAATGATAATCAAATCCTTGATGACAGCAACATTCAATAACACTCACAAAACAATTACTGTATATTGACAATCATGTTACGTTATTTTTAAAATGTTCCCTTTTCTTTTCATAACTTCTACTTCTCCACTGCGATACGGGTATATATATAAATGTATATCTATAGCCCGATCTACAATACATACTTTAGCATAGACAAGCGGTGGCGCAATTGTAGAGTCTTCGCCTCTAACGCCGACATTCGAGGTTCGATTCCCGAGAGGGATGTACTGAGTATGTACGCTACCGATTCATTTTACCTTCCCATCTCCTTGGTTTGGGACGTATGAAAAATATTAGGTTAACGCAGAATCATGTTACGTTATTTTTAAAATTTTCCCTTTCTTAGCACAAGCACAGTTGAGAAGCTTCGATGCATGTACTCCATAACGCGTTAAAAAATAACGCATTTAATCACACTTTCAATTCCAAGCAAACGGGAACTTTTGTCAATGCATGATTTCCTGGTACATCCATTACACTGATGCACACATCACAGCTACAAAAATGTTAGAGTCGGAATAAAGCGCTCCTACGACTGATCATTTCGACTACCCGAGCGAAGCCTTGATAAAAGCATGGTTTTGTGCACACTGAAAAGCAAGCAAAATTAGATGCATTACAGAAAGCGGACTTTGTGGCTCTTACTGGGGATCATTGGACTTCCGTGACCGTTAGTAATTCTAAATACATCTAATTACAAAATGTTCAATGATCACACTGTTTTAGCCTAATGTACAAAATAATTTTGGCTAATGTTACTCAGAGTTTAAAGAGTAAGCTGGTCAAATTACCTTTTATGTTTCTGACTTATTTTTTAAGAAGAAAACTGCACTTTATGGTGAAATTTTGGTTATTATTATTTAAAGACAATACTATTCTGAAAATGTACTTAAAGTACTTAAACTACCACTTTATTTTTAAGTCTGCCCAATTTTAACCAGGGATGATATTTTTGTTTCTGTTTTGAATTCAAATGCAGTTTAAAGCTTTTTTCAGAAATTAAAACAGCTTCAGTTTACAATATTCATGTCCATGTCTATTATTTGATTCTGTAAGCCCACTAAAACCGTTTTAAATAAAAAAAAATTTGCGATTTGGGGCAAATTTACGTGTGCGATTACATACGATTAATCAAGATTAATTCTTACACAGCCTCTAATTAATTGGATTAATTTTTTAATCGAGTCCCACCTAATATATATATGTAGATATATATATGTAGATTTGTATATATATGTGTATATACAGTATATATGTAGATATGTATATGTTGTATATACAGTATGTATATATGTGTGTGTGTATATGTATATATATATATAACTGTATATATATATGTGTATATATGTATATATATGTTTATATATGTGTCTGTGTGTGTGTGTATATATATATATATATATATGCCAGCAACACTCATGACAATTACAAAACAATTACATTGTCAATCATGTTACGTTATTATTAAAATGTTTCCTTTTCTTTTTACTTCTCCGCTGCCAATCGCAGCTATTTTGCTATATATATATATATATAGATATATACATACAACATATATATATCAATGACAAAACAATTACATTAACAATCATCTTACGTTATTTTTAAAATGTTTGCTTTTCTTTTTCATAACTTCTTTAACACACTACTTCTCCGCTGCGAAGCGCGGGTATTCTGCTAGTGTAAATATATGTAAAGATTAAGCACAAATATAGTTAATTACACCATAGAATGCACAGTGTAATAGTAAACTAATGTAAAAACATTGAATAACACTGACACAAAACACCCAGGCTCCCTGCTCAGCTATAGGAGCTGGCTGCCAAGGCCCTCCCTCCCTCCCTCCCTCCCTCCCTCCCTCCCCCTCAGCTACAGGAGCAGGCTGGCTGACGCTCTCTCTGTAGCGCGCACGCACACACACCCTATCCTCCTAAACCCCCATCCCTTCCCTGTCAGCTGCCCCCTCTCTCTCTGCGCTTGCT
The DNA here is from genome assembly GCF_016835505.1 of Polypterus senegalus. Lineage (NCBI taxonomy): Eukaryota > Metazoa > Chordata > Cladistia > Polypteriformes > Polypteridae > Polypterus > Polypterus senegalus. The sequence continues at coordinate 127,782,301 of NC_053155.1, forward strand.
CGCTCACGCTCTCTAATCTCTCTGTAGCACATGCTCGCGCAGCATTTTTTTTAAAATGAGTTTTAAGCACAGCAGAAAAAAAACGAACATTAAAACAAATCCGAAGTGCAGTGCATGCAAACACCAACTCGCAAGCAACCAAAAAAGAAAGATTGCAGGAGATCATGCTATTAAACTTAAAGCCTGATCGCTGTAAACACTGTTTTTTTAAAATGAGTTTTAAGCACAGCAGAAAAAAGGAACATTTGAAAAAAGATAAAAGTAACATTGCAACAAATCGCGTATGAACTGAAAAATTAACTTTTGAAAAATCCGTAATACAAAACCACCAAGAAAACTAACCTTGCATGAGTCGAGTTCTGGCATGAAGTGTTTTCCTTCAGGTGTTTTCTCTTGTGATTTCTTGGGTTTCTGGTGCTTTTAGCTGGTAGGAGTGAAAGCCTCATGCAGCCATTCCAAAAACAAACTCCTTGTGACCCAATCCTTCTTGTTTGCGCCCTACATTACTGGCAGTCTGGCTTTGTTTACATTGTGCTGCTTGAAAGCACGAGGGTTCTCAGATTGGTAAATGAGTAAACTGGTAAACATTTTTTCCATCTTTTGTAATTTCTTTCTTTACTTCGATTTCAATTTTCTTCAAAACTTTCTTCTGACCACTCTCCACTTGCTTAGAAGCCATAGTTAACTGCAAAAGCACACAAAATACTGTAGAGCACAAAGAGAGTGCACGTCTTATTGAAAACAATGAACAAGGAGCGGCTTTGCTTAAATGAAAAAGCATGGCCGCTCTCTTTCTCAGGCTGCCTGTGGGGGGAGGGGGATGGTTTCGCTTGCACTACAGCCTACAGATAGGCAGGCAAACACGCAGCAATCTCCTCCTCCCCTTCCCAGCAGGCACGTGCTCGCTCGCTCTTGCTCTCTCTCTCTCTCTCTCTCTCAACTGAGGACGCAAGGGAAACTGGCTTGTTCAGCAAACACGTGCAGCAATCTCCTCCTCCCCCTTCCCAGCAGGCACGTGCTCGCCGCTCTTTCTCTCTCTTTCAGCTCAGCTTGCAGGCAGGCAAGGGAACCTGGCTTGTTCGTATACCGAGTGTGTGGTTGTGAACCGAGGCAAAAGTTTGGCGATCTTTTTGGTCGTGAACCAAGTTGTACATGAACCGGGACGTTCGTGAACCGAGGTTCCACTGTACAGTGATATTGTAATTTTTCACTTTGAGGATAGCATAGTATTTATATAGAATATAGACTTGATAAGAGCTCTAAAAACAATATGGGAACCATTTCTGTGCAACTTAATTACCCTCCCAACCCCATAAGTTCAATTTTTGTTAGCTTAAATCTTCCTTAATACTGATCCTAGAAACATGCACTGGTGGTAGTTCCTTGGATTACTCATATGACCAAATCATCTTGCCAAGTTGCATTAAAATCTGTGACAATGTTCAAAAGTGTGATGATTTGAAATGGAATTATGCAGTTGGGTAATCTCATTCACTGCATAATGAGTCTAGGGTTAACATGGAGCTTTAAATACAATAAAAAGGTAAAAATTAATACGCACGTATAGTAGGTACAAGTGTGATACAATTTGCATTTAAAAAAAACTGGCACCATATCTAGTCAATCAGAGCAAGCCTAGCAAGTGATTCATGCTTACATTTCTTGTGTGTGACTGCACAGCAGTTTCAGGAAACTAAATTCATTTGTGAGACATACTATAAAACCCTCTAATCTTACGCTACGAACGTAATGCATGCAAGTGGGGTGTCCCCTCAATGCAATCTAGTGAAGGGCATTTCAGTTCACTTTACAGATTTGATTTATTTGAATTACCTGATTTAAGTGAATTGATTCATTTGATTTATCAACAATAAAAAAACTGTCTTTTTTGAGTTCCTCATTGAATGAATTGTGAATTTTTAATATCATTTATATCAAATTAAATATTGTCCATACTTGTAATTCATATTGTTTTATAACCTTTTTGAAATCATGAAGCATGATGAGATAATGGAAAATGCCTGAATAAAACAAGAGTGCCAAGTTCAAGAATCATAAGTGAACATGATCTATGTGATTCATTCTCGGGTAATTATTTAGTGATTCAGTTTGTGAAGCAAATGAATGAGAGTTGTGGAGGCATTCTCTGGTAATCCTTCAGTTTGAGCTCAAAAGAATTAGTGAATATATATACTTGGCACATTCAATGAATCATAAGAAGTGTATGCTAAAGGTTGAAAGCAAAATAATTGTTAAAAATTAGAATAGCATTTTTTAAGGTTCAGTTTTCTGTGATTAAGTTGTTGAATGTACAAATGGACATAAAATATTCCAATAATGAATTGTACAGAAGCAAAACATTGTAATATAAATGTTTTACTGTATTGTACTTGTATAATAAACCATTGAATGATCAATGACAAAGTTTTTGTTCGCCAATTATATTGTAACTACAAAGAAATCATAAATGAGATGAACAAGGGTAATGAATAAGACAGGGAATACTTTCATGTGCTCTTTAAACATTTGAATGAAAGAGGCTGATGGTATCACACATGCACTTTAGCACTCCTTTTAAGCTCCACTGAATCAATTTGCTTGCACTCACACATTGATTCCCATGAGTCAGTAAAAAGATGACATGTTACCCTTATAAAAGGGATAATAAAAGCCTTAAGACTCTTTCAGAAAAAATTAATCCTTCGCAAATTGCCCATCACTGTTGAGATGACTTTTCAGGTGTGAAGGATATAAGGAGGCACAATAACTTTGAAATGTGTAGTAAATATTCATCAAACATTCCAAAATGATAGTTATTAACAAATATTTACAAGATCTATGAGAGTAGACATGTTATGCATGATAAAGTTTAATATGTTTAGTGAAAGTTTGCTGTATGAAACAAAACCAAACTAAATGGAAATTGAAAAAAAGGTATGAATCCTCTCCTAATTCAAAACAAAGCAAGCAGACTAAGACTGTGAATACGCCTTTAAAATGCATGCAATGTCATTCTGAGATATATCAGAATATATAGTGAGATAGTTGAAATGCACAGGCAGTCGTTATAGTTTAAAAATGTATTTTAGATATCTCAAAATGTAGTGCAGGTGTCTCCATGTAAAGGAACATACTTTAAGGTATCTGGAAACACGTTTCAGATGCCTGAAAAAACGGGAACTGCATTTTAAGATATCTGAAATTCAATTTGAGGTATGTCCATACTTATGCACATATAAACATTATTTTGGAAGGGTTGTGTCGGAGTGTTTTTTCCCCCCCTCTTTCTTTAATATATAAATATCATAGTCTGACTTAGTGCTGATTTTGATTTTGTACTATTACTACCACTCCTTCAGCCTCCCACCTCTAGCCTGTGTCATGCTTATGTTGGCCTTGCATCCATGTAAAGTACTGCTCTGGTTTTGTCAGACAAATGTATTGTAAATCCAGTCAAAATAATTAAGGCTTCTAGCTGCATCCCTTTTTTAACAATGGCTAGGGAAGAACTCAAATTAAAGAAGGACTGTTGTGAACAGATGTGTCCATTTTGGAATTTGTACATACATTTTACTTCCCTGTTTATTCAATGGGAAACTACACAATTTATAAGAAGTAATACAACTGAAAATGAATTGTCAAAAGACACTTAACAGACTGCCATTATCATTTTGTCATAGGAACATAGTGGAAATTTAAAACAACTTGTATAAATAATATATATACAATATGCAATGTTTTTCTTACAAAACAACCTCTAACCTTGTCATTAATAGTATGGGTCTAGTGTAGTTCATACATGCATTCACTAGTATTTTGTATTTCATTTGCAGCTTCAGAATTAAGAATTAAGCAAAGTTAACATTAATTCTTAAATTCATCTGTCCATTGTGTGTTGGACTGAGTTAAAATGTTACACTGTATGCTATTACATTTGACCATTTAACAGACATGTTTAATATGTACAAATAAGTGGACTAGAATGCTGTTGACATAAAAATTAAATTGTTTACCTTTCTAATTTGAATTTTTGAAGAATCTGAATTTTAAAACGACTTGTGACCTTCTAGAGTGTGCTTAACCTTTGTAAATGCTCATGTAATACAGCTATTCATATAGACATTCTACATGAAAGGTCTGTGATCCTTGCAGCATATTTTGAAATAACTGGTTCTTGTTTAATTTGTGCTTTGTCTGTGTATATGCGTGTGTGTTTTTATGGTTGTGTGTATTTTTAAAAGGCTTTATGAATATACTTATTTTTCCTTTTAAAATAAAGGCTTTTGGCAGAAGGTACACAGTTACATACATTCTATTATAGGTTTTATATTTTGTACATTTTCTGTTAACATAGAGTGAACCTTCAGTTAGATTTTAGCTACATACTTGCAGACTAAATTGCAGCTAATCCTGGTATTTTAAGTTGTTCCTCTGCAGTGTTATCAGCAAGTTGGCTGCATATGTCATAAGAATAATATGACAGACGTTTTCCAGATGTTGGTACTAAGTTCACTATTACAGACTGGTTAATATTGTTTGAAGCCTTTAGATCAGCAAAAAAATGTAATAAAGTTATGTTTGTATTCGATATTTTATGTATATTTATAACTCAAAAACAAAGCAAGGGAAACAAGTGAAACATGAAACTCTGTGTGTGTGTGTGTGTGTGTATATATATGTATATATATATATGTGTGTGTATATATGTATATGTATATGTATATGTATATATGCCAAAGGTGCATCGACAAAGTATTGAGCAAAGGCTGTGAATACTTATGTACAAGTGATTTATGTCTTTTTTGGGTAGTCCTGAGAGGAGTGCGTTACAGTAATCTAGTCTGCTGAAAACAAAAGCGTGAATTAATTTCTCAGCATCTTTCAATGATATAAGAGGTCTAACTTTTGCTGTTTCTTAAGTGAAAAAATGCTGTCCTAGTGGTCTGATGAATATGCGATTTAAAAATTCAGATTACAGTCAACAATTACCCCTAAGTTTTTTACTTCCGTCTTAACTTTTATTCCTAATGCATCAAGTTTATTTCTGATAACCTCATTGAATCCATTATTGCCAATTACACAAATTTCAGTTTTCTCTTTATTTAGTTTGAGAAAATTACTATTCATCCATTCAGAAATACCAGTAAGACATTGTGTTAGTGAATCGAGAGAGTCGGAGTCATCAGGTGCTATTGATAAGTACAGCTGTGTGTCATCAGCATAGCTGTGGTAACTCACGTTGTAACCTGAGATAATCTGACCTAACGGAAGCATGTAGATTGAGAACAGCAGCGGACCCAGGATAGAGCCTTGTGGAACACCATATCGGATATCATGTGTCTTTGAGATGTGATTACCACATCTCACAAAGAATCTTCTACCTGCCAGGTAGGATTCAAACCAATTTAAGACACTGCCAGAGAGGCCCACCCATTGACTAAGGCGATTTCTAAGAATATTGTGATCAATGGTGTCAAATGCGGCGATCAGATCTAAGAGGATGAGAACAGATAAATGGCCTCTGTCTGCATTTACCCGCAAGTCATTTACTACTTTAACAAGTGTAGTTTCTGTGCTGTGATTTGTTCTGAAACCTGACTGAAATTTATCAAGAATAGCATGTTTATTGAGGTGGTCATTTAACTGCATAATGACTGCCTTCTCTAGAATTTTACTTAAGAAAGGCAGGTTAGAGATGGGTCTAAAATTTTCAAAAGCAGAGGGGTCAAGATTATTTTTCTTGAGCAAGGGTTTAACTACAGCAGTCTTAAGACAGTCTAGGAAGACCCCCGTATCTAATGACGAATTAACTATGTCAAGAATATTGTCAATTAGCACACCTGATACTTCTTTGAAAAACCTTGTTGGTATTGGGTCAAGGATGCAGGTGGAGGGTTTCAGTTGAGAGATTATACTATGTAATTCAGGTAAATCTATCCTGGTGAAAGCATTTAATTTGTTTATAATGGAGTACCGGGGCTTTGGAGGTTCTGCAGTGTTGGGGAGATATACTATGTTATCTCTAATATCATTAATTTTTTGATTGAAAAATACAGCAATGTTCTCACAGGTTTCACTGTGTTACCTGGGTTTAACAGACGATCAATTGTAGAAAAAATTCAATTGTACAATAAATTCTGAGACATCTAATCAAGTTCCACTAATATATGTGCATGCCTTCTATATGCTGAGGACAAGACCCCAAATCAAGCGGCTGCTTGGGTATTATCCAAAGCCAGCTGGTGGTTTACACAATTACACTTGACCATTGTCTGTCAGTTCCGCCTTTGAGCAGCTTTGAAACTCCCTTTACTTTCCCATTCATAACAGTTGCTCTATCAGGTCCTAGGTGAGCCAGATTAGAAGTTATTAAACCTGCACTGTCAAGGGACCCAGTTAGTGTATTAATTATAGTTTTTGCTTTGCCATCAGTCATGGTGTTGGTGGTGTTTCTCTATTTTTTTTTTAAGTAATAATTGGATGTGAATGACATTTCAGCTGGTACTTAAATTTTGGCAGTACAAAGCACCAGAAGGTGGGGTGCCAAGCCGGGGAGAGAGTTGCTTCTAAACTTGTGCGGGATGGTGACTGTGTAGCTGCTTGGTACCTGAAAAAAGTGCACTGCCACACAGCTTAGCCAGAATATAAATTGAAGGTTGCTACACAACTAACCCTAACCTCACAACCTGTTTAGCTGACTAGTATATGTAACCTACACAGCCAGCTGTTTTAAAAGTGAAATATCTATAGTTTCAAATTGTATTCAGAATTTACATTTTTCAGTACTGTAGATCTTATTTCTAATGCTAAAATATCAAGCAATTTTTATATAATTCATTCTGAGGTATGAAGTGCATTTTTTCCAAAAGGTAAGATTAGGGATGCATCAATACCATTTTTCTCAGACCAAGTATAGGGTACAATGCATAGAAAAAATTACACCATTTTTAAAATGGCTCAGATTTCACAGTAAAATATAAAAAATCATGTACAATTAATGTATGTAAACCAAACCAACATTGTTTCAAGTCATTCAACATGGGAAGTAAAAGTACAATACAGTGTTCACAGGAATTTGGCTAAACGTAACAAGAACCCTTCTCTTACTTGTATCCCATTGTTTTATGATAGCTAGCCTAGTGACATATAGGTATACAGGTCAAAGGTAATTAGGGAACATTTGATACTGAAAAACATTTTATGTACTGTAAGTAATGGAAGTGATTATTCCAGAATGCTACTTATTTTAAGAAATTTTGGCAACTAAGGATTTTTTTTAGATAGCCATCCTTGAGAAGTAATTCATAATAAATTCTTCATATTTTACATGTGTGTTTGTATGTATGTGTCTATATTCAAAGTAACATAGTTAGATGTCTTCTGATCTACATTGCTTTCCTTAAGTTTGAATACATTTTGAGTTTAATCTGTGACTGTGCAGGAGAGGGCAAAAACAAATCTAACATAATTAAGTAGTGGTCAGAAAACTTCATTTAATGGAGTAATGTTTAAATTTTGAATATTGCATCTGTAAGTAGTAATTAGATATAATGTATGATTATGAAAATGATTTGGGCAATTGACAAACTGGCAAAACGCTTTTGTGCTTAACATGTAAGTAAACATTTGCTAAAAGTGTCAGTTACCACATCTGTTTGAATATTAAAATCTCATTATCACTACATGATTATACTTTAGTGTCAAATTAAATAAAACACTGACAAATTAACAATGAATATGACCCTGGTGATCTGACAACAAATATAACAATTGTGCTGGAATCTGAGTGCCTCAAAGGATATGAGTACACCTAAAGTTTTAAAACAATGTTCAATTCATCACTCAGAATTATTCCAAGGCCGCCTCCTCAACCAGTACCTCTTAACTTGTGAAGGAATGTAAAACCATTTGGTGCACCTTCAGACAAAGCAATAGTTTGTTTTATCAAGCCAGGTCTCAGTAAGAAGACACATTGCAGATTTTGCACTTAATATCTTTTATAATGTCTATATTCTACAAATTGACTGTGGATGTTTTTAAAAAATAACATTTTCAATTCAGCATTTTTCTTGTGCTCAGTTTTGGTATATTGTGGCTACTTTTATTGTGATTATGTCATTCTTTACAGAATTTGCATTTTAGTAGAGTGTACATTAAATCCCATTTCTTCAGATGAATGTCCTTTTCAGTACTATAACAAGCTCAGTATTTGAATGTTGCCTAGCTACAGATTTTTTTTCTTTGTGCAGAGAGGTTTATAATATACTTGGGGGAGAACTGAGTGACACAAGATTGTTATCTGAAGAGAAATCTGTCTGACTAGGCCATTTTGTTTGTTGTAGTATTTTTGTTTACAGGGTCATCTGGTTACCTCATAGACAGCTTGTAAATTTTGTACTGTGTAACATATTTTATGTTGTGTCACTTTGTGCTTAGTGATTCTATCCATCTTATGTGTGACCTTAGACCTTTCACAGAAAAACCTTCATGATTTTGTGATAATACTGTTCCATGGTGCTAAAAAGTAAAGATGGAGTCGGCATGGGAGCACACTTTCACAAATATAAAATTGGAAGGAAAAATTGCATTAAATCTGTGTCTGCTCATAAACTGATAAAATGACTTCTGAAATTGAATGTAGCTCATGGTGTTGGAAATTGATAAAGCCGACAGTGCGATATTGTTCTCTGAACTGCTATCATTACATCATTGGGGCAAGGTGAACCTGTATTTCTTTCTGCAAAATTATGTAGCCATGCCCCTGCAAGTTCGTGGAAGGCAATGCATTTCCCTCCCAATTTAGAGTTGTCTAATTCTTGTATGAATAACGTGTGTTAGTTAACAGTATGTTTGCAAAAACAATACAGGACCATTGGCGTTCACACCAGTAGATTAGGGGACAGTTTCACAAAATGTAAGGTTGTTGAACAGTCATATATTATAAGAACAAATACTGTAACATAGCTGTGTGTGTATGTGTCAGCATGCAATGCACATGCATATAGTCAATGTATAAGTTCTTTGCACTATGTACACATGACGATAAACTTTATATCAGCCAGAAGGTGATAGTTTGATGCCCGTTTTAAAATTCAAATCTTGTTTAGGATATTGCCTGGACTATATGCAACTGAGCAGAAGTTTTTCAAAACTGATTTTTACGTGAGTGGGGCTGTTTTAGGAATCACGTTTTTGAATAACTTTATTATGTTGGTTTATATTTGTTGTGGTACTTGTATAAATTTAAGAATGTTACTCTTTTCTGTTGTTTTGATCTTAGTTGATTATTCATTGCTATTAAGCAATAATTCAACTCAACTGCAATACTAAAATAGCAGGTTTCAAATGGCAGCAGTGAGGTCTTTGTGAGAGATTGAAGTATTGCATTTGTACACCTAAACACAGATAAATTAAGGAGAGATGTTTGTAGGATCCTGCACTTTTATTATCCTTACAATCATTGTATGCATGTATTAGCCACCTAAAAATCTGTTCTAAAGTGAAGCTTTTATTATTATTATTTTTTTTTTAAACTTAAAAAAAAATATGTTGCCTGTTTTTGCTGCTTATAATGGAGTAAAAGGTACCAGAGTTCATAGGTCAATGGTAAGTTTTAGGGCTTTTTCAAATATGTCCTCTTTGAAGTAGTGAAAGTTTTGATGTAAGATAATATCCCTTCCATGTTTAAAAATACTAACTAAAAAATATTTTATCATGGATTCTTGCAACTATTTTTCTTGAGGCAAGAATACATTTCCTGTTTGTTTTGTCTGCAAACAGCCTTGGGTGAAGTTATGACAACACTAACAAGCCCCCAGTGCCAAACTGTAGTCATCATATAATCCTTCTTTTGCTTCTGCAATTGTATTTTTTCAGCAGGTATGTTTTTGCAATGGCTTGTAATAACAGAGAGATGCATGCCCACATCGTATGGTTTTTGTTCTACTAATGGGTACTTACTTTTTCCCCATTATGTTCAGTGTTGCAAGTTTAGCCTACATGAGCGAGATTCATACCAACTGGCAGCATATTGAAAGGAGCACACAAGAATTAAATCATACTTTCTATAAATAACAGTTATCAGAGGTGAACTTACAATAATTTTCAATAACAATATGTGAAATAAGCCAGGCCACCTGCACAGTGTGCTCATGGTGTGTTCAGAGCTTGAACGCACTGTTCACAGTGCCTCTTTTTAAGTTTATGACGTTTTAAGGACCATGATGAGCTCTTTCAGTGCACATGGCTGACCTGCTCCTGCGGAGACTCCTCTGCCTGGATATTCTTTCACAGGTCAAGTTTCTAAACAAAGTTATCAAAAAATATGAAAAATGCAAAGCTGTGAATGTTGTCTTATGTGATTTTGGCTGGTCCCAGTCTATTAATGACCACTTTGAAAAACCAGGAGGTTTACTTATATGTGTTATTATTATGTCTCGTGCTGTACATTATTTTTGTCCTCTCCCAATAATTATTGAGTTGCCTTCATATTAACTTGCATCCCCAGTGCATTACCCATTCATATTTGAGAAAAATAATGCAGACAAATACCCATTATTGACAAGGTTGTTTAAAATTTGAGTTCAGGCTACCGAGTACATAACTATATTGTATTGTGGTACTGCTCATCTCACCTAAGACCTGGCAATGAACAGCCTTAGTGCATAAGCGAGCAACAGCTGAAGAAGCCAGAAAGTCCTTTTAGAGTGCCACGTCAACAGCAGTCGCCCTAAAGTGGCTAATTTCACTCCTGCTTCTCTCATTACGCTATTCATTCTCAGTGAAGCACATGAGTGCATTATTAATCCGGTGGCAACAGGGAATATCATTGCAAAATAATGATGTATGCTTCTGTATAGACAGCAGTTCACATTTGGGCATCAACATTCAATGTCAATACCGTGCTTGGTGATGGCTTTCCAAAATAACATGTTTTGCTTTGTGTGTGTGTTTTTTTTTTTCCTTCCTAAAATGACATGGATATGCTGTTTTACAATATGTGTATAATCTCGACACAAATCAATATGAAAAATGGATGTACTCGGTAAGTTCACCCCTATTATAAAATGCAAGAGAGTTTTTTAAAAACTTATAAAATATGCTTCTCTTGAGAATGCAATTTTATGTGGCGAACTAATCCTTTTAAGCTACGCTTATCTAGCCTCGTGTTTAGCAGTGCACCTCCTTTCCTGGATGATTTTCACCCAACTCACACACTCCCCCAAACAACTATCGTAGCTGGCTATATCACACAATTAACAGTAATTTTGTTTTTTTTTCCTCAGTTTATGGACTGACAATGGAATCAACAGATACAATTTCTCTTGAGAAAGTCAGTGGTGAAACTGCTCTAATGGATTGCAAATTTAAAACTACATCAGACGACATAGGACAATTAGGCATAGAGTGGGTACTTCTGCCACCTGATGTTCAAAGTAAAGATACAATGGTAAGTCACCCTTCCATCCATCCAGCGACTTTCATAGTGCTTTCTTATGGACAAAACAATGCTGATACTCAACTCTCATTGCCATGTGGCCCTTTATATGATGTGTATTTTGGTTGACTTCAGCTATTCCTGTAGGAAGCTAAATTGTGGTGGTTTTTGGATATGATGTTAAACACAGTAAGCATTAATAATGTAACCTCCAAACTTACCCTATTGATAACAGGATAGCAATATGGCAAAATTATTTACTCTCTTAAAATTGCACAAATATTTCAGAACAACCTGTGGTGAGCTCTTTTGACAGTAATGGATTTGTTGACCTCCCGTAACAGAAGTGATGTATAAATAAAATTATTACTTTAAATTTTCTACAGTTTCTGTAGCTTGACATTTGCTGTATAAAAGTGAGCATGATCTTTTCCCTTACTTAATGTCGAACAAATTTTTTGTTTCCTTGACATTTAATTCCAGATCATTAAGGCTTCAATGTCTGATCAATTCTTTAACCTCATTTTGTTATGCCAGCTTTTACAGAATCTACATGTGAAATGCAGTCATTTTTGTGCATTGAACAAAAACAAATAGAGGAGCCAGGATTGGTTGGGGATGAGATTTGTAGAGTATTAATGCAGATAAGTAGTTTGACATTTTTTAGAAAGTCAAGACAGTATCTGTCCCAGGATGTGAGTAGAATAATACATGAGGAGTGCCATTTGGTCAAAAATCGCAGAGCAATTGGGTTGTATATGCTGGAGACAGTTTTGCCCAAATGCTTATTAAGTCCACCACCACGTTTTTCCTTTGGCACACTAAACTGTTGCTGTAATCCATTTTGATTTTCAACATGAAGATTGACTGAGTTTGCATAAACATTGATTTAAAACTAGTCTGGATATTTACAGCCCCCAACCCATTAAAGCACAATTCTGTAAAAAAAATTTTTTTTTTGTCACATGAGTGAAAAACTGAAATTGTGCTATAATGTGAACATAATCTTAGACAAACTTTAGTAAATAAAGAGGGTGTGGATATACAAGCTCACAAAAGTAACATTTTCTTATCTTTAACTTTGTAGGCTGCTGTAAAATGAAATTATGTCTCCCACGTGACCCCAAATATGCCAACATTTTATGTGTTCATTGTTCCTGACAGAGTCCTAAAGTTAGATTTTTACAGTAATAAGTCTTTTCGGTCTTCATTTCATTTCATGTCATTAAATTGTAAAAGTATTAAATTAAATTAAAACTAAACTGTTTACATTTTTACAAACTATAAATGTACTGAAATTCATAGAAATAAGGATAGGCATTTTGTCTATACTTGACAAAGACTTTGTTCAGTAGTTTCCTGACCAGGGACGAGTGACTGGTGTGCTGTAACGCAAAGGGAGGCTCTCCAGTAATTGGCTTAATCCATGTTATCCAACTATTTTTGAATAAGGTTCATGTGTTTTTGAAAGAGGTTCATAAATTGAAAGTCCACATTAAATAATTTTCACCTTCTCATTGTGTGATTCAGACATAGTGATAGATTACATTTTATTAAATAATTTTCACCTTCTCTTAGTGTGATTCAGACATAGTGATAGATTACATTTTTTATATTGAAAAATAAACATGCTTGCTGCACTAAACCAAATAATACAATTTATTTGTAACATAACTATAATAGAAGATTGACATACAAAGTGAGGATAGACAGAGGGCAGTAACAAAAAACGTTGAACATAAATTTGCTCTAACTTATTTTGATTTTCTATCCCTGAGAAAAAGGCACATAACTTATGAATTCTGATGTTTCAATAAATGTGGTGAAGATGGATAACTTTTTTAGCTAGTTATATAATTTCAGGTGTCTGCACCATGATGTTGACATTGATGTGCTCACGCCTAGTCTGCACCGGTGTGGCTTAAGCACTCAACACAGGGAATGAGATGCTGCTCTGAATTTTCCTTCTGAATTATGAAATTATTACAGTGATAGCAATAAACAAAATGCATTAGCTGGCTTTATTCCAAGAACTAAGTTAAACTCAATAGTTCTTGGAATCAAAGTAGGTGTACTTATGATTTGGATATTGTTGAATCCAGGGTTATGGTGATACTTTGTTCTTTCTTCTGGGTCGGCTTTCTCAAGCACAGGAAGGATTTTAAGTGCACTTTTCTTTGTTCTTTTTTACTTTGGTTGCACCTTTTAATTGTGAGTGATACTATAGTTTTCTCTCATTTGTCAGCATAGAATTCATGTCTGCTCGGGTAGTCTGTGATCAGTTGACTGTCATCTTCAGTAAGACAAATGGATGACTTCTGTCTCTTTTGCTCATGCATATTGCTTTACATTAACAAAATTTGGACTTGTGGCATCCTTATCTAACTTTGTCACAGACTGTCTTCCACTCTTACAGTCCAGCACCATGTTGTCCTTTGGAGTAAAAGGGATTGCTCCTGCCTTTGTTGGGACCACACCCTGAGGTGGCCAGGTAGAGGGCACTAAGCATATTGTAGAGTGCCCTGATGTAGTGCTTGTAATGAGATATAAAGTAAGGTGTGGACATTCTGCCATTGGTTTCTTGGGCACACATAAGTCTAACCTTTTGGTTGAGAATTGGTGCAATGTTTTGTTCGTCAAAGTCATCAGTCATTGAGTTATGGCTCTTTGTTCACTGACCAAATGTTTAAGTGGTGTGTTATGTAGACATCCCTCAATGTCATTTGTGCCTGTGATTGATCAGTTTTGTCAGATCACACCCAGAATCTACATTCCAAAGAGGCCCTGTAGGGAGAGCATTGACACTTTAACTGAAGTTAAGAGGATCTGGCAGCTGTCTCTTAAGCAAAAGACTAGAGTGCTAAAAGTAATTGGGTAATGCCAGTCTGTCCTACACAAGTATTAAAGAAAGTTATTGCATTCTAATGTAAAAGTAGCTTATTAAATTGTGATGCTTAGTTTTTAAGTGCGGTATAGAACAGAACTGTTTACTTGCTTACTTTGCTTGTATAGCTGCTTTGGTCATATCTTTTTGATAGCTACCGGAGCCAGTCAATGCTGCCAAACCCTACAGTCCACTTCAAGAAAATGCAGTAAACTTGATTCTGATATGTTGGCAAGTCTGTAGTTGGGTTGTGCAGTATACCGAAAACACCATATTTTATCATGGTACGAGACTAGCATTTCAGGATTTTTGATACTGGAAATAAATGTCAGTTTTTCTCTCAAAAAACAGTATATACTATATATTGACACTGTACTTTTTATTATTTAGTAAATATGTGAAAATGCTGTGAAATCATTTAGATTCCACATATTGCCTAACGGGACTTTGACATGCTATAATAATGTGTAATATGTTCTGATATTTGGTGTATTTAGACATCTGATACCTACCAGGTCCTCAAGATTCTGGATATTGCAGCTTTTTAGTGTGTTACAGTAGGTATTATGTTTAAGCATACATTGGAAATCACATTTTTGTAACTAAGGCCATAGATTTTACTTTATGTTTATCTATCACTTCCTTAAAGTTTAACCATTGTACTGTACTACATCAAGCCATGTAACTGGTTTTCATAACCTGTTTACATATTCTTACATATAAACATTCTTTACCTTTTAATGCATTGATTTAAATGTCTTTTTTTAATATAACATATTTTTCTATTTTGTAGCTGCTTATGTACTCTGCGGGCATGGTTTATGACCAGTACTATGGCCCAGTAATAGGTCGCATTCACTTGAGCTCCCAAGATCCAGCAAGTGGCGATGCTTCAGTAGAATTAACCAATTTGAAACCTACAGACTCTGGGACTTATCAATGCAGAGTAAAGAAGATTCCAGGAAATGGAAACAGAAAAATTACCTTGAATGTGATAGGTAACTAAAGCTGGATGACTAAATAATATTGATATCATGACTGCAAGAAGAAATGAAGAAATTGCATACATATTACTTTTAATTAAAATGAGTTTGTAGACTCAGATAGATGGGCAGTTGTTGAATTTAAATAATTTTTACCTTTCCATGAATTCAACTTTCATTTTGCAGAAGACAGTGGAGTGCCATTTGTAGAGTTTAATTATATGTGCAAGAAACTTTCAGATAAACAGAACAATTTTGAGAAATAGCAGGAAGTATATTAAGGGTTTTACAGTGTAGCATTTAAACACGCTAAAATGGGAGAGGATCTTAGTGGAAGTGTTAATGTCTTAAAACCATTGATGTGGAGAGTTTTCATTATCTTTTAAATGACCTTTCTGTTTCTGTATAACATGGGCATTCAGATCTTTGTTTATTTGTTCTTTTAATGTTATTTATTGTTCCTAAAACCTGAGGAACAACTTCCTTATTGGTAGTAATCGAGGGTGGTGACCTTCTTTCAGAATCTAATTTCATAGCTTTTCTTAAGGCCAACATGGCAAATAATGAAACCTAAAATTTCTCTACTGACTTCTGCTGGAGCTGGCCACTTTTATTAAAATGAGCACTTCTTGCATGAGACCTATATATTATTTAGCTTATTTGTCAAAGTAATTCTGTAGCAAAAATAAATTTGGCTGAAATCACCCCAGTTCTCGCCCTGGGAAGTAGACAGTTTAATATTCCTGTAAAATAGACTTTGTCATCCACACATGACCATGATGTGGTCATTTTTCGTTAAATACCTGCTGTGGACTTCATTTGTGAAATGGGCTAATATATAAAGTTTGACATAAGTGTTGCAGCCCAATTCCTTCCTTTGTGTTTTTAGAAAGAGGCAGTGGTCCTTCTTGGAAGCGAGTGAAATTTAGGTTAGCATTAAGCTCAACTTAACCCTGCTGCACTGTACACTCAATTTTATGAGGCATTTGGGTCCAAGATATTGGATCATGTCTTAATAAGTCTGTGCTATTCTGAGCCAATCCATTCTATGTAAAAAAAAAACAAGTACACATGGGAGAAATTCAAATACTTTTAAAATTTATTATCAAAAAAGCTTTCTCTCCAGTGATACAAGCAAAGGTTTCTGTTCAAACAGTGAGTCCCATTATGGTTTGCCTCTTTCCTTTCAAAAGGAGGATATGGACAATGTTTTTATAACTCACCAAATGCTACCTGACATGAAATTTTTAAGGCACAACATATAAGCAATTCAGTGTTTTTTAAGCTCTTCTGTGTGCTTAGATTTTTAACTATTAAAAATTGTGTTTAAAATGTTTTTTTTTCTTTTCATTGTACTTTAAATGATGCAATTAATTTTTTTCTGTCACTTTTGTTCTATTGAAATTCACCTTTATAATGTATTATTTGTTTACTTTTATAATCTATTAGTAAAGCCATCGACCCCAAGATGCTACATTGAGGGAACACCAGAGAACACTCGGGATATTACTCTTAAATGCTTATCAAGTGAAGGTACAACACCAATGTCATATTTGTGGTCAAAAATTACTGACACAAAAACTCTGCCTCAGAATGCTGTTTTGGGTAAGTTCTGACATTAGTAATCATTACACTGTACATGTTATCTATTAATTGTCATTCTTTATTAAGATATAAATAGATACAGTAGAATATGTAACAGATTTTTATTATAGAAATCAGATATTGTGTCGTATGTATAGTATGTATGTTTCATTTTCTTCAGCAATACCTGGTGCGAGCCAAGGCTACCAGAATTGGCACTAGCTTTCCTTTACCCTAAATTTGAATAAGCAAATTGATATAGTAGATAGATTGATATTAGTTTAAATTTTATTTTTAGTTTATGATTTGATGAAGTATTGAAATGTAGTAGTAATGCAGTAGTGTAAAATATTAAAATAATCAACTGTGCTATCTTTTTTTTTTCTTCATGCAAAGAAAATGGAGCTTTAATTGTGAAAAATTTAACAGATGGTAATTCTGGAACTTACCAGTGTGTGGTAACAAATAGAGCGGGCACAGACCAGTGTATTGTGAACTTATCTGTAGTTCCACGTAAGTATGCAAATACTCTTTTTACATCAAATGAATCTTTTTACTCCACTTGGTTATCTCTAGTTTTGTGTAATTCCTCCTGTGTTTTTTTTTTCTATTTTTATATACAAAAATGGTCAGATTTATTTATACCCCTTCATAGCTTTTATCTTAAGTAATGTCCTTGTGTCCAAGAAATTTGCTTTTAAATATTTAGATATGGGACAGCATGTTGGCAAAATAATTGTTGCTTGACTGGATTTAGATTCACTTAGATTTGGCACTTTTTTCTCATGGTACTTCGATATTCTGCCTATATAGAAGAAATTCAAGTTGTGTTGATTTGACAGCTCCAAATTTAACTGGGTATATACAACTTTGGGTGAGCATTCTCTACCAGGGCTTTACATTCTGTGCTTCTCTTCAAATTAACAGTTTCACCTGTACAGTGTGTGCAGTGCACTATCCCCATTTGCATCTTGGCAATCATTAATTTCCTTTAGTTTTTCTCTGTTAGACTGCCATCAGTATCAAAGCAAATTAGGCTATTAATGACTAGAGTCTTTTGAGGTAAGTAATCCGTATAAACTAGACCCTTGACATCATCAAATATCATACATATAATAGCAATGGCATTGGTTTGAAAGTTCAAGTCATTTTGACTTTGAGCAATTACCTTGTTTTCATTATATTCATTGTTTGGATTCTGGGTCATAGTGATGTATCCAAGTTTATCCCCAGTTATGAGACAGTAATTAAATTTCTCTCATTAACTTGAGAGAACCCTTTGCATGCAGAGATTGTTCATTTCAGGTATTTTGGCACACACTTAAACCCTGCTCATGTTCAATTGTTCATGAAGAATAATTTGATTTTACAAATAATGAATACCTACAGCATTTGTTATACTCTTTGATATATATATATATTTTTTGTTAATATTCACCACATTTTTCCTGTTTGATCTTTCTGTTACAACAGAATTATGTAGCCCAAATTTTCTCTGTAGCATATGCAGGGGACTTGTCCTTGTACATATTGATTAGATGAAATTCATTCTTTGTACATGTCTAGTTCTTAAGTGAAATTCAGAATTTAGCAAATCATTAATGGCACAACACTTGATTGTGTGTGTGTGGTTTTTTTTTGGTTTACTTGGTTTTGACACATATGCTTAATGTTTATATGTATGTAACTTATATACACTACTGAACAAAAAATAGGCCACCCAAGAAAAAAAATAGCTATATGGGCAGTAAATACTCATTTGTTGGTTGAAATACTGAAATAAACACAAAAACCAATGGAAAAAAACTAACAAACAAACAAGAATGTCTTGCTTTTGCCACCAAACTTTAGGCTTGAAATATATAAATACAAAAAATACTTCTTAATTCTTAAGACGCAGCTAAACTTTGTTTTTGATTTATGTGACAAAACTGGTGATTTGAGATTCATCAAATTTTTTGTTGTTTCATAATGGTCCAAGAGTGATACTTAATTTCATCTGCTTGTAAGCATTATTTAAAAAGACAATGGAAATCTGTCTTATACCATGTACATTTCTTAGTAAAGGCAAAGTTTGATAGGGGAGCCTTATGGATAGCGAAATTAGCTAATGCACCAGTATCCTTTTGCTACTTTATCTGACTAATTACAAGCTTACAGTGTGGTATCTGGCATAACCAGGAAAAGAATTAAGTTTTAAAAGCACAAATTAATTTAGCTTACAAGTTATCTTAAATGACTTTTTATATGATATCAAGCTGGAGAATATTGCATCAGTGTACGTGTGCAACATATTTGGCCAGGTTCTTATGCCGTTCATAGTTTTTTTCCTTGTTATGTATTGTGGTTAAGATGATAATATTAAAATGAGGTTTGGTGTTTCTTGTATGTATGATGTTAAATGTTTGCTGTCAATTATCTTCAAACTTCATAAATCTTTATTTTTTTTTTATTTCAAAATGTCAAAAAGTTAAGTCATTTATATTTTAAGTAGTGAGGTTTTAACATTGAAAATGCAACATCTGAAATGCAAGACAAATATCTACAACAAGCCGGCTGGTTTTAAACATCAGTAAGACTATTTTCTTAGTGTAAATTTTTTTTTATAAGAACTGAAATTTAATTGCTATAAAAGCTCAATTGATTTAAATGTTCATTTATTAAGTGGGTAAAAGCTCCTTTTTCCTGGTTTAAAATATATAACTGATTTGGTATTTGTGGCCTCTACAGCTTCACACTCAATAAACATTACTTGTAATTTTTGCAAGACACTAAAACAAACCCTTTTCCGGTAATTTAATGGTTGTTAATGAACTGGGCATTGTTGTTTACATAGCAGTTAATTTAAAGTTGTTATTGATTTACCTAGACAGAGTTCAAACAGATCAAGGGTCACTGCCTTCAGCGTCTAGCTGTAGTGTTTGGCTTTGAAACAAAGATTCTGTGCTTTTTCTAGAATTTTCTTTTTTTATAGAGTACATTACAACTGAATATCCCTTCCAGAAAAATCTTTCTACAAACAAGGAGAGAAAGTGGAAATGGATTGCTGCCATTTTAGTATACCCCTTTCCCAAAGACTGTAGAAAATGCATTAAACCCTTCCTGACTAAGCAGAGCACCCTCAGCCTTACATTTTATTTTGCATACTTGTGTCAACAACATGTACTTGGTTAATGGGATAGCATTACTTTTGGTGACCTGCAGACTAATTTCTGAGCTGTGGTTGACTTATCAAACATACAATACGTTAAAATGATATGAACAAGATCTTAAGAATCGTTAGCTGCTTCTTCCTTTCCTTGTACTGTTATACATATGCATCCGGAAAGTATTCACAGCCTTTTGTTATGTTACAGCCTTATTCCAAAATGGATTAAATTCATTTTTTTCCTCAGAATTCTACACACAACACCCCATAATGACAACGTGAAAAAAGGTTTACTTTAGGTTTTTGCAAATTTATTAAAAATAAAAAAACTGAGAAAGCACATGTACATAAGTATTCACAGCCTTTGCTCAATACTTTGTCAGTGCACCTTTGGCAGCAATTACAGCCTCAAGTCTTTTTGAATATGTTGCCACAAGCTTGGCACACCTATCCTTGGCCAGTTTTGCCCATTCCTCTTTGCAGCACCTCTCAAGCTCCATCAGGTTGGATGAGAAGCGTCAGTGCACAGCCATTTTAAGATCTCTCCAGAGATGTTCAATCGGATTCAAGTCTGGGCTCTGGCTGGGTCACTCAAGGACATTCATAGAGTTGTCCTGAAGCCACTCCTTTGATATCTTGGCTTGTGTGCTTAGGGTCGTTGTCCTGCTGAAAGATAATCCGTCGCCGCAGTCTGAGGTCAAGAGCACTCTGGAGCAGGTTTTCATCCAGGATCTCTGTACATTGCTGCAGTCATCTTTCCCTTTATCCTGACTAGTCTCCCAGTTCCTGCTGCTGAAAAACATCCTCACAGCATGATGCTGCCACCACCATGCTTCACTGTAGGGATGGTATTTGGCTGGGTGATGAGCGGTGCCTGGTTTCCTCCAAACGTGACGCCTGGCATTCACACCAAAGAGTTCAATCTTTGTCTCATCAGACCAGAGAATTTTATTTCTCATGGTCTGAGAGTCCTTCAGGTGCCTTTTGGCAAACTCCAGGTGGGCTGCCATGTGCCTTTTACTAAGGAGTGGCTTCCGTCTGGCCACTCAACGTTTTTCATGTTGTCATTAATGGGGGGGTGTTGGTAGAATTCTGAGGAAAAAAATTAATTTAATCCATTTTGGAATAAGGCTGTAAGATAACAAAATCTGGAAAAAGTGATGTGCTGTATATATGCGTTTCGTGTGTAATGAATTTAAGACACTCTATGTTCTAGTTTGGCTCTGCTTTGCAACCCCAACACAAACAAGATAATTTAACTTAAATATAGGTGTTATTATGCACTTTAATATCAAATCAGCATAAACATTTTTTACAACGCAAATCTATTTTCTTCTCCTTCTTTTATACCATTTCAGCCTGTAAAAGGTCAATTACTAGTTTAACAGAGCAGTTATATTATCAAAGTAGTGTATTATATAAACACACTGATGTTTTATAGGAAAAATGAATGTTATTTAATTAGGTGTTCTTTAGTTTATCCCTGCCAGTACTAGTCTTGTCTTGGTTTATTATGCATTAATTTGTACTTCACTTCGAGTTTGCTGATAAGTCATGATTAACCATATGTCTCTTGTTCACAGATGGCAAGGTTTTCAATATATCTAAAGTCTATACTATGCAGATTTAATAATGTCTTACGCAATGCTTGTTCTTTTCATTTCAGCAAAAAACACCTCTGGTGTAATAGCTGGTGCAATTATTGGGACTCTTCTGGCTTTACTTGCCCTTGCAATAATCCTCATTTGCTGGTACAGAACACGTAACAAAAAAAAATATGAGAAGGAAATTTCTCATGAAATCAAGTAAGCAATTTTTCCCTCCGTTTTTTCTAAAATAAAACATACTTAATATACTGTGTATGTATATAGATAGATATGTATGTATGTGTATATATAGACAGATATATAGATGTGTGTGTATGTATGTATGTATATAGATGGATAGATAGATATAATTTTTTTTTTTTTAAAGATAATGCTGTAATTGTAAGTGACCCTTATAGAAATCTTGGTTTAGTTATAGTGATTTATTCAAATTAACCAAGTTTTTTTTTTTCTGTTTATAGAGAAGATGTTCCACCTCCAAAGAGCCGTGCATCAACTGCCCGGAGCTTTGCTAGTGTTGGCAGTAATCGCTCATCCTTGGGTTCCATGTCACCATCCAACCTACATGAATATTCTCTCAAGCCTCACTATGACAAAATTCCTTCTGAAGAATATGAGCGCCCTCCAAGTCAAGCTCCAAATCTTCCATCGGCCAAGGTAGCAGGTCCCAACCTTAGCAGAATGGGTGCAGTTCCAGTGATGATTCCAGCACAAAGCAGGGATGGGTCCATAGTTTAGAACATTTTGAAAAATGGTATGACTGAGTTTGAAAAATTCAGTGTTGAAGAAAAAAAAAATGAAGTGTTATTAAGTGGGTTTGCACTTTTTCAGACTATTGTTATTCAATCAACATGTAATTTGCGCAAGTGTGATTTGAATTTTTTTTATTTAAAACAAAGCAATCGTTTAAACAAATACCTCCACTTAAGCCTGTGTGAGCTGATTAGAAAGGTGAAAAAGTATAAAGTGTAAAAATGTAATATTTAGTGAATGGAATATTTGCTGTGTAGTGTTGCCTGAACTGTTTTTTATTAAATTGCAAGTAGACAGCATGCTTTTTTTAGTAATTGTCATATTTACTTTTTGTTTGTTTTCTTTTTTTTAAATATGAAAAGAGTTGATCTCTTCTGAAGATGTATATCTTTTGTACCCTGAATTTTTGTAATTAGACCATTTTGATGTTTGACACAGCAACTTAATACCAGTTTTTTTTCTTGGGTGTGATCAAAGTTGAGTTTAAATTTTGACACTCTGAAATTACACTAGAAAGCTAAGCTTCTAGTACAGATTACTTTAAATTTATACATTTAAACTTTCTGAAGTGTAGTATTCAATTAGTAGAAATCTGGTACATATTGACTACCAGCAGTGACATTAGTCTGACTTATTTGCAAATTCATGTTATTGATTTGCATTCTATTTTATTCCGTGCTGTCATTTTGTGATGCAGTGCGTAAAGGAAATGTGTGCCTTCACACATTCTTGACACTTAACTGTTGAGAACTCTGATAAGTTTGTGAGGTGTGCCTATATTGTCTGCTTTCCAAGAAGGCCAGGAAGAAGAAATTAGATCTAAATTATCAATCTCAAAGCATTTGCCATTGCTGAAATTGCTGCTTTTTTTCCTTTGGGTGTTCTGCTACCTTGGGAACCTTTTTGCTTTCTCTTTTTTAATTTGATGTTAGAGCTTGACAGTGCATGAACTCCAATTTTGAAAAAATTTTAAAAGGTCTACAGCTAACACTTGCATTGTTGGTAAAAGTGAATCGGTTTAGGTATTTTAAATCGGACTTAGTATTTAAAACATGTATCCTTACATAAAGCTGTCAAACTCTGATCTTGCAGTGATTAACAGCTTTTCTTATTTTACTGAAAGATTAAAATACATTTTTATTTGTTTGCCTTTGCTGAGAATCTTTTAGTGACAGAGCAATCTGTCCATGATGATTTTCATGCAAGTGTAGATAAATAGGAGATGTACATTAGAATGGGTACATGACCAGTTAGCAATAATAATTTTATATTTATGTTCTCTCTCTTTTGAAACAGCACTGTACAGTACTGATATCAATAAGATTTTTTTAAATCTTCAGCAAAATGTGCATTTAGCACAATTTGTAGTTATATGAATAGATCATTGGTCAAAGCTTTGTTTTATGGGGCTTTGATTTATATGGCATTGATTATATTTGACTTTTTAATATACTATATATTTATAAGTATCATTACTGTGCAATTCTGTTCCTGTTCCCAGTTTTCTGAAATGTGCCGAAGTGGAATGCACAATTCTTTTTGATTGTGAATGACGTATAGTAGAGATTGAAATGCTAAATTTGTAAAATTCAGTTGGTTCAGTTACATAGTGTCATTTTATTGACCGTGATATAGATGTAGCATTTTCTGTGAACTGTTTTGATAATTGTAAGAACATTAGTGCCCGCGTACACCAGTAGTTTTGTTTGCCTTTTTCTTGTACCCTTAAATAAACATTTCCAGAAAACTTGATTTGTGTTTGCTTTTTTGATTTATTTTACCCCTTTTTGTCCCTCTGTTTTGTGTTTCTCTTCTATTTTTCAAAAACTAATTACCCTTTCAGAGTTAGTTTTCTACTAAAATTAAATCTTTATGCTGAACTCTAATTGCTTTTCAGCAGTGTCATTATTTGCCTAAATTGTTTACTTGTTTCTAACACTGGCTAAAATCATTTTTTCCCAGAATGTAGCTAGGGTTTATATATATTATTTTTATTAATAGTTTATTACATAGAGAATTCACAGAAATTCACTTCTTTTTGTTGCTTTTTTGTGGCTGCACCTGTCCTGCATTCCAAAATGGTGGGGAGATGGTTGTCAGTCAAACAGCGGGTGCGATGTGTTCACCTTTTCATAATTGCATAATTAGATCTGGACCACCCTGTATATATAACTGAATTTTTAAGCCTTAATTTAATATGACTTTACCCTCGGGAGACCCATCCCAACCGAAACCAGGGAATGATTGGCTGTTTACAATGTGGTTTGTTTGGAAACCATAACTCTCTTCCCACCCAATTGTTTATATCATATCTTTCTATTAAGACACATTTAATTCAGGAAAAGAGTGCATGATATTCAAGAATGATGTGCACATTTTAGGCTTCTACTAGAAGGCAGCAATGTAAGTAGAGACATCAGAACTGAGCAAGGTGTAAAGAAAACATTTTATACTTTTTTCCAAATGTGGCCATGTGCTTGTTAATACATTTGTACTAGTTTTGTTCCTTCACACACAAGTTTTATCTTGAGGTATTTTGGTTAAGGTACAATATCAATTTTGTTCTGTTATTTTTAAAGAAGAGGTGATTGTACTTGTTGTAGTTACACTTGTCATATTTTTTATGTATCATTGTTTTACCATTGTGAACAGAATATACGATATAATATATAAATAATGACAACATTTCAGTAGAGCGCTCCTATAGAATTCCATACCAAGATGATTTTGCAAGTGTCTCATGGAGGAGTAGGACAAAGGTCTGTTTGAATGACTGTCTGTACAGGAAATATATTCTAGAGTAAATTCTAAGCTAAAAAAAATAAAGTTGCAATTATTTTTGTCTGTTGAGCTATAATTGTACCGGATGTGAATATATAAATGAGGTATGAGTTGAGGGGCAGGTAGTGAAGACGGTTCTAATCAAAATGAGAGATATAGTAGGCTAGGTCAAATCAAAAATATCAATTTCAATAGTAGATGTTGTAGATAAGAGTAGTAAGATATTCAGTATCTAGATATTTGAGAGATTTTAACTTCTGATTTTTTTTTGTCCTTGAGTTGGTGTTGTTGAATCCTTGTTACAGTAGTAGTAGTAGTAGTAGTAGTATTGTGGGTATGATCAAGTAGTGAAGTGTGCCCTAAAGAGCTAAGAGAGGAACAGAGACATTGTAACCCCATTCCAATTGCCCTTCTCTTTGTTTATGTTGCCTATATAACCACACTTATCTGGTCACTTACAGTACTATAAAAACTTTAGGCCAGCTAAGAAAATATGTGCAATTTTTTTCTTGGCAGTGAGTGTTTGTTTTTGGGCAAACAGTATTTTAGAGTGGACAGTAATGACTAGTTGGTAAATAATTAATCTATCAATTTTTTTATGTCTAATTTGTCCAAATTATTCAAACAGGCATTTGGATGTGTACTGTATTTGAATATCTATTGAATAATTAGATATGAAGAATTTGAAAAAAGCAGGATATGTAAAACCACAACTGAAATAAGTCCCAAAAGACCATCATGATTATGTTATTGCCATAATCACATTTAAACTTTTCTTAATTTATATAAATGGTGACGAGCATGGCTGAAAACACGTACATAAAACCATTCATTAATTTTAAATTCTTAATCTTCCGAGTTTTAGGCATAGCAAAGGTGCCGTGCTATATGAATGAAATGCAGTAGTAGTAATATGTTTATCAGGGTTTTTTCATTTTTTCAAAAGCAACCAGTTAGACACTTTAATTAGTAGGCTGCCACATAATTCTGTGCGCATTAGTGATATATCAAAAATCCTGTGAAAATGATTCTATGGAACACACAAATGAATTGGAACATTTGCTAAGAAAATAAGTAAATAAAAAATAATTCTGAACTAGGATGCAAAGAGAACAAAAAGTGGGGGTTTTGCGGAGGCTCACATTTGCAATTCACTTCACAAGTGTCATTTAGGATAACTCTCATGTTGCACTTTCAGGGCCTCCCTCTTTGGCAACGTGAGGGAAGCTAGGTGCTCATCGGGCCATTCGCACCAACTTGAGAATGTGAATACATCCCAGAAACATTCTACGTTGTAGTTAGGACATGCCTATAGATAGTTTTTTAATGTTAAAACCAGGATTTTGTTGAGCTGTATTGTATGCACATTTACAGTAGAATTTATTTAAAAAAAAAAAGCCAACTTCCCAGCAGCAGCTCCCTTGGGGGCCGGTGAACAGCCATGTGTTGCAATGCCACAAATTCTGTTTTAAGTTTGGATCAACCGTATCCACTTCACTGGATTAAATACAATGTGTATCAAATTAGGAGCATTGTTTGTGGAATGGCTAGGTGCCTCTGAGAGATTTAGGAGCAAACCTGTGCTGATGCGCGCATATATCACAACATAAACAACATGTTTTGGAAAAACAATAGAAATGTAATGTTAACTTATCAATGTGTATTTATTCTAATGACATTTAATGTTTTAATGAGCAGATAAACACTTTCTCAGGTAACTAGTTTTAAAAAAAGTTTCTTGGATGGCCCAGGATTTTTTCACAGTACTGTCACAAGGATTTCAAGAAAGTAATAGATGTCAAAATCACTTGTAATATTTGTTGTTCGTATTAATGTTGCATATTTATTTTTTTGCTGTCTAATGTTGTGTATGGGAAGCTTAGTGTAATTCTGGTGTCATTTGTGCCTCTGAAATCTGCTGATAAGGTATGTATTTGTTATATCCTCCAAAATATCATTGTTTTAATTAAAACTTTGAGTGTTTAAAATGTATACTGTTAAAAGAATAAAATCTAAAATGCAAACCCACTTCAATTAGTTTAGGCAGATTGCAGCACTCTGACACTGGTCTTGAGAGATGGTCCCACAGAGCAACTGTTACAAGGACTAATAAGTGTTCGTTTTGAGAGTAAACTGTTGTCAGGAAATCTGGCCATTGTCTATTAGGCAAAGTAGATATGGTTTTATACCCTTGCGCTCAGCAAAGAATGTTATCAGAAATGAAAAAAATTGAATTAAATAAGGTTTCCTTCTACAGAAGGTTGAAAACTTCGTATCTGAAACAAAGCCAATTTTAAAACGAAAGAAGTTGGTGAAGGGCTGTGTCAGCATGTATTTGCAAGGGGAAAAAAAAGTAAAGGTTATTCCCACGTTGAAAAGAAAAGAAGTTGACAAACATAGCATGAGGTTATGTAACTGAAGTATTGTGTCTCTTACCTTTTCTTTTTAGTGGGAAAATTAAAAATGACAAGCCCTAATAAGGGCGAAACATGTGTCATGTACTATTTGTATGATTTGGAAGATACTGTATCACATACCTATGATCAGCTTCTCGCAACCGAGAGGACGTGGCAGATGTTTGCCAACTGGCCGACCAACCTCAAGCGTTACCTGGTTGGTGACCAAATAATAATCAGATTGAGATTCAGACTTAAAAAAGAATGTAATACTCCAGTCTTCTCCCTGCCAAATAAGAGAACCAACCACCGTGGGGCAGTATCAGAGGCTTTGTCTCGGGTCCTAAAGTCCAAATGCAAAAAGTGTGTGCCCATTATGAGCCCCAATAAGGGTGATCTACAGGGTGGGCCATTTATATGGATACACCTTAATAAAATGGGAATGGTTGGTGATATTAACTTCCTGTTTGTGGCACATTAGTATATGTGAGGGGGGAAACTTTTCAAGATGGGTGGTGACCATGGTGGCCATTTGGAAGTCGGCCATTTTGGATCCAACTTTGTTTTTTCAATAGGAAGAGGGTCATGTGACACATCAAACTTATTGGGAATTTCACAAGAAAAACAATGGTGTTTGGTTTTAACGTAACTTTATTCTTTCATGAGTTATTTACAAATTTCTGACCACTTATAAAATGTGTTCAATGTGCTACCCATTGTGTTGGATTGTCAATGCAACCCTCTTCTCCCACTCTTCACACACTGGGGGCCATTCAACTGGCCCACGACGACCAATCCACTTTCCAGGAAACTGTTCATCTAGGAATGCTTGGACCTGACACCCATAATGTGGTGGTGCACCATCTTGCTGGAAAAACTCGGGGAACGTGCCAGATTCAGTGCATAAAGAGGGAAACACATCGTCATGTAGCAATTTCGCATATCCAGTGGCCTTGAGGTTTCCATTGATGAAGAATGGCCCCACTATCTTTGTACCCCATATACCACACCATACCATCAATTTTTTTGTTCCAACAGTCTTGGAGGGATCTATCCAAATGTGGGTTAGTGTCAGACCAATAGCGGTGGTTTTGTTTGTTAACTTCACCATTCACATAAAAGTTTGCCTCATCACTGAACAAAATCTTCTGCGTAAACTGAGGGTCCTGTTCCAATTTTTGTTTTTCCCATTCTGCAAATTCAGTGCACCGATCTGGGTAATCCTCGTTGAGATGCTGCAGTAGCTGGAGTTTGTAAGGGTGCCATTTGTGAGTAGCTAATATCTGCCGAAGGGATGTTCGACTAATGCCACTCTCCAGTGACATGCGGCGAGTGCTACACTATGGGCTCTTGCTGAATGAAGCTAGGACAGCCACTGATGTTTTTTCATTAGTGACAGTTTTCATGCGTCCACATTTTGGCAAATCCAACACTGAACCAGTTTCACGAAACTTAGCAAGCAGTTTGCTAACTGTAGCATGGAGGATGGGTGGTCTCGTAGGGTGTCTTGCATTGAAATCTGCTGCAATGACCCGGTTACTGCGTTCACCAGACATCAACACAATTTCTATCCGCTCCTCACTGTAAACAAAGAGAAACTTGTAAATAACTCATGAAAGAATAAAGGTACATTAAAACCAAGCACACCATTGTTTTTCTTGTGAAATTCCCAATAAGTTTGATGTGTCACATGACCCTCTTCCTATTGAAAAAACAAAGTTGGATCCAAAATGGCCGACTTCCAAATGGCCAACATGGTCACCACCCATCTTGAAAAGTTTCCCCCCTCACATATACTAATGTGCCACAAACAGGAAGTTAATATCACCAACCATTCCCATTTTATTAAGGTGTATTCATATAAATGGCCCACCCTGTATATCTATATACAGTGATCCCTTGGTATATCGCCCTTCGACTTTCATGGCTTCACTCCATCGCAGATTTTATATGTAAGCATATCTAAATATATATCACGGATTTTTTGCTGGTTCGCGGATTTTTGCGGACAATGGGTCTTTTAATTTATGGTACATGCTTCCTCAGTTGGTTTGCCCAGTTGATTTCATACAAGGGACGCTATTGGCAGATGGCTGAGAAGCTACCCAATCAGAGCACGTATTATGTATTAAATAAAACTCCTCAATGATATACGATATGCTTCCTGCGCATACTTAAAAGCTCTAACAGCACCTATTGATTTTTCATTGTTTGCTTTTCTCTCTCTGTCACTCTGTCTCTCTCTCTCTCTGACATTCTCTGCTCCTGACGGGTTGGGGGTGAGCAGAGGGGCTGTTTGCACACTGGCCTAGAGGATACAGACGCTCCTTTAAAAAATGCTGAAAGACTACCTTCACATTGCTCCCTTTATTGCGGCTGCTTTGTCAGGCGGTGCTTCGCATACTTAAAAGCCCAAACAGCCCTTTTGATTTTGACTGTTTTTTCTCTCTCTGTCTGTCTCTCTCTCTCTCTCTCTCTGACATTCTCTGCTCCTGAGGTGCACTCCTTTAAACAGGAAGATATGTTTGCATTCTTTTAATTGTGAGACAGAACTGTCATCTCTGACTTGTCATGGAGCACAGTATAAACTTTTGAAAAGGAAACAAATGTTTGCAGTGTTTTAAAGTCACTGTCTCTACAACCTCCTGTGTTTCTCTGCAAATCTGTGACCCAAACGTGACAATATAAAACTAACAATATAAGTGTAATAATAATATATGTTACCAACACTTTAATGATCATTCACTCCGACTTTGCACTTATGTGGTGAATACAACCATTTGACTTTGGATGGAACTATGACAAATTCCAATCATTTCTATAATTTCTAAACTACTGGCACTGTTATGTGACCACAACCCAATTCATCTTATTTCCAACTACAACCCTGTTATTAGACGACATCTTGTTACCACTAATATAGTAAGAAAGTGAAGCCGCCAGGCTGAAATGGCTCTGAATGACTGTTTGCAAATGACAAAAAAGATAAACTAGAAGAAAAACACATTCAGAATAACATAAAGGATAGCTGGAATGGACTGGACATTATTACTGGACTCGAGCAATCCAGGGCTCAGGTGGTTAAATGGGATGTGGACAAAGCTAATTCCCTCCCACTGACACCTTCTTCCAATGTCCAGTCTCCCCATACCTACTCTAGTACATCAACAACTCCTGCTGTGTCAACTGGAATGGCCGGGGTCAAGTCCACCCCTGACTTTCAGTGTGGGTTGCCCATAATTGAAGACCAAGTAAGGAGAGAACTGAGGAAACTAAACACCGCAAAAGCTGTAGAACCAGATGGAGTCGGTCCTTGAGTCCTTAAGGCCTGTGCTGACCAACGTTGTAGTGTCCTGTGTAACTTGTTTAGTATTTCCCTAAAGTTTCAGAAAGTGTAGTTGCTTTAAAAAACATGCTGCATTGTTCCTGTTCCAAAGAAGTCAGGTGCCTCTTCACCTAATGACTACAGACCAGTGGCACTTATGTCTTACATCATGAAGACCTTTGGGAGACTGGTTCTGTACTATATAAGTTGTCTTTTATTAGACCACCTGGATCTACTGCAGTTTGCCTATCTGATATGGATGTGAGCAGCACTGGAGTACCACATGGAATAGTCCTGTCTCCTTTTCACTTCACTCTGAACATCTCCGACTATAAATATACAGTAGCGCCATGTCATGCCATTTGCAGGAATTCTTAGACGATTTTGTACTTCTGGGGTGTATTGATAAAATGGACGAGACAGAGTAAAGGAGTCAAGTAGAGAACTTTGTTTCTTGATACAAAGAGAGTTGTCTGCATCCTGGTTATTTACTTTTGCCGCACAAAGGACCATTATCTAGGGGTTCACATCAATGACATATTGGACTAGTCTCATGACACAGAGGAACTATATAAGTAAAGGCAGAGCAGGCTTTTTCCTTAGGTGACTGTGTTCATTTCATGTGATGGCCAGTGCAATTTTCTATGCTGTGGTATGCTGGGCTGGTAACATCACTTCAGAAGAGGCCCACCTAATCAACAAGCTAATTAAAAGGGCTGGATTAGTTACAGCACTTACTCTGGACCACCTGGAGGTAGTAGGAAAGGAGAAAATTAAAACAAAAACAAGTTCCATTATGAACAGTACTGCACATCCTCTCTCTGACACACTAATGTTAAGTACTTTCAGTCAACGAATCATTCAGCAGAAGTGAGAAACGCTTCTAGTGCTCCTTTAAACCAACAGTATGATGCCTCACAGTAGATGTGACAGCCGAAGTCAGAAGTTTACTTTCCTTTTAATTTTCTTATATTTTAGTCATTCTGGTGTGTGTTCAGACCATAATGTGGATATATACAGTGTGTGTGTGTTTATTTATATATTATATTTATATATATATATATATATATATATATATATATATATATATATATATATATATATATATATATATACTGCTCAAAAGAATTGAAGGAACGCTTTTTAATCAGAGTATAGCATAAAGTCAATGAAACTTATGGGATATTAATCTGGTCAGTTAAGTAGCAGAGGGGTTGTTAATCAGTTTCAGCTGCTGTGGTGTTAATGAAATTAACAACAGATGCACTAGAGGGGCAACAATGAGATGACCCCCAAAACAGGAATGGTTTAACAGGTGGAGGCCACTGACATTTTTCCCTCCTCATCTTTTCTGACTTGTTTCTTCACTAGTCTTGCATTTGGCTACAGTCAGTGTTACTACTGGTAGCATGAGGCGATACCTGGACCCTACAGAGGTTGCACAGGTAGTCCAACTTCTCCAGGATGGCACATCAATACGTGTCATTGCCAGAAGGTTTGCTGTGTCTCCCTGCACAGTCTCAAGGGCATGGAGGAGATTCTAGGAGACAAGCAGTTACTCTAGGAGAGCTGGAGAGGGCCATAGAAGGTCCATAACCCATCAGCAGGACCAGTATCTGCTCCTTTGGGAAAGGAGGAACAGGATGAGCACTGCCAGAGCCCTACAAAATGACCTCCAGCAGGCCACTGGTGTGAATGTCTCTGACCAAACAACCAGAAAGACTTGATGAGGGTGACCCAAGGGCCCCATGTCCTCTAATGGGCCCTGAGCTCACTGCCCAGCAGCATGCAGCTCGATTGGCATTCGCCATAGAATACCAGAATTGGCAGATGCACCACTGGTGCCCTGTGCTTTTACAGATGAGAGCAGGTTCACCCTGAGCATGTGACAGAAGTGAAAGGGTCTGGAGAAGCCATGGAGAACATTATGCTGCCTGTAACATCATTCAGCATGAGCAGTTTGGTGGTGGGTTAATGATTGTCTGGGGAGGCATATCCATGGAGGGTCACACAAACCGCTACAGGCTTGACAAAGGCACCTTGGCTGCCATTAGGTATCAGGATGAAATCCTTGGACCCATTGTCAGACCCTATGCTGGTACAGTGGCTCCTGGTGCACGACAATTCCTGGCCTCATGTGGTGAGAGTATGCAGGCAGTTCCTGGAGGATGAAGGAATTGATACCATTGACTGGCCACCACACTTTCCTGACCTAAATCCAATAGAACACCTCTGGGGCATTATGTTTTGGTCCATCCAATGCCACCAGGTTGCACCTCAGACTGTCCAGGAGCTCAGTGATGCCCTGGTCCAGATCTGGGAGGAGATCCCCCACAACACCATCTGTCATCTCATTAGAAGCATGCACCGATGTTGTCAGGCATGTATACAAGAACACAGGGGCCATACAAAATTTCCATCAAACGATGTGGCATCCTTTCGTTCCTAACACATTACCCAGTCTATATCAGTATAGATATCCAGGAGGATTTCTTTTTCCCCATTGAGATCTGATGTGTTTTCAAAGTGTTCCTTTAATTTTTTGAGCAGTTATATATATATATATATATATATATATATATATATATATATATATATATATATATATATATATATATATATATATATATATATACACACACACACACACTCATTTATCTACTTATTTATGGGTTTATTTATTTAAAAAACTTCTGTTAAAAAAGCCCCAACATTTTTATTTATTTATCTATGTATCTACAGGGTGGTCCAGATCTAATTATGCAATTTTCATTACGCTATAACTTATTAAGTTTATTACATAGAAAATCACCTGAAAAATTCTGGACCATCGAGAAGTGTGTGAACTGATGACACGAAGAATCGTCTTTGCGCTAAACTTGAATTGTCTTTGTGCCGAACTTGAATCGTCCCCGCATAAATCAAAGTCATCCAGACGATGTGGATCTGCATAATTAGATCTGGACCACCCTGTATAAATGTCAGTGTGAGTATTTGTGTGTGCTTCCACTTGCTAGAGTTGGGATGAGAAATTTAAAAGTGGCAAAATTAAGATAAAAATATTAAATAAGAGTGTAAAAATAAGAAAATTGGTCTTATTGGCCTATTCTGTTGTCTGGCATTATATGGGCCGACAAGAGCCGCATGTTAGCGACTTTTCTGCACCCACTCAAGCCATGTGAACAAGGTTTAAAGTTGTAATGCTAATGACTGATAACTTCATGTGGTGGGCAAAGGATAACCGAAAATAATGATAAATCATCTAGCATGTTGGGAAACCAAAGTCCCCATATAACTAGGCTAGTCTTTAAACTAAGCCAATGCGATAACAACCAGCCCTGTATTTTTCCAAGCAACATACTTTTTCATATGATATGAAATCTATTTAAAACATTTAATATGAAAGGCAGTGATGATTATGGGTCAGATATATTGTCAACAAGGTCAACGGCATAAAGAAATGCTTTCTGTTTTTGCCCTCCCCTTAATTTTTTGCTTTATTGCCATGTCTTTGTATTTTCTACACCTTAAAAAATGAATCCTTCTCAAAGGTCAAGATCTTTGAAATGCTGATTGTGGATTATTAGGCACATAGATAAATGCATATAGTGACAAGCATGCTCAAGTAAATTGCAGGAACTTAGTGGGTTTTTTGTTCAGGCTTAGAAAGTCAATTTGGAGAAGAGCACAGCAATTTAATCTGTTGGACACTTACTACAAGAGTTTTCTGCCATGGAATGACATATCTGCTGGCTTTGAAAAGCTTCTGGATTCTTTACCTCCAGAGCTAGAGTTGTCCAGATCAAGATATAACCAAATTAATCGCCACCTGCAGCAGGTAATACCTCCATATGGGTTGCTACAATCTTTAAGACAGATTTCACATAATTGCATAACACATGCTATGCAATTTCACTATAGATTGTATAATGCAAGTATTTTTATGCATGGTTTTGTGTTTTCTCTACACTTGTATATATAGTTTTACTTCATTATTTGTAGTTAAAACTACTGTCTCATAGGTCTAGGTTCCTGGATTTGAATTCTGAGACTGGGCACTATCCATACAACGTTTGCACTGTCTGTTTGTGTAGGTTTCACTATCCACATCCCAAAGCTTTTTGAGGAGGGAACAAACACAAATTTGTCAACTGTTACTTTATGGGAAACGTTCTATTTATTTTTTCACCACAGCAAAATGAATATAGACCACAGATTTTGATTGGTTTATTGAGTCATGGAACATATGTGCACTATAGCATGCTTTCTAACACAATCTATAATTCATGATTGTGTAAAACAAAATAACTAATACATTTTACTGCATTTATCACTGACAACGTATATTATTGTCTGTGTACCTTCATGGGAAACATTAAGTCTTTGATGAGCTTCAACTAGTGCACTGTAATTCCAGATGCTCCTATTTGCTGTGCAGTTGGCAGGTGCTCATCACTGATGTGTACCTGGATTTGTTGAATTTCATTACTGAGAATGTCTGTTCACATATGTATTTTGATCTAAAGAGAACAAGCATTCTCTAAGTTAGTCTTTTCAAGAGTGAGAAATTCTTTCTGTGAGAATTATAGAATTATTACCTCACAGGGGGTACTGACCACATCACATATAAAAGGAGAGGAGATGGCGGGCATTTCAGTTTGCATTGCACTGAAGTCTTTAAATCGCCTAGAAAATTCACCAAACAGTGCCCGGAACATGGCTGCATATCTGTTAGGCTGATCAGGAGATCGATTCAGTGTGGGAAGGTGTGTCAATGTGTTCCTCTCTACTTGTGGAAAGAGAAGATGTAGCATCCTCATGAAGGTCTTGACTAGGCTGTGCAGATCATGAGCAAAAAGACGTTTACCTTGCAATTTTGTATTAAGTTAATTCATATGTGCAGTCATATCAACAGCAAATGCTAAATCTGATAGCCACTCAGCGCTGCTTAGTTCAGGGATGGGTTTTCCTTTCATTTGGCAAAACTCCTGAATCTCTTAATTTCAGATCCCAGGCCTGTTTGAATACTTTGTCCAAGCTGAGCCACTTGACAGTTGTGTGGTAGCCCAGATCAGTGCGATCAGTCTCATGCTCCTCCAACATTGTAACAAACTGTCTGCCCTAGCCCTGATGAAATTTAAAGTATTTATTACAGCATCAACCACATGATTAGTTTTCAGCACTGATTTACATAGCACTTCTTGGGTAATAATACAATGTAAAAATATGAGAGTTTTGGTTGGGTTAATCTCAGCCACTTTTTCCAGTATCCTTTTCAAAAGTCCCAATATTTTTACCTGTCAAATTAGGAGAACCATCAGTTGTCACACCAACTAAATTTTTCCCGTGCAGTCCTAACTATTGCATGCATGATTCAGTGAATCAATCCTTACCGGTTGTTGTCCTTTTCACTGACTAGTTAGAAGCTAGTTTCTCTGTCATTTCAAAGTCTTTCGTTATATCATTCACAAAATCAGCAGCTGCACTGTGTCATGAACATCACAGCTCTCATCAAAGGCCAAGGAGAAGAAGTTAACATTTTCCTTTGTAAGTTTCAGTTGTAGTATCAGATTTTCCGCAATTTCCTCAATCCGTTTGCGATGAGAGGGACAGATTTTCAAACACATCCTACTTCTTTGGGGAGAAGATTGAAGTGTCTGTATTTTCCAGCGTTATTGGTCTCGAAGCCTCTGTGAAAAAATACTTAGAAGTCCAGAATTTGTTGAACGATCTGTTTTCTGCATTACCTTTTTATTTTTTACCACTTATTATTGTTGTGTCTTTGCACAAAATGCAGACGGGACACAGATTAACAACAGGTGTCGTCTTATTTAATTCAATATAACATGAGCAATCAGTGTATCACCCCTTTCTCTGGTACAATCTCCCACAGTTTCCCTCTGTTATATCCCGCCCTTTCTGATGGAATCTCCTGCAATTTCCCATACATATCAATTTTGATCTGCGTCTGCACGGTCACATCTAGCAAACAGACACACCCAGGCGAATACTTGCAGTCTGCACTTTCCATGAGCCAGAGGGAACAAGACTACAGGCTGTACAATGCTCAAGTCTGCTAGAGAGTGAGTTTTTGTGTGTGTTCGCACTCTGCAATGAGATGGCACCCCCTTCTGGGCTGGTTCCTGTTTTGTGCCCAGTGGAGTTGGGATAAGACACTGATTACATGTCACTCTGAACTGAATCTATGTGTTAGAAAATGGATGGATAGATTTCAGGTAGTCATAATCTGTACCACAAGCAACGTACATAAGCTATTTTAGACAGGATCCCAATCTAGAGTAGATTAGTGTCAGGCATGCTCTCTTACTAGTATGATCTTTATATTTACACAGGCAGATTTCTGAAATGATATGTACAAATAAATAAAAACTTAAATAATCTGACATGTTTACACCAAAACATGTATAAACTGAGAAAGGCAATAACATTTTTATTGCTTTTTAATTTGTTTTTGGCAAAATAGATTTGACTGCTTATATATACTGTATTTGTAGTGATGCCAGGAGTTACAAAGGAAATCCTGCTTCAAATATCCATAAATGAATATAGAAACATGTTAATGCAGTATACTGAGGACTGAAAATGTATGTGATTTGAGATCCTCATGTAAATATAAATGTCACTTCTGGTTCAGGGTGGAAAAGTGTTTAATTCAGTTCTACTCCCTCCCAGCTTCAGAGGCCTGATTTTTAGTCCCATCCTCATTACAGTGTCTGAGCAATTTTCAAATCCTCCTCGTGTCTGTGTGTGTTTCTCTTGATCGTTTAGTTTTCTTGCAGTGCTTATTTAACCAGTTAGTATTTGTGGATGTGTCACTGTGCTCTTTCATGGATAGGTGACCTATCCAGGTTTGGTTACATTCTTGCCTACTGTAGTGCAAGAATAGGCACCAGTCACCTTCTTGATATGTTTTCAGTTGTTTGGATGGACAGGGGGATAGAATTCTAATGTAAAGACCAGACTCTGTGTGTCTTTTTGCAGTTTGTTTCAGAGATAACCATGCAAACTCTATCAAATGCACCAATGAAATGTATGTTGAGTTGAATGGAATGTGCATTGTAATCATAATCTATGCTGAGAATAGTAGTACTAGTCAATTTATACATATTAGAAAGTATTACTTAGGGAGAGATTTATGAACTACGAGTTTTAGATTCAAACATATTTCTAAAAGCAACCACTTAAAAATAATCAACCATATTTTTACTGTAAAGTAATTGACTTTTTTAGGAAATCTTGTAACAGTGAAATAGTATCTGCATGTTTTGTTTTTCTCTAATACTATACCGCATTTTCAAATTTATGTACAGTAACTGTTTTTCTTAATGGAGCCAAATTCGAACATTAGAAAAATCTGGACAAGAACAGGTCATTCAGTCTAAATAAGCTTGCCAGTCCTAGTCAACTTTTAAATTTCCCTAAAGTCCTACTGTGTTGTGACAGTTGCTAACGTTTTGTTTTTGGGAGCCTCTTGAACCCAACACTATCAGTACCGTAACTGAGATGAGTGTGGTAGATGAGGACAAAACACACCAAGTAAGGGGATGGTGAAAAGTGAAAGTGCTTTTATTAAAACAAATCAAAATCCAAGTGTTTCAGAAAGTGCAGTGCTCAAAACTGTCAATAAGTAACATACAAAAAAGTTCATGTGGAGGTTAAAATCAATAAATAGAAAAATCAGTTAAAAACGAGGCTAAAACAATGCAATGCAGGAAACTCATTCCTTCTTTAAAACTGACGGCTGTCTGTCCTATCCTATTCAGACCTCGCAGCCCAAAGAGATGTCAACCAGCATTTGCAGACTCCCATCTCTTCTGTCCCCATGTCCCCACCGCCAATCCCATGGTGTTCGTAGGCAACCACCAATTCCTGCTTGGCCCAAACCATTGCAAATCCAGGCTCCACCCAGCACGGATGCTCTGTAATCTCACCGCTGTCGTCTCAAAGGCTTCTCCTGGCAAGAGGACGTCCAGAGCGTAATGGTCACTCCTGTTCCCAAAGACACTCAACTGGACCGACCCACAGCCCCCTCCTGAGCGATGGCCACTTGCCCCTCCTTGGGGACTCCCGTCCACCTGCTTCCACTTGGTTCACCAGCTTGTTTCATCTCTCTTTCTTCTGCCTGACTTTTCTCCCATCTTTTAACCTCTGCTCTTTTCTTGACTCTATTTCTTTTTTTCACCTGTCCTTTGATCTTGCACTCCTGTTTATAGGCTGTGGAGCTGTTGCAGGCGAGATCGCTTGGTTGCCACCCCGGGCTGATAAGACAATTCGGACTGCCTGCACATGCCAGCAAGGCAACACATGGAAGGCTGACGGCCTAGCACCAACCCAGAGATGGGATGTCTTCGGCAGACCACTCACACTTGCTTCCACTCCCCAGTGCGAGCACGTTCATTATTTATTTATTAAAATGACCACTCTTTTTGAGCTGTGCACCTGCTATACCATATGTGTACCACACTACTTGGCAACTTATTGCATATTTCTGGGGTTCTCTGTGTGAAGAAAAACCTCCTAATGTTTGTGCCAAATTTACCATTAACAAGTTTCAAACTGTTTCCCTGTGTTCTTAATGAACTCATTTTAAAGTAACCGTCTCGATCCACTGTACTAATTCCCTACATAATTTTGAACACTTGAGTCATGTCTCCTCTTAATTTTGTTTTATTTAAACTAAAAAGGCTCTGCTTTTTAAATCTTTTTTCATAATTCATAACCTCTAGCCCTGGAATCGGCTTAGTCGTTCTTCTCTGCACTTTTTCTATCACTTCTATGTCTTATTTGTACCCTGGAGACCAGAACTGTACACATTACTCCAGATTAGGTCTAACCAGTGTGTTATGTGAATAAAATGTACAATTCAATGGTTTACTTGCAAGGAGCTATGGCAAAATTATAATTCACTGAGACTGCATTTAAGTTCAGTAATTTAAATTTCATTTATTTTATAATGTTAATACAAACAAAATGAATAATCTGCGCAAATATTTGAGAAGGAGGATTGAAACCTAATGTAATTGGGAAGATCCTAGAATACTTGAATACAAGAAAACTTCATTGATCTTGTAAGATTACTTTTTTCTTTTTCATTTTTCAAAGATATCACACTGCTAGTTTCAATTTCTTAATAAACTGTCACATCCATCAAAGGATTCAGTTGCACACATATGTTTCCCCCTTGTCATCTTGTAGAAATTTCTTGAGGTGATGATTTTGCCTCAATGTAGATCCTTCTTGAAGAACCATCTCCAGACAAATGCTGCTCTTTATAGAGAAGTTTAATGCACATCAAATAAACTCACACCTTTGCGCTTTTCTTCAAATATCCAAATGATGTTTTGAGTTTGCTTTCACCAAAAACAAGATCATAATGAGCTGAGACCAATTCAGGAAGTATAGTGGTTTAAAAACAAGCATGTTGTTTCTTAAAGTACTGTAAATGACATATAGGCTGCATTCATTTCCTTGTGTGTGGCAATTGGGAATTAATATGTTGTGTAGCTGACAGAGCTCTCTTAGATAAAATGACAGGCAACAGATGTTGTGTTTACAGAGAGGCTAATGTTGAGCAACACCAGCGGAATGCACACCACTACAAAAACGAGCCTTTTTGGTGTCATTAGTAGACACATGTATGTATAAGAATGATAATTGTATAAACACAAGTACAAACAAAGTAATACAGTAGGCCAGTATTACAAAATATTTCTTGAATTGGTGTGTTTTATGCACGATATGTTTACCTTGCATGTTCAGCAGGGAACAGCAATGAAAAAAAGAGAAGCTACATATCCGGAACTCGTATTTAAAGCTCTCCTCATATAAGTTTCATGTTTGCTTATTAGCATTGCAGTAATTAATGCATTGCATGGTGCTATTTTGTTCACATAAGGAAAAGTACTTGAATTGAATAGCAGTACTGCTTGCTGCTTTATGTTGAAAATACTTGTCATCGGGCGGCACGGTGGCGCAGTGGAGTTTGCATGTTCTCCCCATGTCTGCTTCCTACGGCTTCCTCCCACAGTCCAAACATATGCAGGGTAAGTGCATTAAATTGTCCCTAGTGTGTGCTTGGTGTGTGGGTGTGTGTGCCCTGTGGGGGGCAGGCATCCTGCCGGGGTTTCTTCCTGCCTTGCGCCCTTTGTTGGCTGGGATTGGGTCCAGCAGACCCTCATGACCCTGTGCTAGGATATAGCAGGTTGGAAAATGACCGACTGACTAGAATGTTAGCACATTATGTTTCTGTCAGCAGTTATTTACTAACATTCTAGATTATACAATAATAATAATTAAAAAGCAGCTACAGAGTTAATAGGGTTATGCACCTTCAGTACTGCTAATCAAGTATACTTAATTTAGGATTTTTTTTTTTTGTTGTTACAGTTCTCTTCTTCTCTCATTCTGTAGATCATGTTTTGTCATATTGCCATTTATTGTTAATATTTGGTGGCACACTGCATTCTGAATGTAAAGAGAGAGGGTCAGGAATTAAATATTTTGTAGTCACATGTTTGCTTATACATCAGTAAGCACATTTTCCCAAATCCTTGTACTTTCAGACCCATTTGTCAAACATATATTGCCAAATACCAAGCTGAATAAGGCCACAGAATAATCCAGGTATTTTGTTAGATGGCGTAGAGTTTGCACATCTGTGTCCTTGATTTAAGGCTCTTCTCCTTGTTTTGCTATCTGAGAAATTCTTGGAATGTTCAGACTGACTGAGGTCATTTTTTTTTTTCATTAGTGCAAATAAATTGATGTCAGAATATTCATGAAGTATACCTTCTGTTACACTGCGTATATTTTGTCAGTGGATTTATGAGTGATTAATTTTGTGAAAAGGCCTCCATTGTAAAATCGATACAGTTTAGGTTCTGTTTTCTTTATATAGTTCAAATTTGGCCCATATATGACCACATTAGCAGCATATTTTTAGTTGTGACCAATGTCTTTAGTGGCTAACTCTCTCATTTTTGCTAAGATACCATTTTAATGTGAATTTTTTCCCTGTTTCTTTAAATATTAAATATTGACGTAGTAAAACTGATAAAACAGTATGTTAATACTTCCAAAAATCGATGTTTTTACTCTGTTGATTTCATTAGTTGTGCAAGTGTTTCTAAATCACAGGCAGTTTTAAACTTGTCACTCACAGATGAGACTTTTAATAAATATGTGACCCCTTATTTTAGGACCCGAACTGTAACTCGGTGACATACATGCAGGCAGGAGTAGATATTTTGTAGAATGTGCTTGCTACCTGTGACTGTAGTTATGTAACTTGTATGGTTTGTTTTTCTGAAAGCTGACTTAACAGGTGTTCCTCCAATGTTCGATTACTTTCAGGTCAGCAGGATAGAATAATAATGATGTTGTACACTTTTTCCAGATTGTCCCTGTGTAGGAAAATCCAGTCTTAAAAGAACAACTGAATGCACCCTGTGGTTAACTAGCTGCAGGGCTGTATTCACATGTTATTTACCTGAAGGGTATTGAATGGTTTTGATGACTGACATCAATTATGCTTTTGTGAAGCATCCAACAGCCTTCTAATATGTATGTATGCTTATGCAGTACTAGATATGTTTTAAAAATCCAGACAGCAATATGTTTATATATACGTATATATTGTATATATGGCATTCGTAGTCTGAATCACAATCTGATTGTATGGGTGGTTACCGCCACGGTGCCCTCTTCAGTTGCGAGAAGCAGATCATAGAATGTTGCATAGTTTACTGTCAAATCATTTATTTGACAGTAAACTATGCAAAATATATATATATATATATATATATATATATATATATAATTTTGCCCATTGTTTACATGATGTAATAGGTAATCAGAAGCCAAAATATTTTATT
This sequence comes from Polypterus senegalus, assembly GCF_016835505.1. Lineage (NCBI taxonomy): Eukaryota > Metazoa > Chordata > Cladistia > Polypteriformes > Polypteridae > Polypterus > Polypterus senegalus. Next base: position 127,825,093 of record NC_053155.1, read on the forward strand.
GTTTTATTGTTACCAGTTCACAGCACCTCAACCCTAGTTTGGCCCTTTATGTACTTTAAACTGAGATGCAAGGAAGTAAAAATCAGGCCTTTCAACCATTTTTCAGCAGTTTTGCCCTGACAAGGATCTTAACACTGTGCTGTCTTGTCACCCATGGCTCTTCTGCATTACTTGTGGCCACATCAGTTTATTTGAATTTAAATTGTTTATGCAAAGAGAACATCATAGAGAACAAACTAAGTTCCCATCCCGAGATGCTAGGTAAATTATAATATCACAAAATGTGAGCTACTTTTTCATAATCCTCAACCTGAATTTATAAGATGGGGTTGCAGGGTCTCATGAATTGCAGAGGTTGGTAAAATGGTGAAAACGTGCACCCTACTGTTCCTTCAGTTGACTGTGTTGTGTACCTAGAATTTTGTGAACATCCACTGATATGTAAGGTTCTATTTTGCAGTCTGTGATGAAATAAAGTAATTTACAGTATGTATTTGGTTAAACGGTCAGGTATTGCTGCATAACGTTGAAATTACAGTGTTTGACTTCCTTATCTGTAGCCTAGAGCAGACATTTTAGAATTTCAGAACTGGTATAAATAACAATTAAATTTTTGACCTTTCTTAACTGTGATATATGGAAGTTAGCAGTGGACCTGAACTATGTTTTGTTGGGGTCAGTGGTTTGCTTAGATCCAGTAATTGTTTGTTGCTAGAAAGAATAAAAAAAAAACAGGTTTAGGAGAAAAAAAGAAATCTAAAGCTTCTAAGCTTCTAGTCAATGATTGCTCTCGCAGCCTTGTTTAAAAATAAAAACGAAAAGTCTCTGCTTTATCCCTTAGCTGCCTGAGGAAGATAAGTGGTGGCATCAGTGCCTCTGGATATTAAAGTGGTACCAATTAGCGTGTTGCTTTTAGTGTCAGTGGGTGCAAATGCTCTGCACTCAGTGTTCACAGTAAATCCCCGCAGGGAATACGATTATGTGTTTTCTGTAAGGGGCGATGTTTTTCTGGGTGATTTCACTGGCAACAAAAGTAAATAAATGATTTGTTTGATTGTGGCATTTGCAGACACAGCTGCCATTTAGTACAAAGAGATGAAACAGCAACACAATAAGCTAAAATAAGGTTGTTGCATGCTATTCTGTGTTATTAAAAGATTTTGTAGCAGACAAGTGTGGCCATGCATATAATGCATCTTCCTTCTTTTTGTCAATTAATTCACACTTAGTTTAGCCTCACGGCAGAATTAGAGTTTAGAGTTTGCAAGAGCTTTAAATGAACACATTAATTGTGAGATGTTTTCTATGTCATTTGCTGTATACATTGAAAATTGTTTTGGTGTTTTAAACTTTTCAGAGCATGACAATGGTTTGGTGAACAATAGCCAGCTTTCATTATATTATGGTCTCATTGTAAGCACCTGATTTGTTTTTTACACATTTTTGTAACCAAAGATGATTATTTCATTGAATTCCATCCCTGGTGTCAAGTTGAGAGCATATTTCTTTTTAGCGCTGTCACCATTTTGTATCATATGATGCCACACCCAGCTACTGCACCACCTGCAGTTCAAGTTTCACATTTCTGCTTCTTTTCTGCTTGCACTAAAGTGTCACTTTCTAGGGAGTAAGCCACTAAGGGATTTGTGAGATTCTGAAACTTACCTTCGCAATCCAGAGCCGCCAGGCACATTTATGTCACAACAGAAGCTGCTTGTTAATATGTCCCAAATAACACACTCACGAAATAGGCCTTCTGCCTATCCAAAAACCTTATTTACTGCGATTCCAGTAGAAGGTTTCTGATAACCTAGAAAAACAGAGAGATGATTTGAAGATGGTTTTGGGGGCATTACGTTATTAAGATCAAGCCTGTTTTAGAATATTTCACATGCCTTGATCGTTCCCTTGCTGATCTTGATTTGTTTATTTTTTATAAGAAAACGAGAAAGAAGCTTAGCCAGTTCATTCTCACACTCTTCATCTTACTTCTTTCCTCATTATAGGAGAAAGTAGGGTGAAATGACACCTTTTACTGGCTAACTAAAGATGAAAGGACCTTAGCTGCCTCAAAAGCTTGCATTTGTAATCTATTTTGTTAGCAATACAATACAATACAATTTATTTTTTGCATAGCCTAAAATCACACAAGAGGTGCCGCAATGGGCTTTAACAGGCCCTGCCTCTTGACAGCCCCCCAGCCTTGACTCTCTAAGAAGACAAGGAAAAACTCCCAAAAAAAACCCTTGTAGGGAAAAAATGGAAGAAACCTTGGGAAAGGAAATTCAAAGAGAAAGAGAGCGTGCAGTGGGTGTCAAAAAGAAGGGGGTCAATACAATACAGTACAATACACAGAACAAATCCTCAATACAGTATAAAAATAAAAATTTTAGAAGTACGGAGTAGAATTTAACAGTAGATGATATCACATAGTATGATTTGGATTTGTTTAGAGAGAGACACCAATAAAAGGTGTCATTTCACCCTACTTTTCCTGTATCAGTCTATGGCTAACATGGTACAACACTCTACTTCTTTCCTCAATGGCTGACTGACCCTTTAATCTGCACCTTTATCTTTTCTTTCACACCTACTCTGATCTGCCATCCCATTCATCTTTTCCAGCTTTGTTACCCCATTCGCCACCTATATATAATTCCTTCAACATAGTTTAAATGTTTTATGGCATATCAAGTAAATGAATTGGGAAACCTGTACATTTTATATACTAATTTTCCCCATTTTAAGGTCATTGGTACCACCAACCAACTTCGACCAGATTGCCAATTCATCACAAGGCACACACATCCCCACATTTTCCTACAAAGGGCCTGTAAATTGATGCTAGATGACAATAATAATAATTCTTTCTATTTATATAGCTCTTTTCTCACTACTCAAAAGCGCTCAGCAATTGCTTAAGGGCCCAACAGAGCAGAGTCCCTATTGGCATTTACGGGATTCGAACCGGCAACCCTCTGATTGCCAGTACAGATCTCTAGCCTCAGAGCCACCACTCTGATCCCAACATTTATTTTTTGGGAATGTTCAAAAAAACTACAGTGGACCCTTGACTTACAAACTCAATTTGTTCGCGAAGGCTGGTTGTAATTCAAGTTGGTTGTAAGTCAATACTATTTTTCCCATAGAGAATAATGGAAATACCCATAATGCGTTCCGAACCTCCCACAGCAACACTTAACCTTTTCATAATAAAAAAGGGTTGTATAATATGCATAATTTACCAAAAACACCAATCATTTTCTATTGTACTAACCAAAAAGTTATAAAAAGTGCCTAGCCTACCAGAAACAACAATTTCATACTATACTCACCATTTAAGTTGACATCTTTGGCTTGCTGGAAGGTGGTTATTGTTTGGAAGGAACTTCCTTATACATATCTTTTCTTTGTAAAATTGTTGAGATGGTGGATTTCGACATGCTGTACATATTAGCGAGATCGGTCACACGAACGCCACTCTCATATTTCCACACAATTTCCTTCTTCGCTTCGATTGTGATCGCTTTCTTTATCTTCGTTACCTTCTCTTCCTTCTTTAGCTTCTTTTCTAGCTCTTTTGGGGCCATTTTGATAGCAATTATCAAAATAAATTATATAAATGACTGCACTGACCGAAATTCCGTCCACAAACACATGTACAGTAATCCCTCGCTATATCGCGCTTCGATCGCGGATTTTAAATGTAAGCACATCTAAATATATATCACGGATTTTTCGCTGGTTCGCCGCTTTCTGCGGACAATGGGTCTTTTAATTTAGGTTACATGCTTCCTCAGTTTGATTGCCCAGTTGATTTCATACAAGGGACGCTATTGGCGGATGGCTTAGAAGCTACCCAATCAGAGCATGTATTACATATTAACTAAAACTCCTCAATGCTATAAGATATGCTTCCCGCGTGGCGCTTGTTTTGTTTGCTTCTCTCTGTCTCTCTCACTCTCTCTGCCTGACGGAGGGGTTGTGAGCAGAGGGGCTGTTTGCACAGAGGCTGTTTGCCTAGAAGATACGGACGCTCCTCTACAAAATGCCGCTTTATCGGGTGCTTCTGCATACTTAAAAGCACGTATTGATTTTTTGATTGTTTGCTTTTCTTAGCGGAGCGCTCTCTCTGACATTATCTGCTCTTCACGGTGCTCCTTTGAAGATAAGATATGTTTGCATTCTTTTAATTGTGAGAAAGAACTGCCATCTCTGTCTTGTAATGAAGCACATTTTAAACGTTTGACTAAAGGGTGTTATTTCATGTCTAGAGGGCGCTAATAATGTTAACAGTGTGGGAGAGTTTATAAGGGCTTAAAATATATAAAAATAACCATACAAACATATGGTTTCTACTTCGCGGAAATTCATTTATCGTGGCAGAGTCTGGAACGGATTAACCGCGATAAACGAGGGTTGGCTGTATCTGGGTTCCGACTGACGCTTACGAACGCTCTCTGCTGTTTGTTTACAATCGTACAAGCGGATACACTTGACTGCATTCGGGTCGTAACTCAAGATGTTTGTCGTAATTTAAAACAAAAATTTTGGTCATAAAAACCAAGTTGTTCACACGTCAGGCCGGTCGTATATCAAGGGTTGACTGTACTTGGAAACAGGTAGAATATACAGACTCCATGTAGGCAGTGATCAGGTTAGAAACATGAGTAAGTAAAAAGTGTGTGTCATCCTGACAAGGAAGTTTTGTATGCAGATTTCAGGGTTTGCATTTTAACAAAGGTCGAGGTTTGTGTCAATGCTAGGAGTGCTCTTTTTTTTTTTCTTTAACACAACAAAATGCCCCAAAGCAGGCATTTTCTATAGAGATTCTGCCTCCATAAACGTGCCACTTGCTACTTAGATGTCTAGTAGGTGGGTGCCAATGACTATAAATATTCTAAAGTCTATTCTTCTCACAAGCCACATTCCCTTCCCTCACATGCAAAGATTAGCCTTTTTTTCTTGTTTGTTTCTAAAGCTGGGAGCATTCACTTTATGCATGTAATGGTTTAAAATGATCAATAAAAGAAAGATTTGTTTGCTACTTTTTTCACGTAAACTTCCACTTGTATTGCTTGCCTGAATTTCCTTTATTTGAACCAGATGAGATACATTTTCAAATCACTACCCTGCTCAAGGGTAAGATTTGCCTCACACCTCACATGGTAGCTTGCCATTCTGACCACTATATTGTATTTTTTGAGATTTTGTCACTCTTGTCATTTTTCGCACTAGAGCTCAATTTTCACACTTTATAATCAAGCAATCATATAATCAGTGAAATGCACTTCAAGACTTTGTGTTTTTGCTTAGCTTTTTAAAAAAATGATGGATTTAAAGTGACAACAGTTTATCAGGCAGTATGGCCTATTTGCTAAAGCATCGGACTATAAAGCGTAAGGATACCATTTCACTATGCCGCTTTGAGCAAGTCCCTTAAATTGCCTGTGCTTCATTTTTTGAAATGTGGAGATCACTCTGCTCCAACCTTGGAGAGTCTTGGAATGAATTTCACTGTAGAAAAATATTTTGTTAAGTGCGGTCGTTTAAAACGATTCATTTGTTCCTTTCTTGAAGTCGAGCCATACATTTCTCATCTTCTGAAAACATGAAATGTTAAGAGGTAACAAAGGTCACTTTTAGTGCAGCATGAACAAAGTGAAAGTAATATGATCCAGGATACGCCTTTGTTTAGTTTCTACAAAGGTTATATAGTGCGTTATGAAAGGCCGACTGCAAGCACCAAAGAAACTGAAGCAAAAGTCGTGAGCACAAGCAGGGATGTGGTCTTTGATTTACATAGCACAACGGCCCTTTGAGGCTGGTCTAGTGCAGCAAGGCCACACTTTTGTTTATTCCATCTTGCCTTTCATTGCCTTGGAAACTCTTCCTTTAAATAAGCATTAAAAGAAAAATCCCTGCCATGTCAAGGTTCTACTGTTTTACACAAGCATCTTTCTGCTTATAAATCTTCTTTACAATATTTATCCTGTTCCCATGTCTTATCACATCAGACCTTTTACTGTCCCATTCTGATAGCAGACGAGGTGACCTTTCAGAGATGTGATCTTCAGCTACTGTCCTTTGAGCAAAATGTGGCAAAAAACAAAGACTCTATTGTGTTTCTAATTTTCTATGCAGCCTTAGCCGCCTGACTATCTGCTTGTATGTTTCTTTGAGCGTGTGTTTGAATAAGTACCTATTTAAATACAATATTTATGTAATTATGCCTGTGCACTATTTATAAAGTACAATATATCAAATAAAAAAGCTTTTTAACAGTTTTATCATTTTACTGTATTTTAGCCCTCATTTCCTTCACTTATTATTCCTCAGTTCCCTTCTCTTGATTTTCCAGTTTCTTGCTTTCCATTTCTCTCCCATCCAGAAGTTTTTGTTCGTAATCTTTTTAAATTTAATGGTCAGTGGTGTGGTGCAGTGTTTCAGTATTTAGTACTGCTGGTTCACAGTTCCTGATTTTAAATGACTTCAGTTTTTCTCCATGTGGAGTTCCTCCCCTTGTCTTTGTGGGCTTTCGTCCCATATAATAAAAGATGGTGTTTAGTTGACAATTCTAAACTGGTTGGTGTGTGTGTGTGTTTGCAGTGAACCAGTGCCCTGTCCAGGTTTGCTTCCCACTCGTACTGCCAAGATAGGCCTGGGCCCTCCCATGACCGTAGTCTGGATTATGCGGCTTTAAGAATGTACCTATATTATTTTCAATGCTATAATAACACCTTACCTCCATAAATATGTATGTAGTGTATAATTTTAGAGAATTGCCAGTTTAGTAGAGTACATATCATATGAATATGTTGTGGGATTTTTACACTTTGTTTACTGAATGTCCAGTAGAAACCTGATCGCATTTGAACAATGGAGGGAAGTAAGCAGGTATTTATTCATAGGTATAGTGTTTCCAATTTATTCTATACTGGAATATTGCTGAACCGAAAATGATACCACCTTTTTATCTGATTTGAAAGAGCAGTCAACAAATAAAGTAGTCATTTAAAAATTCCTGTCAGTTTCTCCAATTTGTTAGCCCTGAGTAAATGATTTACTGTGAATGGGTAAGAGAAGAACTTTTTTTAAGGGTGTGTTAAGTACAGAAGCTAGCAGTGGGGACTTCTGAAATAGTGGAGCTAGTAAGAGGTTATCAAGTAATTTGTACCTGACTATCCTGCTTTTCAGGTTTGTCTGCATACATTCCTGATGATTACTTAACAATATATCCTCAGAAAGGGAAATAAAACATGTAAAAAGAGGAGGTGAGGTAGCTGTTAATGAGATACTAGTCCAACATAGAACATCAACTTACTTAAACAAGGGCAATTTAGGGATACTGGTTGAAATTTCTTCATATATTTACTTTCTGGGAGGCAACTGAAGCCGTAGAAATTAAATCTGCGTAAAAGAACACTAACTAAATGAGCAGACTCCATGCTGAAGGCAACACAAGCCCAGCATCTTATGTGGAACCCGGATGTGTTCTGGGAGTTAAACAACCAATTTTGACCTTGCTATTTTTTAATCTGTTATTTCCACTTACTAGGTAAATAGATGGGCCATTGGCATTGGGTGCACGTTGGAAACCAACTCTAAACAGGCCACAAGCCCATCGTGGAGCATATTAGCTTACCTGGGCCTATTTCCAGTTTCTAGTTAAGTTTGTACTAACATGTTCAGTTTATTGGAGGAATGTTGTATAAATGTTAAATAAATAGAGAGAATTGGAGTCCAGATCCCTAAAGACTGTTGACCAATAGGGGAGTTACAGCACAATTTTTGACACAAATGCCTTACAGAAGGATTAGAATGTGACATAAACACAAATATTCTTCTCCTTCTCTCTTTTCCCTCTCCTTGGAGCTTAGTCCATCCTCCACAACCTTGACCCTGACTCACCTGGATGAGGCAGAGTGGCTCCTCTTATTTGAGACCCCAGAGTACTTCCAGTGCCAGGATATGGCCCAGAAGAAGAACTTCTGGGTCACATGGAAACCTAACAAAGTAGGGATTGCGGTTCCCTGCAGTGTCCCCTGGCGGCATCCATCGAACCCAACAAGGCTGCCTCATGGGGCTACAGTTCCCAGCAAGCCTTGTGGGCTCCCATACTGGTAGCACTGCAAAGAAATACTGGCACCTGGAGCACGTAGCCCTGTCAGGTTGTCTCTCCCTGTCCTTCCACCACACTGTTTTCCTCTGTCCAACCCTGCCAAGACACCAGCATACCCACATTTGCACTGGAATCTTCTGCCAACCTCCTGACTAAGGCAAGGAACACACTGCCACTCTTTCTGTCCACTTGCCATGTGGGACTTCTGGCCAGGTAAAGCAACGGAGTCCATCCTGGTAGGGAATGCCATCCATTTACAAGATGCAAGGGTGACATGGTAAGAAACGTAGGTTGGATGCCACCAGACTACAGGATACCAGCTAATCTAATATATATGGCTTTGGGATGTTACCTGGGAAACTTTAATGCTGCTTGTATATACATATAAAATGCATTGGTGGGTGTTGGTTAGCATCTGTATACTTAAGTAAAAAAGCCATACTTCCTCAGAGGACAAATAAAGTGTTACCTATTTATCAATATTTTGAAAACATGTCTAATCAGTCCAACATCGGCCTAATAGTTGCTTCTGATGAACTGTAAAGAAACTGTATACCTGTGCTCTCTTTCCAGGATTTTAGTGCCCTCTGCTGGAAAAAGCAGTTTAATTATCTAGTATTCTGTAAATACAGTGCCACAGGTTTGCTGTGGTTACAAAATATAGTGGAGATCAGTAAGAAAGTTCAATGTGTTTATGTAATTAACTTCTAGATGGTCTTATACCATCCATCCATCCATTATCCAACCTGCTATATCCTAACTACTGTACAGGGTCACGGGGGTCTGCTGGAGCCAATCCCACCCAACACAGGGCGCAAGGCAGGAAGCATACCCCGGGCAGGGTGCCAGCCCACCGCAGTGGTCTTATACCATACAGTCTTAAAAGATGTTAGCATATGCTCTTTAGCTGTTTTATCAGACAGTCCTTTGTTGGAAGTTTATGTTTTTGTCTTGTAAGACAGTTGTAAAATATTTCTGATTCTTCAGTGATAGTTGGTCTGTAACTCCTGTGATGCAGTGGATTCAAAGGCGATACTGTAATCCTACCACATATCCTGCCACATTTAAAGAGTGATTTAGCAGTTTGGCATTCCACAGAACTGAGGTGGTGTTTAGATACATCTTCTTCTACTTTGGGCCTGGTCTTCTCCTGATGTTCTTGTGAATTTCCTCACTATTGTCTCAATGACTCCAATTTTGCTTCTGCTTTTGAGTGTAGCATATGAGAAAATGTCAGCCTGTTCTGACATCATTGCTTTTATTACCTACTGTTATCAAGGCAGATATCTGCCTGTGTGTCGTGACTAGCAGAAAACAAGTTTAAAAATAGCAGACAGACTTTAAAGTAAATTTTGAGTGCTTTAAAATTAGTCCAGGAGACAAGTAAATCAAACCTTAACTCAAAAGCATTTTAATGAGTTCACTCGTGCATTAGTAAATAATTGCAGATTCTGCTGTGGTGGTTGCCCTCAGACGTTTGTGGCGCTTCTTGCCTGAAGTGTGGTCCTTGCACATCCCAAATGTCTTGAAAGTTTTTACCTGGAAGGCTTGCTCTGTCACATCTGTGAAGCTTTTGTTTTCTAACCTTGTCATTGCTTTCATTTGCATTTTCTTACCATGACATTTTTATCCACATGCTTTTTTTTTACCTTGGTGTGTAGTCTTCACTGGCTGCAGAAGGACCTGTTCATAGGTCAGGTTTTTTCTGGTTTTTTTTTTCTCTGTTTCTGCTTCCTTAATGTGACTCTTCGGTCTGCTTGTGTCCTGTTAGATAATAATAATTCTTTGCATTTATATACAGTGGTCCTTCAAAGTTTGTGAACCATTTAGAATTTTCTATATTTCTGCATAAATATGACCTAAAACATCATGAGATTTTCACTCAAGTCCTAAAAGTAGATAAAGAGAAAATATTATACTTTACCATTTATTTGTTAAGGAAAATGATCAAATATTACAAATTTGTGAATGGCAAAAGTATGTGAACCTTTCCTTTCAGTGTCTGGTGTGACCCCCACTTTGCAGCAATAACTGCAACGTTTATTTCCGGTAACTTTTGATCATTCCTGCACACCGGTTTGGAGGAATTTTAGGCCATTCCTCCGTACAGAACAGTTTCAACTCTGGGATGTTGGTGGGTTTCTTCACATTAATTGCTCACTTTAGGTCCTTCCACAAATTTCGATTGGATTAAGGTCAGGACTTTGACTTGGCCATTCGAGAACATTAACTTTATTCTTCTTTAACCATTCTTTGGTAGAACGACTTGTGTGCTTAGGGTCATTGTCTTGCTGCATGACCCACCTTCTCTTGAGATTCAGCTCATGGACAGATGTCCTGACATTTTCCTTTAGAATTCTCTGACATAATTCAGAATGCATTGTTCCATCAATGAAGGCAAGCTGTCCTGGCCCAGATGCAGCAAAACAGGCTCAAACCATGATACTACCACCACCATGTTTCACAGATGGGATAAGGTTCTTATGCTGGAATGCAGTGTTTTCCTTTCTCCAAACATAACGCTTTTCATTTAAAACAAAAAGTTCTATTTTGGTCTCATCCGTCCACAAAACATTCTTCCAATAGCCTTCTGGTTTGTCCACATGATCTTTAGCAAAGTGCAGACGAGTAGCAATTTTTTTTTTTGGGGGAGCAGTGGCTTTCTCCTTGCAATCCTGCCATGCACACCATTGTTGTTCAGTGTTCTCCTTATGGTGGACTCATAAACTTGAACATTAGCCAATGTGAGAGAGGCCTTCAGTTGCTTGAAGTTTGAAGTTACCCTGGGGTCCTTTGTGACCTCGCCGACTATTACACGCTGTGCTCTTGGAGTGATCTTTGTTGGTCGACCACTCCTGGGGAGGGTAACAATGGTCTTGAATTTCCTCCATTTGTACACAATCTGTCTGACTGTGGATTGGTGGAGTCCAAACTCTTTAGAGATGGTTTTGTAACATTTTCCAGCCTGATGAGCATCAACAACTCTTTTTCTGAGGTCCTCAGAAATCTCCTTTGTTCGTGCCATGATTCACTACCACAAACGTGTTGTGAAGAGCAGACTTTGATAGATCTCTGTTCTTTAATTAACACAGGGTGTCCACTCACACCTGATTGTCATCCCATTGACTGAAAACACCTGACTCTAATTTCACCTTCAAACTAACTGCTAATCCTAGAGGTTCACATACTTTTGCCACTCACAATATGTAATATTCAATCATTTTCCTTAATAAATAAATGACCAAGTATAATATTTTTGTCTCATTTGTTTAACTGGCTTCTCTTTATCTACTTTTAGGAGTTGAGTGAAAATCTGATGATGTTTTAGGTCATATTTATGCAGAAATATAGAAAATTCTAAAGGTCTCACAAACTTTCAAGCACAACTGTAGCGCTTTTCTCACTACTCAAAGTGCTCAGCAATTGCAGGTTAAGGGCCTTTCTCAAGACCCCAACAGACAGAGTCCCTTTTGGCATTTAAACCGGCAACCTTCCGATTGCCAGTGCAGATCCCTAGCCTCAGGGCCACCATTCTCCGATTTCTCCATTCTCATTTTTTTTCTGGAAATGATTATAGAAACTTCTCTATTATTATTTTTTAAAAGTACTTTAGAGAAAATAGATCAATTTTGAAATAGGTTTGCAATATTGAGTATATTTATGTCTAGGTATCGTGTTTTTTTTCCAGTTAAGGTCTGGGAACTGACACTTTCAATGCCTTAGGAACCGTGCCAGCAATGTTCTGTTAATGGTGTCGAGAATTGGGAGTGCTGGAACAGAGAGTGAGCTTTCCAGTGTTGGGTATGGGTGTACAGGATAGGTAGTGGGCTCGGTTTAGATGTTCAAATGACGATTTCCTGCTCTATTATAATATTAAAATTACTAAAATTATCTCTTTATCCATATATACATGAAGCATTGGGTAGTCATCACGAAAACTTGATGTCAATGTGTACGTATGCCATCCTTTCTCAAATCTACTGTTTGATTGTCATGGCCAGGAGAGATGGCTCCTAAACCACTGGCACTGAGTGTGGGGCAGAAAACTCACCCTGAATGGGTTGTTATTCCTTTACAAAGAGCACTGACTCATTCTGTACCAATTAGTGTAGCCTACCTGTCTTTTAAGATGTGGAGTATCTGGACAAAACCCTTACAGGTAAAGGGAGGAAGGGCAAACTCCATGACTTTACTGACATGGCTACAGTTGTTTCTCACTTTGGAATTTTAGGGTGGCATATGCCTGACAGGTTACTGTGTCACAGACGAGGAAATGGGTTTATGCAAATCAATAACAGTGTGAAAAGATAGGTAAATGCTGTGATTATTCTTTCTCCACAGTGTACATTTCTGTTGGCTAAGTGCATTAGTCATTGAAGTTCAGGATATGGCCGCCATCATTAGCAGACTTTGACATAATGGAGTCAAACCAATTCAGGCTTATTGAGTATACTAGCAGACATTGCTTTTGTGAAAACCTATTGTGTTCAGGACTGAAAGATGAAGTACTTTTTAGTATGCTTCATGTCTATAACAGGGTAGATAAAGCAAACGTTGTATGTGCTGCCCTGTAACTGCCCCAGACTACCCAACAAAAGAAATTTGGTTTCTTTAGGCAACGACAGATAACAAAAATAGTTTTACTATAAGCATAAAGTGAAAACACTCAATAGGATCTCAAACAACATTTTGAACATTGTATACTCTTTTTTTGAAACTCACATGCTGGGTTGTTGGATACTTTCACACAAGGTCTTCCACGTGTCTTTGTTCTGTTTTTCCAGCAGTGCTGTTCTCAACAAATTCAACCGGATAAGTAATAGATGGCAAGATGTGAATTTTATCTTAGAAAAAAAAATTCACAAATGTTTGGTAATGTAGAATGTATTGTCTGCCTTTGACCATAGCCAAGTCTTTTTGTTAGACTGTCTTATGTGCTTTAGAATGATTTATTACATGGCAGGGAGCGTTATCTGTGTAGCCCACAATGAGCATTGACATTGTGAAACGTGGAGAAAATTATTTTAAGATATCAGAAAATGTATTTGAGATATCTCGAAATGCACAGGAAGGTATTTTAAGGTGTCACACACTGTATTTGAGATATCATAAAATGCATTGAAAGAGATGCATTTTAGATATCTTCAGTTCAATTTGAGATATCTAAAATGCATTTCCAGATATCTTAAAATGTATTTTGAGATATCTCTAAATGTTCATTTGGCTTGCCATATTTATCTACTGTGTTGAACAGAGCTCATGCTTATTTGTTATCTTTGATCAACCTTTACTGTCTACCCTGTAATGTAAATAAACAGAGTGGAACCATTGGGCAACAATTTGTTTATGGCCATAGCCGAAATAAGGCAAGGCACTAATTATCAGCAGGAAGGCAGTCCTGGGCTGGTTAGTGAGTGGTGAGTAACTCAGGACATTTCCTCCTCAATTATTCCTGTTGTCTGCAGTTCCTGTATGTGCTGTAAGTGTTAATGGCTGTAGGGTGGGACCAGCTACAAAACCAATCTATAGATTGAGTTGCAAACTAAGAAGGATTTAATGGCACCCTTTCACTTTGACAGTTTTTATTTTCAATGTACAGTTACTTAAGTAGCAATGTATCCTGTTTCAATTTTTTACAGTTTCTTCAATAGACACTTTTACTTCAATGGCACGGATTTATTGTCTTTGTTTATTGCCTTGCTTTTGTATTAAGTAAGGCCTTATATCCCATGTCAATGAACTGTGTACTAGCATGCATCAGTGAATGTTTATTTCACTTACTGTAGTTCACTGCAGTACTGGGCTCATTGACCAGGCCTAAATGGCATTTCCATCCCTTATTTGTTATCTCCCAGTACCAAACACCCCAAAACAATTGCACCACTTGTCTCTCCAACCTTTGTCTATGTTGATTCCTCAAAAAGTACTTATAGAAAAGTAGTCGCAGGATGTTTCTCAATGGCATATCACTTAGTAAACAATGGGTTACAAGCAGTTCATAACACCACTGAAGACTTTACACTGTACTGTCAGCATAGACGCTGTGCTACATGTCTTCATTTGTTAAGCTAATGGAGTGGTTTTCCGTGCTGTCATCTTCAGCCTGACATTTTCACTGTAGGTATTTGAGAGCCTTTATGTTTGATTTGCCCGCTGTATGACTACCAAAGAGGTCATTCACATCAGGGACACGTGCTATCCTGAGCACAAACCCTTTGTCTGTTTCTGAGTCTCCTCTTTAACATTCATACTGTAGTTTTTCAGAAGCATATGCGTTCCCAGGTTGTATGTGTGGTGTTTGGATGTTTCCTCTTTTTATGTCCATTTACTTGCAGGAACTCAGCTTACAGAAAGTACCTTGATTATAAATGGCTGATCTGTTGTAAATTGGGTGGCTCAGTAGTGCAGTTGGTAGCCCATCTTCTTCCCAGCTTTACAATTGTAGGCCTGGTAACTGTCTGGATGGAGCATGAATGTTATCCTTGTGTCCACACATTTTTGACATGCAATTTAGGGTAATTAATGTCTGTAATTCCCTCATGTATGTGCATAGTTTGGACTAGTATGCTATCTAGGCCTGACTTTTGCCTTTCAGGGCTATGATAGGTTTCCGTTATGTGGATTGAGCAAATTTAAACTTGTCAGAGTCAAGGTAGGATTCAGCCCTGAACAGAGCACCCACATCACATGACCCATGCATGCAAACTCCTACCCACTTGGAGATAATTTAAAATTACTAGTTATCTTAACCAGTAGGTATTTTTGGATGTGGGAGAGAAAATGGAGTACAATGAGAAAAACCTCATACATATGCAAGTGAAAACTCCACACAAACAGTGCATGTGTGGCTTTAGTACCACTGCCTCTCTGAGTTCAAATCTACTGCTACTGTGAGGCCGTTACTCATAGGTTCATACATTCCATATTGTCATTTGTACAGTGCAGAGCTCAGTGAAATATTTGAATGGGCTTATCAACATGCAACAGGTCGCCACTCTCCAGCACCATGATCAGTGAGTATTACTACTTTACCTCAAAAGCTACCTTCTCTATATGAAGTACCTGCCTTACCTTGAAGGTAAAACACAATGCAACACAAAATTAAAATGAGAATATTCACCCCTGTTAGATTGTATCCACTCTTATGGGAGTTATCTCATCTCATCTTCCCATCCACTTTTCCTGGTGTGGGTTGCAGTGTCAGCAGGCCAAGTAGGTCAGTCCAAATCTCCCTATCCCCAGCTATGGATAACAGTTCTTCCTGAGGAATTCCCAAGTATTCCCAAGCCAGCCAAAATATATAATTCCCCTAGCATGTCCTGGGTCTGCTGCAGGGTCTTCTAGGATGGGGTATTCTTATGACATGCCCATAACATCTGAACTGACTTTTCACAAACCAGAAGAGCAATGACTGTACTGTGAGGCTATCCTGAATCAATGAGCTTCTCACCCTACAGGTATGTTAGCCACCCTGCAAAGAAACCTCATTTCTCCCGCTAGCACTTGCAGTCTCGTTCTTTCATTGTTTCGTTCATTACCCATAGCTCATGACCGTAAGTAAGGACTTGGGTGTTGATTGACTGGTAAACCAAGGGCTTTGTCGTTAGACTTAACTCCCGCTTCACCACTACAGACCGGTATTGCACCTTCAAAACAGCTGGTCCTGCTTCAATCCACTTGTTGTTCTCACATTTACTCTTTTCTGTCACTCGTGAACAAGATCCAAAGATACTTGAATTCCTCCGCTAAAGGCAGTTCCACCCTCACCTGGAGAGAGCAATCCACTCTTTTGCAAGAGAGAACCAAGACCTCAGACTTGATGCTGATTCTCATCTCAGCCACTTCACTCAAGTGCGTGCCAAAGGTCACAGTCAGATGAGGCAAAGCGGACAACATCATCTGCATATAGCAGCAGTGCTACCCCCTAACCTCCCCAACTGGACACCTTTACATGCTCAGCTGCATATAAAAGCCACAAACAGGAACAGTGATGAGGCATAGCCTTGACCGAGTCCAACACCCATAGTGAATGAATGAACATAGTTCTAATTACATTCATATAGGGAATGAATGACTCTCAAGAGTGGCCATGTTACCTCATATTCTTGCAGCACCTCCCACAACAATCCCATGGGACACCATTGTATGCTTTTTCCAAATCTACAAAACACATGTATACTGGGTTATCATACTGCTATGCACCCTCCAGCAACTGTGACGAGGGAGAAGAGCTTGTCTATTCTTCTGTGACCAGGATGGAATCCACATTGTTTGTCCTGCATCATTGGCTACACTATCAGAGGAATAACTCCACTCCCTGCACCCTTACATATGCCTTACCTGGTGAGGCTGAGGTATGGGATCCCTCTGTAGTTGGAACAAAACCTCTGCTCCCCTTTTTTAAATATGGGGACCACCACACCAGTCTGCCATTCCAAGGGTCCTTTACCCACCTTCCATGCAACATTAAATATATGTATTTGCCACACTATCCCAACAATGTCTAGCACTTTCCACATCTCCAGTCGGACTTCATCCATCCCAGCAGCCTTACCACTACAGAGTTCTCGGACAACCATCATGACTTCGACGACAATGATTGGACCCCCTAACCGGACATGTCCAATTCAACCTCCTGGTAGGAAGGCATGTCCACCACATTGAGTAGTTTCTCAAAGTGTTCCTTCCACTGCTTGGCACCTCCTCACCTCCCAATCCCTGCTTAACATAGTGTGGGCACGGTCATGCCTTCCTCTCCTGAGGCATTTAACAGTTTGTTAGAACAAGCTAGATGCCATGTAATCTCCTAACCCCTCTCATGCTTGAGCCTTTGCTTCCACAACTACTTTCGCAGCAGTCCTTTTAGCCTGTCAGTACCTCTTAATTGAGTCAGGAGATCCCACAAAGACCTTTTCCCTGAAGGATACCTTCAATCTGACAGCTTTCCTTTCCTATGGTGTCCACCATCAGGTTTTAGCATTGGCACCATAAAATGCCCTGACTGCTTTAAGACCACAGCTTTTATCAGCCACTTTCACAACTGAGCCTAGACCTCACTCTGCACATGGTAAAAGTTCTTTCGGAGATTGGAGCTGAATTCATCACAAACAGAAGCCTCAGCCAGACATTGCTTGTTTAGGTTTCCCTATTCTTATCTAACCTATGTCCCTTACTTCAAATCCAGCTCATTAACAGGTGGTGATCAGTTTACATCTATGCCCCTCTCTTCACCCAAGTATCTGAAACATTTAGCCTCACGACAGATGACACAACCACAAAGTCTATCTTGAACCATCAGTCTAAAGTGCTGTGGTACCAGGTACACTTATGAGCATTCTTGCATATCAAACATAGTGTTTGTTGTGGATAGTCCATAGTTAGCACAGAAATGCAATAACAACTTACCATGCTGGTTCAGATCTGGCAGGCCGTTCCCCCCTAGTCACGCCCCTCCAGGTATCTGCATCATTCTAAACGTGAGTATTAAAGTCATCCAGGAGGACTACCAAGTTAGTGGACGGCACCCTTTCAAGTACCTCTCCTATCTCTTCTAAGAAGGCTGAATACTCCAAACAGCTGTTTGGAGCATATGCACAATCAACAAGCAGAGTTTTCCTCTCTGACTCATAACCGCATTGAAGCAACTTTCTTCTCCACTGGAGAGAGCTCCAGTTGCACAGCCTGCAGCTAGGGGCTTTTGAGTATCTCCATACCTGCCCGAGGGCTTTCACACAGGGGAACTACATTGTTAGAGAGACCACTCTGATCGATAATTATTTCCAGAACCCATGCTATGTATGGAGGTGATACCAACTACAGTATATCTAGCTGGTACTTTTACAACTCCTGCACCAGCTCACACTCCTTCCATGCCAGAGAAATAATATTCCAGGTTCCTAAAGTCAGTCTCCACTGCTAGTCCATATTGGTTTAAACGCATCACACCCTACCCTCAGCTTTCATTTTGCAGGTGGTGAGCCCACAAGACGTCTGCTGGAGTTAATTTCATTTAAGAAGTATATTTAATATTTTCTGAGTTTAAGTTTGAGTAGTTTTGTGCAAGATCAAATATTGGTACTGTAGCTGACTATGCTATCCATATTGGTTCCTGACATTGTCCAGGTTTACATAACCTTTACATGTTCTTCACATGCATGGGTTTTCTCTGGTGTTTGGCCACATCTCAAACATGTGTATCATATTGAATGGATGTGCTAAATCAACCCAGTATTAGTGACTGTGTCTCTGGAAGGTCTGACATGACCACCCATATCTAGTACATTGTGCTGCTAAAGTAGCCTCTTCTTCCCCACAACCGTCTAATGGAAAAATCAGATCTGATAAATCAATTAAAGGATGTTTTTGTGCAGAAAGTGTTAAACAAAATGTCAATATGAATTGTAAGTTAAAATATACCCAACAAACTTTAAATTCTATAGCAGCTTTTCTGCTGAAAGCCTGTGCCAGTATGTGTTATAGTAAATATCACAATCAGGTTAAGTAGCTTGCTACAGATATGCTAGGGAGTCACCATGGTAGTTAAGTCTGCAAGATGGGAATTCAAGTTTAGCCTCTTTATCTTTAGGCCCCACTGCAGTCAAATGAACATGGACACAGAATTCACTCCCTCTGCCCAAAGAAATCTCACTATGGCACATTGTTCAACAATGGTGCAATCCCGCAGCACACAGTCCATGTTCATTTTACCTTGGTTTCAACTGGTTACAACAGACTTTCTGTGTGAGTTCAAACTACCCATAAGCCATGGAGAAGTGTTGTATTGCATCAGCTTCTATCTGTTATGGTTACTGCAGAATTTTCAACTTGCCTTTACGTTTCAATACACCCTCGTACATAAATGTATTCATTGACTTTAAACTATTCAAAATGTTCTAAAGCCTGGAGTTTTCACTCACCCTAACATGGCAGGGCCCAAGAATAATTCACCAGAACCCATTAGGAAAGTCTCCCTGTGATGAGTATATCCAATCAGTGTGCTTCCTTGCAGTCAAAAGGACACCTGGAGTCTGAAACTCATTTCACTATATTCTTCATGGAAGAATGCTAGAAGCACCCTGTGGCTTATATTTTAAAGCAAACATTTAGTGAAAATCTATATATATTTTTACTTTATTCCTTGAGTTGAAAACAATACATCTCAAAAATGGAGGAATTGAACTTGATATGTAAAACCATTATTTTCTAAAACTGTTTATTGCAATATAAGATCACAAGAGGCTGGAACCTCTCTTGATTATCTCACTATACTGAAAATATTTCCGTATTTTAGAAAATGGTCATTAAAACATAGTTTGCAATATATCTGTCTTGGCATAATGTAGAATTGACCCTGTGTGTCTGATATGAAATTGCAATGAATAAATGACCTGAGAGTATCATTACCTGGCAAGGATTTCAGTTTATTTTCATACAAGAAGTTAAAAACCTCCTTCAGGTCTGTCCTATAAAAATAAATCTTTGAAATTCTATACTGCATTCCATGAAGTCTGGTAAATATTTCTCCTAATGTTAAAGATTCAGAACTGTTATTTATTCAGCTGCTTCTCACATCCTAGGAGACACAAATTGAAGGATGTGTGAGTCCAGTGCTTGGCTTTCAAATGCCACCTTATAATGTAAGGACTTTCCAGCAGGTTTATAGGCTCATTATTGTCATGTGTACATAATAAAGTGAATTCTGAATTGCATGTGCTAATCAACCTGCAAGATGTCGCCATTCCTTGGCATCAGGATTAGTAAACATAACAAACTTACCTCGAAACATTTGCTTTCCCTACTTAGAAAATCTCAGAACACATATGATGTGCTGTAAAATAAAAAAAAAGTCATTGATTTAAAAACCTTAATTTAATAAAGTAGGCATTTTTTTATCCAAATGCCACAAATGCTCATACTTTGTTTTTCTTTATATTTAGGAAGCCATATCCTTCTTTTATATCCCGATCCCTTCTGATGCAATCTCCCATACACAAATCACCAGTGTACTGAACTGCAATTCAATGTAATGTGAGTGCCTTGTCTGCAGTTCAGTACGCAAACTGAGTCTTTCTGTGAACTACTTCAGCAGTTTGTTCCTTGGCTCAGTAAGGAAACTAATTATTTTGGTGAAATAGTTCTGTGTACTGTACTGCAAGTCTCTTGTCTGCAGTTTGTGAAGGAACTTGCAATGGTTCTCCATAGCAGTAGGGGACATACTGGTTCATTCAATCAGTCAGTGCACTGAGACGGTCATTGTCACTCAGTCAGAGTGAACCGATCAATTGGTGTGATCTAACAAGTTGTAACGGCCGACCCCTTACCTGGCCGGCACCCATATTACCAGGCCCCATGGCCTGGATAAGTTACTGAGGTAAACCTAAATCTACCAAGCCGTACCTCTGACAAATAATATTTTCCCCGAATCGACAGTTAAACACAAGCAAACAATATCCAATCCAAGTAAATCAAGTGCAGTAATATGTTAGATGAAATAAAATGAAAAATACAATAATAAAAAACCCCCGGCATAATATATACAGTATATAGACCAGACCACCAAAGTGAAAGGCAATATATATACAATAATAAATCCTTTGTCCCTGCACACGAATAACAAACACACAATACAAATAATGACAATGAATAATTACTGATAAGATAATGAATGTGAAAATAAGTCCGCGTAAATAACTGTCCAAATTACTGATAGCTATCCCAAAATGTTTGTGTTTGATTCTCCTGAATGAAATACCGGAACAATCACACCGTGATTCCTCGGCGATGGTGGAAAATAATTAGGGGTTTCTGATGATGAATGAATTGTAGTAATCCGGCTGAGTGAGAAGCAAACTGGAAAAATGTTGCGATGTGAATGAGGGCAGAAACTGATGATCAGCTGCGGTTAGGTGAATCTCCTCTCTTCTCTTCTTCTTTCCCTCCTTCCCATTTAAATAATAATGAGCCGGATGTAATGGGAAAACCTTCGGCTCTGACGTTTCCAGGAGGTCGCTGCCTCCCCACAACAGCCTTCCCTGTTTCTTCTTACGAGGACGACATTTAAACAAACACATACTAGTTTAAACGGGGTGATGTAATGAGGCGCGACAGAGTGCAAACACAATAAACAACATTTATGTGGCCCCGCTACAAAGTTGGTCATTGTCTTCATGAACGTTTTGGTGAAAGTTTACGGATAGACTATTCCCAACGACACCAGCCATTTACGAGAAGTTAAAATTATAGCATCGGACTATTTAAATGTAACACGCACTGCACATGCCTCAAAAAGATTTGTTCTTTAATGTCATTGAACCAGTGCGTTTGTTCAGAGACCAAGAAAAGTACAAAAGAACTAGTTTGTTTGTTCATTGCACATCACTACTATTTAAGTCTTTATTATGTTATGCATTTCCAATTCAGATGTTGTTCAGTTGTTGTGTGTCACATTGGTGTTTTTATAGGCACATTCATTCTGTAGAGCACAACCAATGCAGTCTTTTTACAAGTACATGTAACTACAGGCCAATCCTAAAAGCAGAAATATGTGATTGTGTCACAAAACAAATCTGGCTACAGACAAATGTGGATTTAGAACATTGGTATGAGTTCAGAGAGCCAACAATTATTTATCCAAAAGTTACTTTTTATGGGAAAACATGACCAACACTGCACTGCCATGGCATGTTTCAAACCACCCTGTGATCAATAAAGAGTATTGCAATGTCTTAGTAATTACATAAAGGAAAGACATTTTATCTGGCAGAGTTAGCAACGTAATGTAAGGTAGAATTAAAATAGCTACTTACATTCTATCCTCCAACATATATAATGACACAGTAAATAAACTGCAAAATAATGAAGAAAGATAGCAGATATGTTACCTACACTGTAAATTAATATGGTAACAGAGGCGTTAGCAGTGCCTCTAACTCCTAGGGCAACCCGTTTGTGTGAAGTTTGTATATTCCCTTTGTGCATTTTGAGTTAATTGCAAATTTTCCCAGTATGAATAAGTGTGTACGTGTACATGAACATACCCCGCAATGAAGTGATATCTCATCAACATCTATCAAGAGTAGGCTATTGCTCCCAGTGCTTAAAGCAAGGGATGAACAAATTATTACCTGACTTGGAGAAACTTCCAAAAAAAGAGCAAATTATATTGTAGAAAATATTTCTATTACTAAAAAATATGTAAAAGTGTCATGCAAATGTTTCTGCTTTCATGACTGACTATGTTTACTTATTAAATGCCAGCTGAATTCATAATCAATAGGTAAGAAGAAAACCGAGATACCATGCTGGGCAAAGGAAGTGCAACTGTGTGGTTAGCACATTATCACCATGTTTCCATCAGTGTAGCTGTGTGTATGAATGAGCCCTGCGATGGACTGGTGGTACATCCAGGACTGGTTTCCATCTGTACTCATTGTTGCTGCTGGGGCCTAGATTAGTGATGGATGAATGGAAAACAGATATTGTTAAACACCTTGTCATACATTTGGGATTTGTTATCATGTTAATTACCTGTGCGCGTATTGTTAACTTCCCTATATATCCTCCAACAACATGGAAAGTAATCAGAGTTCTTCTTCTTCTTTCGGCTGCTCCCGTTAGGGGTTGCCACAGCGGATCATCTGTCCACATATGGATTTGGCAGAATTTTACACCGGATGCCCTTCCTGATGTAACCCTCCCCATTTATCCGGGCTTGGGACCAGCACAAAGAAACACACTGGTTAGTGCATCTCCTGTGGCTGGGTTAGAGTTGTTTGTAACTGATCGGCTGATTATGTCATTGCTGTTTCAGCCAGCTTGTGCCTGCTCATTTATTTTTTGACAAAAGTACACAGCAACAAGAAGAACAGTCTTAGCTGCAGTGCTTCAAAAATGATTTCCCTCAAAAGTGAATGTTACATAGTTCTGAAGCCCAGTAATAAATCTCCAGTTTACTGCAGTTTAGTGACACTGCTAACCGTATGTTTTTGGGAAGTTGTTCTCCTTTGAACTCTATTTATCAGGATAACTGTAGAACCACTGGAAAAAAAACCTATAATAAATGTTGTACATGCGATTATTAAAGCTGGCTCGATCATGATCAACAAGCCAGAAAATATGAAAGCTTCAAACCAAGTCAAGGCTGTGTTATCTTATCTTTTGAGCTCTTTACAAGAGGAGGAGCAGCACTGGCTGAGCTATTTAGAGCCACGACTCTCCTCCCCACCACTCCAGCCATGGTGGTGTCTCTGAGATGAAAGAGCAGTCATTTGTAAATGCACTGGCGTCCTCGGGGAGTCCCACGTCTGCAAGTTTTTATTCCAAGTACTGTAGTTTCACAATCAGTGCCTTATTCTTTAATTTTAAGTGATCTGCTTGTTTAGGGTTCTGTCCTTTTTTTATTCTCCTACTCTAAAAAATTCTGAAATACCACATTTAAAGCTATTGTCATGTCATTTGCTAACTCACCGTACCACCCCAAGGCTGTTTGTGAACAGTACAAAAATATATGAATTTGTTGGCCCGATAATTAAGCAAGGAGGTCAAATAAATGTAAGAATGATGCATTGATTGTGAAATTGGTTAAAATTAAAACCACTACACTTGGGTATCAGAAGAATATCATCACCTACCTACCTATTAAAGCATTCTCAGATGGGCAGGCTTTAGTAACTTTAGCATTTGCTTGATGTCTCACAATTTTCTCAATTCCACTCCCATCCCTCTCTGTTTATTTCTCCCTTCTTCCCCGTCTTTGTTTCTCTTAATTTCATTCATCTGGCCAATCTTCCTTCTTGGCACACGGCTGTCATTTGTCTTCTACCAACTTCAAGTCCATCCCATTTATACTAAGTCCAGAGAGTACTTACAAGTCATCCCGGACAATATCCAGGCTAAAGGATCACCATTAGGCCCAGTAGATGGCATTTGCTTCAGCTGCCCATGGACATTTTATGCTGTCTACAGCTATCTACAGTATTCTTTCCATTTGATAGCAGATTATCCATTTTTCTTTTTCAGTGCTCTACTGACAGTTAGAACGGTAGGCAATATTATAATATGTTGTGACGAGTGGCTGGGGGTCGTACCCAGCTGGGACGCCCAGGAGGACCGCCTCCTCCAGACCATCAGGAGGCGACTGGTGACTTTGGGGACCATGGGATCAGAGCTTAGAAGCTCAACCCTATAGGGGCCTGTGATCACCGCCAGGGGGCGCCCCAATGCCTGTGGAGCCTTGGCCCTCAGCACTTCCACCACACCCAGAAGTGCTGGGGGGAAGAAGACCAGGGACACCCAGAATGCTTCCAGGTGCACAGCCGGTACTTCCGCCACACTTGGGAGTGCTGGCAGAAGCTAATCAGGAGGACCTGGAGCACGTCCGGATGGGGATAAAAAGGGCTGCCTCCCTCCATTCGATGGCTTGAGTCGGGAGGAAGCAAGACGGAGCTCGGGATGAGAGGAGAGGAGTGGAGGCGGACCAGAGAAATGGAGGCATTGTGAGGCCTGGACTTTGGGGGAGTTTTGGGGTTGTGTGTGTTTCACTTGTGTGTAAATATTGTAAATAAAGCATATGTGGTGACTTGAAACGATGTCTACCTGTCTGTGTCTGGGCTGTACTCCATAATGTAAACACCTGTATTGCTTCAGACGGGGTATGTTGACCATCTAGGGGGGCCACACCTTTGTGTAGATTATCCCATGACATGTCTTACACAAGCAGTATATTGTAATTCTTTGAGGTTAGCTTCACAAGATTTTACTTTTTGTACTGTTGCACAGAATGCAAGCATGATAAAGGAATTAGCTCATAACATCTAACAAACAAAGCCGAAGTCATTAAGCCATGTACATTTCTTGAATGCTCCTGTTTTGTTCAAGTGCTTAAATGCATTATTCCATCAATTTGTTCTTCTGCCAAGCTCATATAAATATATTTACTATGTAAATATGTATATAAATATGCATATCAAGCTCCACGTCACTTATTTACTCACTGACTGACGAGAAATTCTTGGCTGTTTGCAGGCAACGTAAACAGAAACGGTTTCAGTAATAAATTAGTCTCATGGCTGTGAGCTTCAGAAAAATCCATCCTAACTAAAAGTGATTTTAATCATGACAAATTGGAGAAAACTGATGTTTTGCATTTATTCTATGCAGAAAATTGGGTGTTGCCAATTTTTGGAATACATGCACAGACCTTCATGTAGAGCTTTCCCAGTCAAGGGTAGACAGACCAGGTTGCAATGAGCAACACTCGTTTTATTAGTTTGTGCTATCGTGGGTTGTTTTTCACAACTGAATGCCATGCAGTTCAAAATTTAGACAGTTCATTGCCAGTGTATTCTGTAGGTCAGCAGGTGGCTGCGCAGCATGCAGTTTCTGCAATATTTGAAACTGCACTGATGTACTTTTCCAGGTGACTATATTGGATATTATCTTTGATCAAATGTGAAATGTGTCAGACCAGGCACTCCAACAGGTGTGTTAACACAGGGATTGAGTGTGAATTGTTCAGTCTTTCACAGTATAGCTACTCTGGTGCATTGTGCACCAATAACAAAGAGATTCATTGTGGCGGCACAGGTGCACAAATCTAAAGAACAAAGCCTGCTTAAGACTTCCAGTCCGTATTATGGCAGTTCAAGTCCTGCTTGTATCATGGAGTGTCCAGAAAAATAAACCCACACAGATGTAATGAGAATATGCAAAGTCCACACAGAAAGGGAGTCAAATCGTAATTCATATAAGCTAAGAAGATGTGAAATAGATTTTTATGGAGAATTTTATTTAGTATGCTTGTGACTTTTTATTAAGCAAGACTTTTATTATGTACAGTATGACTGGGAAATAATTTTATTAATTTCTTTTAGTTTAGCTTTTATTAAGTACTAGCAAAATACCTATAGAAGTAGTGTGTTAAAGAAGTAATGAAAAAGAAAAGGAAAGATTTTGAAAATAACGTAACATGATTGTCAATGTAATTGTTTTGTCACTGTTGTGAGTGATGAGTGTTGCTGTCATATATATATATATATATATATACATATATACATATACACATATACTTTTTATATACACACACACACATATATATATACATATATACACATACATCCACATATATATACATATATATATATACATATCTACATATACACACATACATATACACACACACACACACACACACACATATATATATATATATATATACTGTTTGGGGTGCGAGCAACTGTTGCTGGGGGTGCCAGAATCCATCAAGGAAGAAAAATGAAAAACATTACAAAATCTTCATTTATTTATCCATTTCTAAATAATTAAATGGGCAGGCTATTTCGTATCAGTGCAATACGCTGTTTGTTAAAACGGATGACTCCCGCTCTTACGTGCAAGTCTGCGTGAATATTATGAACTATCGTATCTGTTCAAGTTCTATTTAAATTTTAAATAGAAGGAATTTTGATTTAGTCGACAGAAATGTCTTTGGTAGGAATGTAAGTTAAATGTAGGCATCATTGCATACATTTTTCTTCACCATAGAAATGTAAAGAGTAAATTCGCCTTACATTCCAACCAAAGATATTTGTGTCGACTAAATAAAATTTGAAAAGATATATTTTTTCACATGTGATTGCACAATTCAGATCGAGTTGACGCACACTACAGTACATCGAGTCCGTGTGTTATTGTGGTTTCGCCTGCGTGCCTCAATAAGTCACCCTCCCCTTGCTCTTACTTTTTTACCATTCATCTAATGATTAAACTGAGTATGGCTTTACCAAAACAATTAATTGATTGTGAATAAAGTATCCATTATTCATAAAGCTTCAATTGGTGATCTGTCTTTCTGCGTTAACCGCATATTTTTTCATACGTCTCAAACCAAGGGGTGCGAGGGTAAAATGAATCGGGAAGCGCTGATATATATGTATGTGTGTGTATATATATGTATGTATATATATATTGAAATAGTTTTACTGTGAAATAATGTAAAGAGTATGCGACACGTGTTTTGCCTTAATTTTGGGGTCATCAGGCATACATACTCAGACGTCGGTGCTAGAGGAGAAGCCTCTTCCATTGCGCCACGGCGTGTGGTTTGTCTATTTGAGAGTATGTAGATCGGGGTATATATATATAGGGTTAGGCGTTAGGGTTAGGAGAAGCGGAGAAGTAGTGTGTTAAAGAAGTTATGAAAAAGAAAAGGGAACATTTTAAAAATAACGTAACATGATTTTCAATATACAGTAATTGTTTTGTGAGTGTTATGAGTTTTGCTGTCATCAAGGATTTGATTATCATTATTTCTTTCAATCGGGTTTGTATTTCTAGGATGTGTTGTGTTCAAGTTACATTCCGTGTTTGTCAATCGTTGTAAAGATAACAGGTTTCATTCATCGATTTGTTTGTTACTGCATCAATAAACAGCTCGTCTTCCTTTTTATCTGAGACGTGACACACTGCATGCACGGGTTTTTTTTACACTGTCTTCCTTTAGCGGGACATTGACTTTTTCCACCGTGTGCTTTGTTTCCGCAGTAGCTGCACTTATGAATACGCTTGTATGTATCAGACGCTTCATATTTTTTTGCTGCCTTCTCAATTGTGTAATTCGGTTTTTGTTCAGCACTCTTTGGAACTGTTGCTTTTTGTCTGTGCACTGCGTCATTTCACGTGAGCCGCTCGGTGTACATGCATCGAAGGTTCCCAGCTGTGCTGGTGCCATCTCGTGCGATGTCCACGGCTGTATTTAATGTTAGCTAAGACCCGGCACTTAAAAGTTTCTCTCGCAGTTTTGCTGAGTTTGTGCCAAACACCACCCTGACCGTCTCATCTTCGTCTGCATAAGCACAGTCCTTCACCCGTGAATATTTAGCGGCAGTGTTTCTATTGGATTGCCGCTGACGGATGGCCTTATATGGGCAGGCACTAAATTACGTGGACGGCCATCGAGCAGAAGTCTATTATAGTATATGGACGAAAAAATAGGTTCCAGTTATGACCATTATGCGTAGAATTTCAAAATGAAACCTGCCCAACTTTTGTAAGTAAGCTGTAAGGAATGAGCCTGCCAAATTTCAGCCTTCTACCTACATGGGAAGTTGGAGATTTAGTGATGAGTCAGTGAGTCAGTCAGTGAGTCAGTGAGGGCTTTGCCTTTTATTAGTATAGATCAGGGCTACTCAAATATAAATTTGAAAGGTCCACTTACTAAATTTCCATTCAGTCTGAGGTCCGGAAAAGTGACGGTCAAATTCCAAATAGAGAACTCCAAAAAAAGGCAATCCCCAAACTTTAGAACTATACACAAAAAATGACATGGTAGTCCTTTTAGTGTGAAAGGTGACACCTTCTTTGTGCCACCAGTTGTTTGAACTTGGACATAAAAGGTGTGAGGGCAAGGTGGAGGCACTGATGTAAATGTTCATTGGTGAGGGTGTGGCGGTATGTGTTTTTCACCATGTTCATAGTGGAAAAGGCACATTCACAGCAGTACGTTGAGGGAAACACTGTAAGAATTTGAAGGGCCATCTTCTGCAGGAGAGGAACACCTGCCGCAGTAACCATCTTTGTCCAGAAGGTGACAAGGTCACAGTGAGATTCCTGCAGTGCTAGGTTTTCTTGTAGCTCAATTAACTCTGTTTGCAGAGAAGCAGCACTGGCCCATTGGAAGACTTTTGTGGCTTCATTTGAGAATTCTGCAATATTTTTGACAAGAAATGGATTTTCGATGCACAGCAAGACTTGTTTTCCCAAAGGGAAATCTTCAAAGCGAGTTTGGAAATTTTTAATCAGCTTGTCCAGGAATTCAGCATAATTGTGATGGTGATGTTTTCCTGCAGTCTGATCCAAAAGTCTTGGGAAGTGAAGCAGGTCCTGCTGTAAGTCACATTTGAACACCTCCAGCTTCCTCTGGAAAGCACGGACAGCTAACATGAGGTCACACACTGTGCTGTTTTTGCCTTGGAGCTTCATATTAAGGTCATTAAGATGGGAAGTAATGTCCGTTAGAAAAGCAACAATTTCCATTTTCTCGTCATTCTTCATGAAATCCACAAACGGTTTGGCTTTTGCACTCTTCTGATCCAACAGAAATGTCTCCAGCTCTTTCCGCAGTGCCCAAAAACGCTTCAGTACCTTGCCTTTACTAAGCCACCTGACATTGTTGTGAAGGAGCAAATCATCAAATGTTGCATTCACCTCTATTAGAAATAAGCGCAATAAACGATGTTGCAAAGCAGAGGATGCTCTCAGATAATTGACTAGTTTCATGACTGTTTTAATGACTTCTGAGTACCTTTCTCCAAGGCTGGCACACAAAACCATCTGGTGAATTATGCAGTGGTATGCCATGAGGTCAGGGTGGTGAGTTCTCAAGCGTGACACTAATCCCTCTCTTTCCCAATCATACATGGTGCGCCATCAGTAGCAATGGAAACAACATGCTTCAGGTCTATCGCTCTGTCTCTAAGCATCTGTGTCACTGCTTCATAGATATCATCCCCCCTTGTGTGTCCATGGAGGTTTGTGAGACCCAAAACATCTTCATGAAATTCTCCCTTTTCTTCATCAAAAAATCTGACAAAGACCATGAGTTGTGCATTGTCCGTGATGTCTGTGGATTCATCCACAGCCAATGAAATGAATTTGGCTTTTTTTATAGCAGAACTAAGTTGTTCAAGCAAATCATCAGCGAGTATTTCAGTTCGTCTTGCAGCAGTGGAATCAGAACAGGGTATTTGGTTTATTTTCTGGATTATTTCATCCTTTTGAGTCCCTTCAAACAGAGCAGTCACCACTTCACTCATACACTCTTTGACTACTTCAGCATCAGAGAAGGGTTTCTTGTTTTTTCCCAGGACCCATGCTACTCTTAGTGAGGCTTCTGTTGCCCGCTCCTGTTGTGTGGCTGATCTAACTATTACACTGCTTGTAGCTTCATATGATGATTTCAGCTGGTTTATTTTTATGGTCCTTACCTCTGAGTTCTGAGGGTAATTTTGTTCGAAATGTGCATGCTTGGTTTCATAATGGCGTTTCACATTACCACTTTTGATTATTGCTACCGTCGTTGCAGATTAAACACATTGGTTTTCTGCTTCCCACGGGGAGCACGAACGCATATTTTTCTGTCCACTCACTCTTAAATTCACGGTTTTCAAAATCAACTTTTCTTTTCTTATCAATGTACTGTCTTGAGCCAGCCATCTTCACTTTCAGTCAGCGAAAAAAAATTCAGTTATCGAAATTTGCACTGCCCGCGAGTGATGAGACTGCCTGTTCACCGGCCTGATCCAGAGCACGTGACCGGTACATAAATCTGGCTGCCGTGAATGAGCGGCGAGCGAGTAGGAGGGATTACTGTATATGTTTTGTGGTCAGCAACAGATTTGTACCTCTCAGTTCTTTCCTTGTCTATCAGTTATTTCAATGCATTGTATTAACACAGGTACTTCATGATGCGTGTGTACAGGTTTAAATTGAAGCACGTTAGCTGGAGAGCTGGTGGTTCTTTTCTCATTCGCACCTCACTATTAACTGACAACTGGTTAAGAAAACACACACATATATATATTTACAGACACACACTGTATATCTCTTCAAACTAAAAACAGATTCTACAACTCAAAGGAAGACATTTTTAGTGTTGCATTACGTAGAACTTTTCAGAGAAGTCTGGCGTTGTTGGAACACACTGTGCTGTAAAACTAGCACAGGATCCTCTTTGTGTTAAGGGCACAGGAACCTACTTGGCCTATGTATTCTTAAAATTAATTACATAAAAAAAGTTTTGAGGCTACAGAAGACTTTACTTATATAAAGATACAATTGATATATTGGGATTCAATAATTGTTTTATAAAACTTTTAAACGGCAGCCTTCTTGTAATATGTGCTCGTTTATTGAACACAAGGATTTAAGTGCCATCTTTAGATTTAGATTTATTTCTGTACGCCTTTTTCAACATTGTAGATTTTGTATGTTCTTTTTCTTCATTTATAAATATGATCTTTGGTGCTCTACAGTAGTAAAAGCATATGAAAATATGTCTAATTGTATGTCCTAGATAGATTAAGAAGGAGCAAACACCAGCCACACTGAATCAGCATGAACCTCACTGTGAGCTCCACAAACCCCACACGTAGGTGTTGATGGCAGACAGCAAGCCTGCAGGGCTTTTTCAAATATTGTTTCTAATCCAGTTCTTTGAAATATGTTCAACAGCACATACTTCTTTAATCAAAGCTTTCTGCAACTGTGGGAGATCTTGTTTTATGTTTTATTTTTTTTAACTGAATCCACATTCGAATTTACAACTTTTGTCTCTTTAAATGTGATCCTGGCACATGGCATAAGAGCAAAGGAAATTTTTAGTTTTTTTTTGTGAAGAAGGTAAACTGTTGTTATAATCAGACCCGTGTTAATGCTCACAAGTGATGCCTAAAATTAAAGCCATGTAAGTACAAGCAAGAACTGAAAATAATGCAGATGCTTTCCTCTTGTTGCTGTTTGTAAAACAATTAAAATTACCTGTGCAAATCTACACTGATCAGCCCTAACATTAACACCACCTGCCTAATACTGTGTGTGTCCCCCTAATGCCACGAAAACAGCTCTGATCCATCAAGGCACAGACTCCACAAGACCTCTGAAGGTTTCCTGCAGTATCAGGTACCAAGACATTAGCAGCTGATCCTTTAAGTACTTAAAGTTATGAGGTGGGGCCTCCACGGATCGGATTTGTTTTTCCAGCACATCCCACGAATTGAAATCTGTGGAATTTGTTCACCAAGTCAACATCTTGAACTAATTTTCATGTTCTGCAAACCATTCCTGAAAAATGTTTGCAGTGTGGCATGGCACATTATCCTACTGAAAGAGTCGATTGCCATCATAGAATACCATTGCTATGAAGGGGTGTACATGTTCTGCAGTGATCTTTAGGTTGGGTGGTATGTAATAATAATAATAATAATAATAGGTTACATTTATTGAGTGCCTTTCACAAACCCAAGGTCACTTTTGATGTATGTGTCAAAGTAACACCAACATGAATGTCAGGACCAATAGTTTCCCAGCAGAACACTGCCCAGGGTATAACACTGCCTCCACTGGCTTATCTATCCCATTGTGCAACCTGCTTCTGTCTCTTCCCCAGGTAAATGACGCACACGCACCCGGCCGTATATATGACCTAAAAGAAGACATGACTTATCAGACCAGGCCACTTTCTTCCATTGTTCCGCAATCCATTTCTGATACTCACATGCACACTTGTAGGTGCATTTGGTGGTGGTCATGGGTTTGCATGGGCACTCTGACCAGTAGTCTTCAGCAACGTAGCCCCATACACAGCAAGCTGCAATGCACTGTGTGTTCTGACACCTTTCTCTCATGGCCAGCATTACTATTATCAGAAATTTATGCCACAGTAGCTATTTTGTGGCTGGTCGATGTATAATTAAAATCCTTGCATTTAGTTAGGGGACATGAAACAAGATGCTAATGGACAGAGGGCAGCATGGGCACTCTGACTGGTCTGAGGCAGTGCTTCTCAAGTACAGTCTTGGGGACCC
Organism: Polypterus senegalus; assembly: GCF_016835505.1. Taxonomy (NCBI): domain Eukaryota; kingdom Metazoa; phylum Chordata; class Cladistia; order Polypteriformes; family Polypteridae; genus Polypterus; species Polypterus senegalus. The sequence goes on from NC_053155.1 coordinate 127,857,793, forward strand.
AGCTTTCATCTCAACCAACTTTTGCTTTAAATTGAACTCCTACTTTAATTAAACAAGGTGGTCTTTCCGTTTGTGTCTTTAGGTGTTAATCCAGAGATACAATTGGGCTCGCTAAATTTACAAGCATTGCAATGTACAGTATGTTGCAAGCATTTACAGCTAGGTCCATTAAGTATTTGGATAGTGACAATTTTCAAAAATTTGGCTTTCTATGATGCCACAATAGATTTGAAATGAAGAAATCATTACGTGATTGAAGTGTACACTTTCAGCTTTAATTCAAAGAGTTTAAAAGAAATATTGTATGAGCCGTTTAGGAATGACAGCCACTTTTATACATGACTCAAACCCCATCCCACCATTTTCAAGGCCTCAAAAGTATTTGGACGTTTGACTGACAAGCTGATCCATATTCTCATTATTTCATTAACTATTAAGCAAGTAAAGGTCTTTATTTGATTCCAAATGTGAAATTTGCATTAGAAAGCTGTCACTGTGAACTCTCAATATTAGATCCAAATAGCTGTGCATTCAAGTAAATTCAGTCCATCATTAGGCTGACAAAACATAACAAACCCATCAGAGAGATCACAAAAACACCATCTGGTACATTCTTAAAGAGAAGGAATACACTGGTGAGCTCAGAAACACCACAAGACCTGGACATCCATGGAAGACAACTGTGCTAGATGATTACAGAATTCTTTCCTTAGTGATGAAAAAACAATTCATGACATTTAGCCAAACCAATAACACTCCATAAGGTACACCTATCATTGCTAAAGTCTACAATCAAGAGAAGATTGCACGAAAGTAAAGCAAACCACTGGTAGACCTCAAGCACAGGACAGATTAGACTTTTCCAGAAAGTATTAAAAAAGCAATCTAGTTTGGGAACAATTTTCTTTGGACAAATGAAATTAAGATCAATATATACCAGAAGGCGGCACGGTGGCACAGTGGGTAGCGCTGCTGCCTCAAAGATAGGAGACCCAGGTTCGCTTCCCGGGTCCTCTCTGTGTGGAGTTTGTATGTTCTCCCCGTGTCTGCGTGGGTTTCCTCCCACAGTCCAAACACATGCAGGTTAGGTGCATTGGTGTTTCCTGCGTTGGCTGGGATTGGCTCCAGCAGACCCCCGTGACCCTGTAGTTAGGATATAGCGGGTTGGATGATGGATGGATGGATATATACCAGAATGAAGGGTGAAGAAGAGGACGGAGAAAAGAAGAAATGGCTCATAATCTGTAGCATACCACATCTTCAGTGAAACACGGAAGTCGGTCACTAGTGTTTATTGATGATATGACTACTGACAGAAGTAGCAGGATGAATTTAGAAGTGTAGAGAGAATCTGCTCAGATTCAGCCAAATGCTGCAAACCTGATAGGACGACGCTTCACAGTACATATGGACAATGAGCTAAAACATACTGCAAAAGCAAATCACGTACTTTCAATACAAAGTAGTTTTATATTCTTCAATGGCCAAGTCAATCAACTGACCTCAACTGAATTGCAAATGCATTTCACTTGCTGAAGACAAAACTGATGACAGAAAGTCCAACAAAGCAGCCTCTGAAGAGAGCTTCAGTAAACACCTGGCAACACATCAGTAGAGTGGAAACCCAGCACTTGGAGATGACCTTAGGTTCCAGACTTCAATATTGAAAATGTTTATTATATTTATGATGTTAGTTTGTCCAGATACTTTTGTGCCCCTGCAAATGGGTGGGGATAGGGCATGCATTAAAATGGCTGTCTTTTCTAAATGACTCATACAATGTATTTGTTAATTCCCTGGAGTCAAAACTGCAAGTCTATACTTTAAATCACATCTTGATTGCTTCATTTTAAATCCATTGCGTTGTTGCACAGAGCCAAAATTTATGAAAATTGTATCCTGTCCAAATACTTATGGACTGTACTATACATATACTGTGTGTTACTTCGGGCAGATTTAATGTTTTTTAATTATATTTTTTATAGTTTTTGTCAGTCACTGTGACAATGTGGGTCTGCTCCTTGATCCCTTTTCCATAATAGGAACATCTTGAACCCGACACCGTCAATACTGTAACTGAGATGAGGTTGGCAGATGAGGACAAAACACACCAAGCAAGGGGATGGTGAAAAGTGCAACTGCTTTTATTAAAATAAATCCACGAAACAAGTGCAGTACTCCAAACTGTCAGTAAATAATAAAAAATAATAAAAAAGTGCTCATGAGATTAAAAAGCAATACATAGTGAAATCTGTTAAAAACAAGAATAAAACAATGCATTGCAGGAAAATCTGCAAGCCCGGGTGCCTTCCTTTAAAACTGACGCTTCTCTGGCTTATCCTATCCACACCTCACAGTCCGGAGAGACGTCGACCAGCAGGTGGAGACACCCATCTCCTCCACCCCGTGTCCCCGCTGCCAATCCCACAGTGTCTGCGGACAACCACCGAGCCCTACTTGGCCCAAACTGCTGCCAATTCAGGCTCCACCAGTGCAGGCACTGTAGACTTCCAATGATGCCAATGGCTCCACCCTGCGAAAGTACACCTGAGCGTGATGGTCACTCTTGCTCCCAAAACGCTCAACAGGAGTGACCCACAGCCCCCTCCTGAGCAATGGCCACTCGCTCCTCCTTGGGGATCTACTCTCATCCACCCGTTTCCACTCTGTTTACCAGCTTGTTTTCTCTCTCTTTCTCCTGTGTGCTTCTTCTACCATCTTTTAACCTCTGCTCTTTTCTTGATTCTTCTTCTCTTTCTCTTTTTGATCCTGTTTATAGGCTGGGTAGCTGTTGCTGGTGTATTCGCTTGATTGCTGCCCCAGGCTGATAATTAGGCAGTCAGACTGCCTGGACATACCGGCAAGGCAATGCATGGATGGCTGACTGCTTCGTACCAACCCAGAGATGCGGCGTCTTCCTGGCAAACTACTCTTATCTGCTTCCACTCCCCAGCATGAGCGCATTCATTATTTATTTATTAAAATGGGCAATCTTTTTGAGCCGCAGACCCACTATACCACAGTCACCTTTGGAACATTTCTCAAATCATCCTTAACATTTGCAAAGGAGTAAGTGCATTTCTTGAAACAACAGCACCACAAAAGCACGTAACATGCTGAAAATCTTTAGTTTAAAATAAGTATTTATGCCAATAAACATGCCAGTGCCATCAGAATGACAGGTCCTTGTGACACTGTTTTTTAACAGGATAGTCAAAATTCTAACCATGTTGTCAATATAACAGTGGACTCTATAAGTAATTCTGATGTGAACTATGGCTGAGGGTTTGATAACAAGGCTGCACTTTTTTTGTATATGTATGGCCTTTATCAATTTCAACAGTACAAAGTTACACATGACTGTGTGGGAGATTGAGTGCAAGAGATTGGACAGGATTCACATTTACGCTTTTACTGTTTGTACTGTAATTTGTTGACAGACCATATTGTTCTGATACAGAAAAGAAAAACATAAGACTGTTTTACAGCACAAAACTAAAAAAATACAAAATTGGCAAAGTAAACACAGGTATGGAGAATTGCAGTGCAGTCTTTCTACACCTCCTGACATTCTTGTTTTTTGGGCCACAGATTCTCTTCCATGTCACAGTGGATATCTTCTTTTGCAATGCAGCACGGAAAAATTCTTTTAGAATGTCTAATCCAGCGTCTGCAGGCGTCTGCTGTGATGTCCTCACATGCTGCATTCAGGGCATCCAGCAGGGTCATCTGAGTTTTGTGGCTGCCGATCGTAAACCTCCCACCTACATGCAGAGTAGAACTCATCAGTTAGGTTAAAGAATGGGGAATAGGGTGGGAGGAATTTCATCAGCATTCTGTGGTGGGTTGCGAAGCATTGCCAGATGGTGCTTGAGTGATGGAAACTGACATTATCTCAAATTACCACAAACTTGATGAAATCCTTGTAGAGAATGTCTGAAAAGGTGAGGAGATGCTGTGTGTTGTATGGCCCTATAATGGGAATACGATTTAGCACACCATGCACTGAAATAGCAGTACACATAGTGATGATATGACCATGGTGCAAATAGCCTCCTCTTATTGAAGTTTGAAAAGGGGTCCTGTGCCACCACTGTGAGGTAGTCTTGCAGTCCTATGTGGGAAAAATACAGTAGTGCAAAACAAAAGATTGATTGAGATTTCAAAAAATATGTCACTGTGCAGATACACTGTATATATATATATATATATATATATATATAGAGAGAGAGAGAGAGAGAGAGAGAGAGAGAGAGTAGGGCGCTTTGCCCACTACTCGCTTTGCTCGCCAACCCCCTGCCCAGCGCTATGCCCTAGCGTCTTTGTGGTTCTGCCGCTCATGTATGGGGACGTGGATGTACAATTTAAACAGATTTTAATTTTCATGTGAAGTATTACATTTGCAACCACGAGACGTGTAACTGCCCATGATTGCATTTCGTTTCTTTCTCTCTATTAAATAAAATTACTTTTTAGAATGTTTGGCTCTGAGATTTGGTAATTGTCTTTGCAAAAGCTATTCCAACGGGAAACTGGTAACGTTTTAATACGAACGGCAAATCAAGATCTCCTTTGTTGTCTAATGTTATCTGCGGAAGATATACTACATTACCTTTCTTGAATACATCCTTTTTTCTACAGTAATTCGTGCTTTGGTAGACTGGACGGTGTTAACCATTTTGCCGTGTTACTGATCAACATTTTTGCCGTAAATTCATTTGACTTCCTCGTTTCTCTGTGCTAGGATTGCCCGTGTACTCATTTTTTCTGTTGATAACCCTTCGTGATGAAATTCCTGAATAAGATTTGGACATAATACTCGAGGAAAACGTTCAAATTTATAAGAGTTAAGAGCTCAGGAAATGTGTCTGACAAAAGCATTCACAAGACTGAGAGGTGAGAGTACCGTGCTCTTGTTTGAAAATGGTTGATAGGAGGGTGTGACTTTTAAAAATATCATGACAATATTCTCATCTCGCGGGACTTGAAAAAATCTTTTCCAAAAAGTCTCATCTCGTCTCCTAAAAAGTCTCTACATTTTTTTCTATAATAGAGATATGTACACACACACACACAGTATATATCTATGCATGTGTGCATTTGTGTGTTACAGTATATGAAGCATATTAACACCATACTGTAAAATGCAAGTGGAATACTGTAATATGAAGCATTACAGTAAGTATACATTATTACAGTACACTGCACGTTGTTAAATTTAATACCTGTTGTCTCTATGAAACATTTGAATGATTGAGGATACGGCTGTTCTTCCAACATTTGACTGCACCCTTCAACCAGCCTTGCCCATTGTAAGGGCATGACTGACAACATGGCTCACAATTGTGGCCCTTATTTCTTAGGAAATGTGTCTGTGTCTTTGATGTCATCTACCTCTTCCTCTGTTTAGCTTCTGGACCCTTCCACCATGCAGCCTTACTCTTCTTCTTCTTCTTCTTCTTCCTGGCTGATGACCATGTTCATTTCGATGTTCTTCCATTGTCAGAAATTGAAACTCTTGTCAGTATATGCTTGTCAAGTGAAAGTTTATGAGATGCACCTCTGAGCTGTTTAGAAGACTGGCTGATCATCGGTTGCTTTAACACTCCTCTTCATTGGTGAAATTCCAGATTTACCTGTGTGTAATACACCAATTCAGAGCATATTTACTGAACAACTCTAGTAGAAAAGTACAGATATACTGTATGCTTGGCTGATTATGAGAATTGCATTACATTTTGGATGTAATGACTTATGCAATGGACTAATGTCTCAGTGTTTTTGGGAGTAAGGCTATTCAACAGAGAGCCAGTATAATCCATTTTAATCAACAGTGACATAAGCAGTTGTTAATGTAGGAAGCAGCAGACACTTGTACATAATAACTGGCATGAATGTGCCAAAGCATTTGCAATTTGTTCAAAACAATGAGACATTGTTTTATGATGTGCACAAGTGACTATATGATGTGGTGGTTGGACATGCAGTTTTGAGAATTTCAGTTATGATCTGAGAAATGTACCAAAGTGACTGAGAAAAACTAAGAGTTTCGACCACAATTAGGATTTTCGTTCTTCTTTTCCAAGAGTTTTGATTATTTAATCCAGTATTTACTAATGAGCACATTAGTGTGTCTGACACTGAAGTAGTTACAGCTTTTCAGCATTCAGTGTTGTTTGCCAGTGTGTCTGTTGTGCTTGTTGTTAATTGTTATTATTAGAATACAATTAAGGGACAAAAGTACAAAGAGAAAATGCAAATTAATAGAAAAACAAGAAAAGAGAGTTAAGTATCTAACGCTGTGCCAACAAATCCATAATTTCATTTAAGTGTAAACATCACACCGCTGTGCTTTTCCAAATTTGGAAGAAGAGAAGGTAGAAAAGACAAGTTAATTAAATCAGATCAGTTAGAAATAAAATGACTATGAAACAATCTAAAACAACGGCCTCCATCCACAGTGGGCTCCGGGGACTGAACTTGAGGACCACTACTCTAAGGCTTTTTATTCCTACACCTTTCTTTGCTCCATCAACTTTAAGGTCTAAAATTTGGCAGAAAAATAAAACATGTTAGATAGCTGATTGTATTAGAGATTTCAAATCTTTCCTCATTTAACATTTTTTTCTTCTTGGAGGCAGCTGTTAATTCCTCATATGGCCACTTGATTATTGATGCACCTCACTTGCATTTATTGCAAGGATTTTCCTAGTAAGTGACATATTTATTTCTTGTCTTGCTGTTCTTTTGGATATAAAAAAAGGTTCTGTGTAATGCCTCAAGAAGACCGCAGATTTCCATGTCATGTCTACGGTTTGTTTGCATGTGCTCACCTTACAGGTCAGTTTGAGTTCACCATCAGTTTCCTCCAGTCGGTTTTAGCACCAGACACTCGAGCAGAGCTGTGAGTAAAGAGCATATAATAACAAGTGTGAGATGTCACATGGGTTCGACAGATGATAAGAAGCATGAGGTTTTCATGGAAAGTTTTGTCCAAATATTTTATAGGTCTTTAGATGCCTTTTTCTAATGAGTTGGCTTCCCTTTATTCAGATGCTGGCTAGAATTCCACTTTACGATTATACTGCCATCAAAAAAAGACTAAAAATGATTTACAGATAGTTAGAATTAACAGAATTAAGTATCTATTTGTTGTCTGGGATGTAAGATCACAGATCCTCAAACCCACTTGCAGTTCTTCTTGACTCAGCATGTATTGGAAAATGGAGGCCAGTTCTGTCCAGCGGTCCTATGCATAGTAATGTGAGTGAGAGTGATGCATTATATCATTTGTTAGAACACCTTTTTCTACAAAGTCATTTTATTAAATTATGGGAATTACATTCAGTTATTTATGTCAATTTTCTTTTTTTTGTACATCAGAGTGTCAACACATGTAAATGTTTACTAACATTAATGTATGGTTCAAGTGATCTTAAGCTGTTTTATCATTGTTCTTCAATCTTGCTTGAAAGATTTTAATAAATTAGTTTATGTCTGCCTTTCTGACTTAACACGTAAAATACCATTAGTCCTGTTTGACATGATTTAACATGAAGAAACATTGAAATTGTGTCAACCTACAGCCCTTGATTAATGTTGCTTTCTTTTCTGGGATATACAGTATCCTTACAATTTCATTTAGCTAAGGAACACAAAGTCTGGCTACTGTAGGATTAAAACAAACACCACCTGGTCTAATGAATTCATATTTCCTGCTGATATACAGATAATAGTGGGCCAAGATACAGTTAAAAACACCACAAGGTCATGGGAAGTTGAAACTGTTAGCTGAGGTTCCAATTTGTGTAGCACACATTGATGACACAATTAAAGAAAACAACTATTTAATGAATGGCATAACTGAACATTGCTGTCAATCCTGTGCCTCCCTCTCACAATGGCAGTGTACACATCGATGAGGGAAACATGTCTTAATTCACTGGCCTCCCCAGTTAGCCACTCCTAATCTTGTCAAGCCTCCATTAAAAGGAATGGAGCATTCCATTATAAAGTAGAGTTAGAGCCGCCTCGTAGAAATAATGTTATTATACTTCTGAACTGCATGTGTGGGCAGAGCTGCCAGTGCATGCCTTTTAATAGTGAAGAACACCTCTGAGGACGGGATATCCAGTTTGTACATCCAATTTCTGTCTCTAATTTGAAGAAATCACGCCATTCTCGAATATGCCAAAGGTGAAGAGCAATCAGAGGAAGAATCTCAGCATATCTAAACAGATCAGCAACACTTTTGGTCATTAAAGAAACTGGAGTTGTCAATGGAAGTGAAGGACAGCAGTTGTCACCAGCAGCAATATTCTCTGCAATTGTGCGTCATGCTGGTTTTATCCAGCAGATCCCACGGGAACTTGTTAAGTTGCTACAATCAAACTCCCCTTCATTCACTGGCTGGCTCATACAAATAAGACTGTTGGAAATGTGGACTATTGTGTGAACGTCAGGAGAGGCTTTGGTGTGTTTACTGTCCATGTGATTATTCACACCGTGGGAGTCGGTTTGTGTTGTGGTTATTTGGGGGTTGTATTTTTGAATTGTATAATATATAATATTAAAAATGAGCTTTTTTCACTGTTTGTGATTTGTCTTGTGATATGGGCCTTCCCTTATATCCGTTGCCTTTCACATTAGGAAGGCGAGAGGTAATAATCGACCTGCTTTCATCAGTCGGGCATGATTTGTTACAGCACACCAGCTCATTTTCAGTGTCCACAGGAAACGCTGAAGGTGAAATAAGTTATTGGTTCAATGCTGTCACAAATATATTGTAGCAAATGAAGGGCTTACACTTTATCAGATGTGTGCACCTAAAAAATGGCCACTCACTACATATTGTCAGACTTTTCCTCGGCTAGAATTACTGGCCAGATGCAATTTGATTCATTGCAGTATAGCTGATATCGTGGAGTTAACTAAAACCCTAAAAATTACCTTGAACAGAGTGCACATTTGGGCCTGACTCTGAACATATGTGTCTCGTTTTACACATACAAAATAATGAAGGATTGTGTAAATTTATGGCAGGGGATAAGCAGCAAGAAAGCATATGTTATAAATGGACTCTCCATTTGTTAAAGCATACAGAAGTCATCGAAAAATGGGGCGCTGGGGTATCAGGTACTGTTAAGCAAGGTTATGTTTAGATGTCCTGTACACATGTGAGCTCACATCGAGAATACTAAGCAGTTATGTTCTCCATATTAGAAAAGAGACATAGCAGAGCTAGAAAGAGGCCGGGCATATATTGCAGGGCATGAGTTCACGTAAAAGATCGAAGGGGCTGAATCTTTTTAACTTAAGCAGAAAAAGTCTAAGAGGAAATGTAATAGAAAAGATTAAGAATTAAAACAAAGGAAATAATGTAGATGTCAGCTAGCTATTACATTTCTTCAACAATGAAATAGAGGCAGAAATGCAAACTGGTTATGAGGAAATTTCTCATAAATGTTACAACATATTTTTTTGATTAAGAAATCTGTAAAATTCATGGAGCAATTGACCAGTGTCGTACAACTTTGGGCACCTGCAAATTTTCCCTCAGCAGTACTCCATATAGGTCATTGGGCCAAATGATCCGTTTTTCTCATAAAATGGATGGAGATTCACGTATTGGTGCGGCAAGGTTGGAGCTGTGGGTAGCGCTGCTGCTTCGCAGTTAGGAGACCCGGGTTCGCTTCCCAGGTCCTGCCAGCGTCGAGTTTGTATGTTCTACCTGTGTCTGCCTGGGTTTCCTCCCGCAGTCCAAAGACATGCAGGTTAGGTGCATTGACGATTCTAAATTGTCCTGTGTGTGTGTGTGTGTGTGTGTGCCGTGTGGTGGGCTGGCACCCTGCCTGGGGTTTATTTCCTGCCTTGTGCCCTGTGTTGGCTGGGATTGGCTCCGGCAGACCCCCATGACCCTTTAGTTAGGATATAGCGGGTTGGATAATGGATGGATGGATGGATTCACGTATTTCCTGTTGTTTCAGCCACATCTCTAGATACTGCACGTTTTTGGTTGTGTCGAGATCACCTATATTTAATTTTGAGATCACTACATTCATGATAATGCTGGCTTGTCATTGGAAACCTTCACACGCAAAACACAACTGATGTATATTTTAATTTCCAGAAAAGACATTTTGCTGAATGATTTAAAAAACAATTTGTGTTTTTGTTTTCTTCTTTTTCAGTATACTCCTTTACCTGCCAATGGAAGCCTGACAGTTGTCTGATATCTGCACCAAACCAGGCCATCATGAAAAAAGAAGAACAATGGACGTTTAGAAGTGTGTCTTGTAGAAATGTATCTTTTTATGAAAAATGTGAGAATTTTTTTCTATCTACTAAACAATTAATGGTCCTCCAGATTTGCACATATTGTACTGGGAGTTGAATTTTTCTTCTGATTTAATGTTTTTTTGTTTTCTTTTTTAATGTGACAGCTTTTATGTAGACTCATTACAGCACTGTAAAGTTGTTTGTTGAAGGATTAAAAATTGGCAGCTACTGTCCCTTGACAGATGTTGCACTTTCACGTCACATCAGGAAATCAAAAATGGTTTTTGGTGTTAATATAAGTTCATTGACAACATTGTGTAAGAGTTAAAATGGAGGACTTAAGTAACATAATTACACTCTTGTTGCATATACCCATTGTCTTTTCTTTTCTGCACCCATTTTTCAGTTGTCAGGTTGCAGGAGCTTGAGTCTAACCGAGCAGCGCCACATGTAATGCAGGAGCCAAACCTGGAAGCCAATCCATTACAGGATCCACACTCCTTCAGAGAGGTCCGGTTTACAAACGGATGTCACACAGACGGTAGTCTTGCTGAAGCCAGACATATAACATACATACTGTACATGGAGACAACCATTGCAGAATTTTGCTTAAAACTGGATGGGAACAATTAGATGGCTCACTGAGTGTCACATTCCTAATCCAATCCAATGTCTCATGAAGGTGGTGCTCAAAATAGGGGTGATGATTTTGAACTGCAAAGGTCAGAGGTGCTCTTGCTAACCTGGTCTGACAGACAGCAAGCTTCTGTTTGCAATAGTCAAAAAGCCTAAAAAAATTACTAAACATATAAATGTGTGTTGCATATGCAGAGAGCACATTGCACATTACAAAAATAAACATAACCTGATGCTTTTCTGTAACATCAGATTAATGGCCGAATGGTAAATGTGAACAATACTCGCTGGTGATGTGAACTGCAATATATGAACTTCAAAATAAGCATTTGAAGTAAACGGTGTGTCACGCTCTGCAAAAGGACTGTCGTTAAGAGATCTGATAACGAAGCACCGCAGGAGATGCAGATTTCAGTGCTCAAAACAACCGAATCAACAAATCTGCCTAACGACACCAGTAAAGCACAGACAAGACTGCACAGCACCCACCTTCTGACTGCACATCCAAACGATTAACTAAAGAAATAAAACATCACTATCTAATTAGAAAATCAAACATACCATGACAAAATATGAACAGCGTTTTAATAGGTTGTATACCCATAGAAACTCAATTTGCTGTTGTTACGTCACATAGTGTGATAGCAGACAAATGTGTGGAGCCCAGTAGCTGCAGTGGTCTATGTGTGTGTCTATCTGTCTGCACTGTCGCCACACTCATTATAGCATATAAATTAGTTGTTAAGTTTCAGTTACCTTATGCTACTGAGCTCCTCAATGAATAGCAGCAATTTTAGCCTTTCACCTTCTCTGTGACAAGTTTCTTTTGATTAGAATCTTTTGCTCTCTCCTTGAAACCCCAACAGCAGTTTAAAACTCACAGACTGGAGAAATTGGTGGGTGGTGTTTTAGGAAGAACTCCTGTGTGTGCGGCCTTTGAAGCGTTAAGATTTCACTGCTATTCACTACACACTTTTTGCTCCTCCATGCGTGTATTCTTATTCAGAGAGTCACGTCTGGCTCAGCAAGACTACAGACAGTGACAGGGCTGGGAATGAAAGATACAGAGTTGAACGGCCTTTTAGTACACAAACAGCAAACTGTTGTGTCATTTGACATTTATTATTGGTTTAGTTGTATGTTTTTAAAGCCGTGTTTGTATTTGAAGATCCTGAGGGATGTATAGGGCTCCACTTAATGTAGTCAAGAGCTACACTTTTGAAATAAATTACTGCTCTTTATATTGCATAACCAAAGTGTGAAACATTTAACTGGAATTCACACTCACGTATGAGAAGTCCATGCACATATTAAATGCAAGTCTGACCTCGAGCATTTGAGCACCACCCTGTCTGGCAGCGAGGCATCATTCACCTCTTTAAAATATTTTAGAGTGCAATACGGATGCAGCAACCATGGGTCACCCATTCACATTGGGCTTTCATATACATTACCCACAGTTTGTATTTATCGGTATGTCGTCTTCAAAAAATTAAAAAATCATCATATGATCAGTGATCTACATTCAGAATTCATTGTTGATGAACTGACAAAAAATGTGCACAGCACATGGTGAGGTTGAATCTTCCGTGTCTAACTCTGGCTGTTGGGCAGGGCGTCTCCTGGCCTCATTAATAATAACAATAATTCTTTGTATTTATACAGCGCTTTTCTCACTACTCAAAGTGCTCAGCAATTGCAGGTTAAGGGCCTTGCTCAAGGGCCCAACAGAGCAGAGTCCCTTTTGACATTTACGGAATTCGAACCGGCAACCTTCTGATTGCCAGTGCAGATCCCTAGCCTCAGAGCCACCACTCCGCCTAATTACTCCTGTTCATGTTCCAGGTAGTTTGCACGTGGACCAAGAGCCTGGAGAGCATTTTGACTTGTCCAACTTGTAGATTTCACTTGAAATAGACGGCTCAAAATGTCTTTGTAGGGTTCAGACTCAACCCACGGGGCTACACTACCTTCTTTAAATGGATTACCTGCACATGTTCAACAATGAATTTTATATCATTCACCGTAAAACCATTTTGAAATGTGAAAGGTTTGCACAAGAATGGCTCTTGGATTCTACGTGTTACAGACACTTATCCACATTGTAAGCCATCTTCAAAAGCAGACACCTTTCACATAAAGGTAGTTAATTTAGTCGATAAATACAAACCATTACATTAAAAACACCATAGGATGATACAAGTTTAAAAAGTGTGCGTCCCACTTGTGTTTGCTCTGTGTCCGTTCTTGGCTGGGTTTGGCTACACCAGAAATGAGGAACAGGCTCCATGATGGATTTGTCAGCCCCCTCTCATCTGGTTACGATCCAAACGTTCTCAGTCACTCAGCTGGGAGTCAAATTTAACAACCTGATTTGAGGATCCAGGGACAAAAAATAAATAAAGGATGTGATGATGAAGAAAAGGCAGTTATTAAAATTCATGCAGCAGTAGTCCAGATTGGGTCATTCTGCTTGAAATTTACAAAACACAATCTGCGTTTCCACCTTTCCAGGGTTGCTACCATACACCCTAAAATCTTGGAGTGTCATGCCACCTTCATGCCAATATTATGGAATGTTGGAAATGCTTTACATATTATAAGTCTGCCACTTTGTTGTAAAGTGGGATGTTCAGCACATTCTGTCTAATGTGAATATTTAAGTGTGCGTAGCAATAACATTTTTATTTTTTTATTATTTTTTTCTTTTTCTGTTGGGGTGAATGCATTAGCTTCTGTAGTAATAACTCTTCTCTCAGTGGAAGACTACTGTTGTGAATTCTTAGTTTAGATTTATTATTATTATTTGATTCTGTTTTCATTAGCTTTGCTGTACATTTTGAACTAAATTGATGTATTTGTTTACATATGTGACACAGTAACTGATAAATGACACCATTAAAAATCTCCTTTTAACACTCGTCTGCTTTTTTACATTGCCCCTCTCTTATCTTTCCTTTTATTTCACTTTTTAACCACGATGTCTGGTTGGTTTTTGACTGTAAATTCAGAATAGAAAATTGCCAAATGAAGCTGACTGTGTTATTAGCTTCAAAGGGCAAAAAAGAACTCATTGTTTTTGATACTCAAACTAAATGGGAATTAAACAAAAAAAAATGTAATGGAAGGGATTAGTTCTGCATCATATCTCCTGGAACCAGAACATATGAGTGAAGCACTTGGCAAGGTACCCAGAGATCAATTGGAATCACCAATCAGGAAACACAGAAATGGCAAAACGTGCTCGAGCTCACAAGCGTTAGTGTTACAATATGGCAAACTCCTAGGCACTAGGTGTGTGACTAGCATCACTGAGAATATGAAAATGGAGGATTTAAGTAACATAATTAAACCCTTGTTGCATATACCCATTGTCTTTTCTTTTTCGGCACCCACTTTTTCAGTTGTCAGGTTGCAGGAGGAGCTTGAGTCTAACCGAGCAGCCTCACATGCAATGGAAGCCAATCCATTACAGGATCCACACTCCTTCAAACAGGTCCGGTTTACAAACGGATGTCACACAGACGGTAGTCTTGCTGAAGCCAGACATATAACATACATACTGTACATGAAGACAACCATGAGAGAATTTTGCTTAAAACTGGATGGGAACAATTAGATGGCTCACTGAGTGTCACATTCCTAATCCAATCCAATGTCTCATGAAGGTGGTGCTCAAAATAGGGGTGATGATTTTGAACTGCAAAGGTCAGAGGTGCTCTTGCTAACCTGGTCTGACAGATAGCAAGCTTCTGTTTGCAATAGTCAAAAAGCCTAAAAAAATTACTAAACACATTGCACATTACAAAAATAAACATAACCTGATGCTTTTCTGTAACATCAGATTAATGGCCGAATGGTAAATGTGAACAATACTTTGTCACTGGTGATGTGAACTGCAATATATGAACTTCAAAATAAGCATTTGAAGTAAACGGTGTGTCACGCTCTGTAAAAGGGCTCTCGTTAAGAGATCTGATAACGAAGCACCGCAGGAGATGCAGATTTCAGTGCTCAAAACAACTGAATCAACAAATCTGCCTAACGACACCAGTAAAGCACAGACAAGACTGCACAGCACCCACCTTCTGACTGCACATCCAAACGATTAACTAAAGAGATAAAACATCACTATCTAATTAGAAAATCAAACATACCACGACAAAATATGAACAGCGTTTTAATAGGTTGTATACCCATAGAAACTCAATTTGCTATTGTTACGTCACATAGTGTGATAGCAGACGAATGTGTGGAGCCCAGTAGCTGCAGTGGTCTATGTGTGTGTCTATCTGTCTGCACTGTCGCCACACTCATTATAGCATATAAATTAGTTGTTAAGCTTCAGTTACCTTATGCTACTGAGCTCCTCAATGAATAACAGCAATTTTAGCCTTTCACCCTTTCTGTGACAAGTTTCTTTTGATTAGAATCTTTTGCTCTCTCCTTGAAACCCCAACAGCAGTTTAAAACTCACAGACTGGAGAAATTGGTGGTTGGTGTTTTAGGAAGAACTCCTGTGTGTTGGCCTTTGAAGCGTTAAGATTTCACTGCTATTCACTACACACTTTTTGCTCCTCCATGCGTGTATTCTTATTCAGAGAGTCACGTCTGGCTCAGCAAGACTACAGACAGTGACAGGGATGGGAATGAAAGATACAGAGTTGAACGGCCTTTTAGTACACAAACAGCAAACTGCTGTGTCATTTGACATTTATTATTGGTTTAGTTGTATGTTTTTAAAGCCGTGTTTGTATTTGAAAATCATGAGGGATGTATAGGGCTCCACTTAATGCAGTCAAGAGCTACACTTTTGAAATAAATCACTGCTCTTTATATTGCATAACCAAAGTGTGAAGCGTTTAACTGGAAT
Organism: Polypterus senegalus; assembly: GCF_016835505.1. Taxonomy (NCBI): domain Eukaryota; kingdom Metazoa; phylum Chordata; class Cladistia; order Polypteriformes; family Polypteridae; genus Polypterus; species Polypterus senegalus. The sequence goes on from NC_053155.1 coordinate 127,873,580, forward strand.
TCACACTCACGTATGAGAAGTCCATGCACATATTAAATGCAAGTCTGACCTCGAGCATTTGAGCACCACCGTGTCTTGCAGCGAGGCATCATTCACCTCTTTAAAATATTTTAGAGTGCAATATAGATACAGCGACCATAGGTCACCCATTCACATTGGGCTTTCATATACATTACCCACAGTTCATATGTCCTAGGCACTAGGTGTGTGACTAGCATCACTGAGAATATAACAAGCTGAGTTACCTGGTGTTCACTGAATGAGAAATTGGAAAGGTAAAAATCAATTACAAATTATGTACTGCTCAAAAAAGAACGGTCTAACACTAAGTCAGTTAAGCTTCAGGGATATCAGTCTGTCCTTTTTGGAAGTCTAAGCGGTTGTGAATCAACTTCCCCTGCTTTGGTGCAAATAAAAGTGACAATGGGTGTACTGGAGAGGCAACAGCAAGACATCTCCCAAAAGGGGAATGGATTTGCAAGTGGTGGCCACAAAGAATTGCTCTATCCTTATCGTTCTTGACTGATTCTTCTGCAGTCTCTGTGTTTTGCTAGTGTCCTTGTCACTACTGGTAGCATGAGGCAGTACTTGCAGCCAAATCAGGTTGCACAGGTAGTCCAGATCCTCTGGGATTGCACATCGATACGTTCCGTCACAAGAAGCTTAATTGACTTGGTGTTAGACTGTTATGATTAAGTGTTCCCTTCATTTTTTTGAGCACTGTATATTGTCAAACTTTATTACCCTCAAGAGTGTTACATGCTTGTAAAGTTAAGTATGTCCACAGCCTCCACAGACTAATAGATGGTTGGGGGCCCAATTACAAAAACAGAGAGGTAAATGTTTGATTATTGATAATGTGAACTGTAATGTCTGCTAATCGAGCTTGGATTTGTTGAAAGACAAACAGACTAACCAAACAACTACCCAGTGCGTTTTTTATTCTTCTTGAGGCCTTAGGTTAAATAAAGCTTGGAGACTCCTTCGAGTAATCAGCTTGATAGAAGAGCAGGCTATGCTCTACTTTGGAGTGCTGAACATGATTGAATAGCGCATTTGTCTCCCCTTTGAGTAATCAGTGCGATTGTAGAGTGATGGGGGTGGGAGTACTGCTCCCTCTTGGAGTTTTGAATGCAATCGAATAGCACATTTGTCTCCCTTTGAGTAATCATCGCATTTGAACAGCAGGGAGGGTGGATGCTAAATCAGTATGTTGGTAGCCCACCCACACGCTTACTGACTCCACTGGTTATTTGTCATCTGTAAACTTTGCATTTGCCATCTTTTCATCGCTTATGCCTTGGTGCGGTCTGGCTGCTGACAGACATTGCAGTATTTCATGCCACTTGATATTTTAAAACTGCAATTTTGTTTTCCAACTTTGGCCATTTTATATCCAAAGGTTGCTGTAAATCTGAAGTATGAAAAAGTGATTCTGTTTAAACTAGGCCTGGGATAGTTAACACGTTATTTTAGAAATTAATGTGGCCTGTTTAACAGCAACAAGGTGAGTGCATCAGGCAGTGCTTTGGTCAGGGTGACATTTTCATGTATTTTTTTATGAAAATAATAATATAAAAAAGGTAAGTGTGAACCTAAAGAGTTACATATACATCCAGTACAATATTTATGTGCTACGTTTAAAAAATTCTGAGAAATAAAATTTTATTTAAAAGTTTCAAATTACATGTTTCACAACATTTTGTCACACGTCAGTACGTGGTACTGGTATTCACTTTCTTCGTTTATACATTTCGACATAGGTGCACAGGAGTGGGAGGAAGGGAGGTTTATGGTAGCCTTGGAGCAATACTAAAGATAAGTAGCGAAGGTAAAAATTATGCTTTGTGTTTTCTTTTTTCATGTCATATTTCTGTAAGAAGATTGAATCAGTGTCATATCACACACATGCAAAATTTCTCTTTGAGTGGCACGAAAACCAAAAGAAATCTCTAGTGTCTCTGTATTTAACTTGCCAGTCTGCCAGGTAGCTTACAGTGCTGCCTGCTCTGATATAAAGACAAAATAATACAAAACAGAAGTGTAATGATTATCCCTACTAGGGAATCCATTCCCGGGAATTCAGGAATCCCGCATGTCATTCCCGGGAATTCCGGGCTCCCAGGGATGACACAGTGCACGGGTATCTCACATGTGAACGGTTTTAGAACGACCGACACTTAAAGTAATATTTTTTAAAATATTTGTAATTTAATAAACCTACTGCAATATGTTGACACCAATAAAAGCCTAACCTTATCTACAAACAGTTCATGCTGTCATATAAGATATGTATCTAGTTAGCTGCGGTAATAAGAGCGTAGAAAGCACAACGTGTCCAGTGTGCGGTCGTCCAGGTGAGAGCGCACCTTCGTGCAGAGTATGCCAGCTGCTGAGAAAGCACGCTGTGCCTCCACTGAAGTAGGCGGCACAGTCATCAGATACTGATACACTTGTTCTAAACAACTCCTGCGCTTGCTGTTGCTCTGAAACACCGCCTTGTCAGCTTTTACTGATGTATCCAGTTTCTTGTTATCATTCTGTGATAGCAAGTTTCTTGGCACAGATAATGCGGATGCAACAGACTGACGCATTGCAATTTCAAGTTGCTGTTCAAAGCTGGTGTCTGACAGACGTCAATGAAGTCTGCCCCGTCCCGGCATTCGTGAGCTGCAGAGTGCAGACTCCTCCCAGTCCACTGTGCTCAGTCTTAGTGGGAACTGGGAGACTGACAACTACTGCTGGTCTGTTGTTGACTGAATTAATCGGCAACACACTACACCGTGGGCCAAAAAAACGTGCCACTTAATTATTTTCAACTACAACTCTGTTATTTCTTGATTGATTTTTACATGCTATATATGCGAACTTGGCCGTTCCCGGTTTCCCGGGAATTACAGCAGTTTCAAGTTTTAACGTATGCCCATTTAAGAGATGCTTATTTCAATTAAGTCAGTCTTTAGCAGTGCATTTAGAGTCTACAGTCGTTTTGATTGTTTCATTTTTACTTTGACATGTCTGTGTCTCATATGCCATACCAATTTGAGAATTATTGGCCTCGTTTTCTTATCAACTTCTTTTCAACTTGCCTTTTAGGAAGACATTTAAATTCCGGTTCACTGGCTCAAGTAGTATTTTGTTAAAAGGTCAGGTTTTGGGTCGTTGTTCAACTATTCCATTAAAATTCCTTGGTGTTGATTCTACATTAATTTTGTGATTCAACATGTATTTACTTCAAGATGTTTTAACATTAGATGTGATTATTCGTGATTAATTCCATACATTAACTGATTTTTTTTTTTAATCGATTCCCAACCCTAGATTAAACTAATTACAACTGATAATCCCAGTTCGTCCTGAAATTTAAGTCAGCAATGGGGTTACAAACACTCACTGTGACCCTACATCATCTATGTCAAAAACCTGACTTAGGCCCGATGTGAGACTTACTGACCACAGTTGCTGATCTTGTCACCGGACCATGCCAGTTTAAATGACTAAGTATGGCTGGCCATGTGATATTTACTGTAGTGACTGAGTGCTGACCTTCTAGTGCAATCATGCTTGTCCTTTATTGTGACGCCTAATATGATACTGCCTAACGGAGCCAGTGTTGTATGAAAGGTTAACAGGTACAGTGTGTTCAGCATCAAATCGCGGCTCTTTTTTCTTTTTCAGTCAGCCAGGTATGTAAAACACAAGACATCAGACAGATAAGCTCCCGTTTGTGAGGTCCAAAGCCCTCTTGTTTCTCATTCCTCATTGCTGCATTATATGAACTCCTATACTTTTGGATGAGCATCAATGATTATCAGCAGTCCTGCACGTAAAGTTGTCCCTACAACTAAAAACAAAACCAAACCTGTTGGCAGACTAGTTGGAGTGAGTCGCTGGGTAGACCACATTATACAAACAGCTTCACCGGAGCCTCAGACTTGCTAAGAATATGTAAATAAAGACCACGACTGAAAATTGTTGGAAAAGTTGCCTAATGTGACATAGCTCTTATGGTTAGAAGTACCTAAGTGCAAAATTTCAATTACAGTGTTGTACCATATTAGCCTTTGTGGATGTAATAAGAAGTCAAGCAAAATGACACCTAACTAAAACGATTACAATGTGTAAGCTTTTGAAGCAACTCAGTCCCCTTCTTCACGCAAAATGCAATCAGTTTGTGGCTTAAAAAACATCAAACTGACACAAATCATTGATTAGGGATTCCAATCCTGACTACGGTCAAATAAAAAGAGAAAAGCAAGTTGCAATATGTTACAGAAATTAATTCCAATATTTTTAAACGAAAAGATATTATCTTGTCATGACCCAGCTATGGGGGTCATGTCCTACTGTGTGGTGCTCGACAGCTAATCTTCAGTGGTGGCCTTCACAGAACAGGCCAGGGATTTGTGGATTGCAGTTAGCTTTCTAGAGCCAGTCTCTCTGAATCACCGAAATAATAGGAATTCATCTGAGGCCTTGACACTCTGAGTAATCAGAAAGAAAGGCAGCGGTAGCTTTTGGAAATATTTACACATGCCTTCCTTTGTGACTCTTGCAGACTGGTCATGGCTGAGTAATCTTCTAAGAGTTTCTGTTCACTTCTTCTAGGCAGTAATAATTTGCACTCAAGCTGTTTATTTACATCATCTTGTATGGTGTGTACTTTAACAGCACAAAACATTATATTTTTCTCTAATTGACACCTCCTTTCACTTGTAGGTAATTACCCCAAGTGGGCTACTAGTATCAAATGCCGCATTCCCCCCCCTCCACCCCACCTCCCCACTCAACCTCGTGTTACATTTTAACTAGAGCCGTGGATGACTAACAGACTTTCAGTAAGCAGCTACAAATTGTGCAATATTCACAAAATAAAACAAATTAATGAGAAGATAAAGAACGGGTTTTGTAATGAGCCAAGGCCTTGAATGGCAGGCAACTGCTGCCGAATGGGAGGATACGTGCCTGACTCTTGATGGAGGAGAGACTGAAAAGGAAAGCCTTGTAGGTATAAGTGGGAGTCTGTGACGGCTAAGGGGGGGCTGCAGCTTTCCTTACAGGTTCTTGTCATATGTCTTTCCACTGAGCTGCTTCTTGTCTTTTTGAGGCCTGATCAGCGATATTCTCCCTGGGGACCCTGAAACTACTATACAACACAACTCAACACACTTGGCTCATGAAGATATATAGCACTCAAATCTGTATAAATGACAAGGTAATACTTTTTTTTTTATTCATTTTATTACAATCCATACAAAGCAATCGAGTTTTTACAAAGAGAAAAATTAAGTTAAGAACAGATCGATCCCCACCCCTGAGAGAGAGAGCAAGCTAAACGGCGTTAAATTTAAGGCTTGTAAACATACCTAAATTAATAAATTCTCTGTGCTTTATGAACTTATTTTAAAATATTACTGATTAGATCTTGCCATGTTTTGAATTCCAAATAAATGAGGTTATTGTCGAATCTAATTGCCTAAAAAACGATTTATTAATGTATATTGGAATGTTTTGAAATAAAAAAAGGAGTTTAGAAAGAATATTCACCATGACAAGGTTATACTTAAAAAGAACTAGGATAATTAAAAAAAAAGAATTAATCAGAAAGAACAATAAGACTAGAAAGTTAAACATTATAAATATATAATACAATAAATATGTAATATATACAAATATGGAGAAAGGTTCAACTAAAGAGAAGGGGATGAAACAGATAAGCTCAGCTGACAGACACAAAGGTGCATTCACACGTATTTAGTGAAGGCATTCACCGCTTCTTTTTTGATTCTCTCATTACAGTCATCAGTGTGTTTTTCACTTACATACACATTATTAATGGTGACCAAATGTCTGGCATGAATAAATTTTGAAATTTCCAGAAAGGTTAAAAGCTTCTGATAATGGTTATGAAAGCCAAAATTGCACATATACTGTTGAGATTGCCAGGGACTTGATGACCATAGCAATCTTCTTCTTCTTTGGCTGCTCTCGTTAGGGGTTACCACAGTGGATCACCTTCTTCCATATCTTCCTGTTCTCTGCATTTTGCTCTGTTACACCCATCACCTGCATGTCCTTTCTCACCACATTCATAAACCTTCTCTTAGGCCTTCTGTGTGTAAATAATTAAAATATCGAGAAAATCATAACGTGACGTTTACAAATTTTGAAACACATTTTTACTGCTTTAAACTTAAAGTTAAGTCACCACCACTTGATCAAAACACTGAGTAGGGCTGCTATACACCACAGATAGTGGTTTTGATGTCATCTTTGTTTTTGAAGTGGCAGAAAATGGTCTCTGCTGTAATGTCAAGTAATAAATCACCATCTGTAACAGGCTTCTTGTGTGTACACAAAAGGTGACTTATTTGAAATGATGCTTCAATAGCAAATTTATTCTGAGGAAGAGGTTTTGTGAAAAGTGTCTGCTTGGCCTTTTACTCTAATTTCAGCTTGTTAACTTTCTGAGTATGGATGATGCTCTTTGGTGGGTACTTGTCTTTGAATTTCCAGATTTCCCCTTTTAGATGGTGCTTGTCTCTGGTGGCATAACATATATACACACTTGTCTCTCAAGATGGTAAAAAGAAATTCCCCTTCCCATTCTGGATGGAAATCATGTTGTCGCTTTCTTTAGTGGAACCTCACCATGCTATCTAGCAAGCGGCGTCATTATCTGACGTTAACATTCCCGACTATCTAATTGGATACTGTAATTGAGCACCTGCTGAATGACTACAACTAGATCGACAGAGAGAGAGAGAGAGAGAGAGGGAGGCTTGCAAAACTGAACATTAATCAGACAATGCAGTTGTGTATTTTTCTGTTTCGGTTGGAAACTACGGGGAATGTCTCAAAGATCTACCAGTCGATTGCAATCGATGTGTTGGTGATCACTGGTCCTAGAAGAAAAAATAGTTTAGCCAAATCAGTATATGTGAAATTGGAAATCTGAACAAATGGTATTACAATTTATATTTAGTTGAAGTTGTTACATTTTTACTGACTCCGAATACAGTAGCCCAATATTTGCTTCTGACTGTGTGACTCGGACTCCACAGCTCTGCTTGGGACCCTTGCAGATTTCATTTTTATTTTTTTTTCATTTTTTCTGTCGTCCCCTGTCATCTGGCGTTATCATTAGACTCATCTGTAGAGGCTTAAACATTTTTACTACTGTATACTGTATATAAGACTCTACCTTTGTACTAATTATATATCTATTTTATTTAAGTTTGATCTTATGTATGGTATTTATTCCTGGGGCATCGGTGGCGCAGTGGTAGCGCTGCTACCTCGCAGTTAGAGACCCGGGTTCACTTCCCAGGTCCTCCCTGTGTGGAGTTTGCATGTTCTCCCCGTGTCTGTGTGGGTTTCCTCCGAGTGCTCCGGTTTCCTTCCACAGTCCAAAGACATGCAGGTTAGGTGCATTGGCGATCCTAAATTGGCCCTAGTGTGTGCTTGGTGTTTGTGTGTGTCCTGCAGTGGGTTGGCACCCTGCCCAGGATTGGATCCTGCCTTGTGCCCTGTGTTGGCTGGGATTGGCTCCCCCGCAGACCCCCGTGACCCTGTGTTTGGATTCAGCGGGTTGGAAAATGGATGGTATTTATTCCTTATTATTCTTATCTAATTTTAATGTTTTTTTCTTTTCTTGTAAAGCACTTTGAGACACATTCTGTGTATGAAAATGTGCAATAGAAATAAACATTGCTGTTGTTAACACCCTTACTGTCCAGCTTTGTCCCGATGCTCTCTTTGTGGGGTCCTTCATACTTCTGGGCAGGTTTTCCTCCCACATCCCAAGATATGTATGTTGAGTTCATTAGCAAACAGAAACTGGCCCCATGTCAGTGTGGCTATTAGTGCTTGAAAAGACCATGCCTTGGACTAGCACCCCGGTCACACTTGGGTTGAGTGAAATGATTCATGAAAAATTGAATTTGTAGCAAAAAAATGTGTGCAATAAAGAGTGATTTGCTTACAGCAATATGTGTGCCATTCACACAAGAAGAAAGGCAATTTAGTGATTCCACATATGTCCGACTGTACTGTAATTTAGTATTTAAATAAAGATCTCTAGTGAAAGGAAAAAAAATTAGAGGACGGGTGCACATCTTCAATGGTGGTTTGCAAAGTAGCAGAAGTAGCAACTTCCTGCATATGAAATATTGCTTTGCATAGGATTTCTTAAACTTTTTCCCACGACCCAATCATGCCGTTCTTAGTGTGTTTGAGACCCACGACACCCTTGGAGAATCACACCTGATGATCAGAGATGGTGTGGTTGTCCACTTCAGGAATCACTAACAATCAGCAGAGCAGAGCAATGTTGAAGGTTTAAACACCCTGCATCGACCCACGGAGACACACATTGCAAACCATACGTGACCCATTCCTATTAATACAATGGTGACTCGTGACATTACACAGCCCAAAAGGTGGCAACTCACAAACCATAGCTTAAGAAACACTGCTTTGGAGAAAACACAGGAATGTGCACAAAGGTGTGTTTCAGTGTGCCTTTGCCACATTTTAAAGTGATGTGCAGCATTTTCTTAGACGTGATATAAATAAAAGGCATAAACAGAATTGGTTTTACCGTTTTGGTACGGTTTGCCTGTTTTACGCAGCTACGGAAAAACACAGACAAGTGTGAACAAGGCTTTAGGGGGCAGCATTCCTTCTATTTCACCCAAAAAACAATTTCAACAGCAAAAAACTTCTTAGTGTCACATTTTGCAATTATTTAATTGCGTCTGAAATGAACTTTACTGTGAATTCAATTTCATGCAAATTGTGTCGCTCATCACAACCTGGTAGCAATGAGCCTCTATCTATTCCTACTTTGTGACACCCCGTGTAGTGGAAATTAGGATCACCAGCCTACACTCTAGGTGTCTAGTATGCGAGACCGAGCGTGACCAGGATGATGGTGTAAGACACGGACACAAAAACGGATGGGTTTTTTGAAAAATAAACTGATATTTTATTTACAGGTGCACTTAAAGAAAACAAAAATAATGTCCTGCGGAATCTATATATCGAAACACAGTCCAATACCACAAAGGACACACAAAAACAGTAATGAAATGGAGCCCAAAAAAATTACAGTGCTGCTTGAAAGTCCCAAATGGAAAAGTAAAATACACACAAACTAGTGAAAACCATATACTGTATACACAAAACAAAACGAAGCTGACTTCCTCCACAGTGCTCCAAGTCAGGGAGCTGCTCCTTCAAACAGTGCATAAAGGATTCACCAAAATAAAAATATTCAAAATACAGAAAAAGTATATATACAAAAATAAACAGTGCACCAATAACCACAACCCAATATATAGAAGAAGAAAAGTATTTACAAATAGCACGGCATAAGCTGTGATGCTTGGTAAATTCAAAACACTGTTCTACCAAGTACCTTTCTCTAAGACGATCTAGTCAGAAGACCCCCTCTAGAGGCCGTAATTCCTTTTTGTGTTCGGCGCAGGGCCAATTAAACTGTTCAACGTCATCCCTCCGCGGGCACGCGGTGACGAGAACGCAACTGCGAGAAGTGGTGACTCCTGCCCTGCAAAAATACTATAAAAGTTCAAGCCGCCAGCATGTGCACATAGCTATGCCGGCTTTTGAGACGCTAACTGTGGTTCTCCCAAAAGTGAAAGTAAGCATTTTTTTAATTTATCCCTCCTTCCCTGAGCTACAGCTCAGACAACTACGAACACGGGATCCCTTTTCTAAACCACGGTAAACAAATACTACAACACTTCACACTTTCTTTTACTCCTTTAGTGTTATGAGGTTGCGGGAGACATGTGCAGGAGTGGAGGGCCGACAATGCCATCCCGGCCGGTCAATGGCAAGGCTGTCTCTCCAGTCTACATGAGACCCACCGCGACACTCTCCAAAATGCGCTAATATGGTCGCGAAGATGCCTGTCTGCATTATAGAAAAAGAAAAAGGCAAGTTTCCTTTCTTTATACTTTTTTGACCTTTTTTTCTCTCAAATAAATGCCTCTCTCAACACTGCAGAGGACACTTAACTAATTTTATTTAATTGCTGGTAATGCCAGTAAGGCACATTACCACATACTTGCTTTTGTGTTACTCCTTTTGTTTCCAGCAGACTTCCTGAAGCTTATCAACTATAAAAACTTGTAAATGGAAGGTCTGATATGAGGAAGACTCATGGGCCACTCACCCCTTCCTTCTCACACCCATTAGCCGGAATTCAAACGGAATGAAGCCACAGGTGAAGGTTTAAAAAGATGAAAAACTGAATCTTCCTCATTTCTTTGGTTAATTACCGGGCTGCACAGTCACACAGAGTATGTCCTCCATGATACTTTGCAAAATGTTTATTCATCTTCGATCTTTATTACATTACTAGGCTGACCCGCCTTTTAAGGGAACCGACTTTTAAGTTGACCACTTCTTAAGGCAAGTCAATATGTAGATCAATTTGATATTTCATACAAACTCATTAATTTGGTTATATTGCATTTGAGTGGTATTACTTTAATACTCGTAGTTTCTGTTATTTTTGTGATGAAATGTAAACTTTTTTTCTATATTGAGGTCGCCCTTTGAACCCCTGATATTTACTACGCGTGAGGCATTTGTACTCCATCAACATTAATTATTTCCAGAGACATAATTTTGTCTATTTTTCCAGCGCATCGCGCACAAAAGCAAGGGAACGATGGGAGCACCAGAACTCTGCTCACATCATGTCGCTTCGTACTGCAAGCTGCAAGTAGTAAGTCTGTGATAAGCGGAATACCGCTACGCTTTCCACTCACGGACGGAAGGACAATCCCGACCGCTTTTATATAGTAAGAAAGAAGAAGAAGATATCGCACAGTCTGGAGTAGAAAATCATCTTTTACCTGGAAAAACTACAAATCCCATCGTGCATTGCAAAATGGACGGGGCGTGTGTGAAACTCTGCTCCTGCGTAGCACTCACAGGACGGAAGGACCCCTTTTATATAGAAGGGTATTATTATATATATATATATATATATATATACAGTATATATATTATTTCACAAAGTAATAATAAATGGAAGATCTTATTTGCATATTTCTTCCTCAGACATGGGATGCCAGTTCATTGTTACTCAGACATACTCCCTACTACGGGTTGAATTTAGTCTCCCATGGCCTTAATACACACATCTTTGACATGCAAACCAGTGTCCCTAAGCACATACTCACACACAGACTGTGAGTTTTATCTTGAAATTGAAATGCTGTAGCAGTACATATAAGGTAACGTGCTTGTGCTTTCTAGTATTGAAAAGCCACCATAATGAAATGACCCCAAAAGAGGGAGATTTTAAAAGACCTCCCCACTCAACCTCGTGTTACATTTTAACTAGAGCCGTGGATGACTAACAGACTTTCAGTAAGCAGCTACAAATTGTGCAATATTCACAAAATAAAACAAATTAATGAGAAGATAAAGAACGGGTTTTGTAATGAGCCAAGGCCTTGAATGGCAGGCAACTGCTGCCGAATGGGAGGATACGTGCCTGACTCTTGATGGAGGAGAGACTGAAAAGGAAAGCCTTGTAGGTATAAGTGGGAGTCTGTGACGGCTAAGGGGGGGCTGCAGCTTTCCTTACAGGTTCTTGTCATATGTCTTTCCACTGAGCTGCTTCTTGTCTTTTTGAGGCCTGATCAGCGATATTCTCCCTGGGGACCCTGAAACTACTATACAACACAACTCAACACACTTGGCTCATGAAGATATATAGCACTCAAATCTGTATAAATGACAAGGTAATACTTTTTTTTTTATTCATTTTATTACAATCCATACAAAGCAATCGAGTTTTTACAAAGAGAAAAATTAAGTTAAGAACAGATCGATCCCCACCCCTGAGAGAGAGAGCAAGCCAAACGGCGTTAAATTTAAGGCTTGTAAACATACCTAAATTAATAAATTCTCTGTGCTTTATGAACTTATTTTAAAATATTACTGATTAGATCTTGCCATGTTTTGAATTCCAAATAAATGAGGTTATTGTCGAATCTAATTGCCTAAAAAACGATTTATTAATGTATATTGGAATGTTTTGAAATAAAAAAAGGAGTTTAGAAAGAATATTCACCATGACAAGGTTATACTTAAAAAGAACTAGGATAATTAAAAAAAAAGAATTAATCAGAAAGAACAATAAGACTAGAAAGTTAAACATTATAAATATATAATACAATAAATATGTAATATATACAAATATGGAGAAAGGTTCAACTAAAGAGAAGGGGATGAAACAGATAAGCTCAGCTGACAGACACAAAAGGTGCATTCACACGTATTTAGTGAAGGCATTCACCGCTTCTTTTTTGATTCTCTCATTACAGTCATCAGTGTGTTTTTCACTTACATACACATTATTAATGGTGACCAAATGTCTGGCATGAATAAATTTTGAAATTTCCAGAAAGGTTAAAAGCTTCTGATAATGGTTATGAAAGCCAAAATTGCACATATACTGTTGAGATTGCCAGGGACTTGATGACCATAGCAATCTTCTTCTTCTTTTGGCTGCTCTCGTTAGGGGTTACCACAGTGGATCACCTTCTTCCATATCTTCCTGTTCTCTGCATTTTGCTCTGTTACACCCATCACCTGCATGTCCTTTCTCACCACATTCATAAACCTTCTCTTAGGCCTTCTGTGTGTAAATAATTAAAATATCGAGAAAATCATAACGTGACGTTTACAAATTTTGAAACACATTTTTACTGCTTTAAACTTAAAGTTAAGTCACCACCACTTGATCAAAACACTGAGTAGGGCCAAGCTATACACCACAGATAGTGGTTTTGATGTCATCTTTGTTTTTGAAGTGGCAGAAAATGGTCTCTGCTGTAATGTCAAGTAATAAATCACCATCTGTAACAGGCTTCTTGTGTGTACACAAAAGGTGACTTATTTGAAATGATGCTTCAATAGCAAATTTATTCTGAGGAAGAGGTTTTGTGAAAAGTGTCTGCTTGGCCTTTTACTCTAATTTCAGCTTGTTAACTTTCTGAGTATGGATGATGCTCTTTGGTGGGTACTTGTCTTTGAATTTCCAGATTTCCCCTTTTAGATGGTGCTTGTCTCTGGTGGCATAACATATATACACACTTGTCTCTCAAGATGGTAAAAAGAAATTCCCCTTCCCATTCTGGATGGAAATCATGTTGTCGCTTTCTTTAGTGGAACCTCACCATGCTATCTAGCAAGCGAGCGTCATTATCTGACGTTAACATTCCCGACTATCTAATTGGATACTGTAATTGAGCACCTGCTGAATGACTACAACTAGATCGACAGAGAGAGAGAGAGAGAGAGGGAGGCTTGCAAAACTGAACATTAATCAGACAATGCAGTTGTGTATTTTTCTGTTTCGGTTGGAAACTACGGGGAATGTCTCAAAGATCTACCAGTCGATTGCAATCGATGTGTTGGTGATCACTGGTCCTAGAAGAAAAAATAGTTTAGCCAAATCAGTATATGTGAAATTGGAAATCTGAACAAATGGTATTACAATTTATATTTAGTTGAAGTTGTTACATTTTTACTGACTCCGAATACAGTAGCCCAATATTTGCTTCTGACTGTGTGACTCGGACTCCACAGCTCTGCTTGGGACCCTTGCAGATTTCATTTTTATTTTTTTTTCATTTTTCTGTCGTCCCCTGTCATCTGGCGTTATCATTAGACTCATCTGTAGAGGCTTAAACATTTTTACTACTGTATACTGTATATAAGACTCTACCTTTGTACTAATTATATATCTATTTTATTTAAGTTTGATCTTATGTATGGTATTTATTCCTGGGGCGGCACGGTGGCGCAGTGGTAGCGCTGCTACCTCGCAGTTAGGAGACCCGGGTTCACTTCCCAGGTCCTCCCTGTGTGGAGTTTGCATGTTCTCCCCGTGTCTGTGTGGGTTTCCTCCGAGTGCTCCGGTTTCCTTCCACAGTCCAAAGACATGCAGGTTAGGTGCATTGGCGATCCTAAATTGGCCCTAGTGTGTGCTTGGTGTTTGTGTGTGTCCTGCAGTGGGTTGGCACCCTGCCCAGGATTGGATCCTGCCTTGTGCCCTGTGTTGGCTGGGATTGGCTCCCCCGCAGACCCCCGTGACCCTGTGTTCAGATTCAGCGGGTTGGAAAATGGATGGTATTTATTCCTTATTATTCTTATCTAATTTTAATGTTTTTTTCTTTTCTTGTAAAGCACTTTGAGACACATTCTGTGTATGAAAATGTGCAATAGAAATAAACATTGCTGTTGTTAACACCCTTACTGTCCAGCTTTGTCCCGATGCTCTCTTTGTGGGGTCCTTCATACTTCTGGGCAGGTTTTCCTCCCACATCCCAAGATATGTATGTTGAGTTCATTAGCAAACAGAAACTGGCCCCATGTCAGTGTGGCTATTAGTGCTTGAAAAGACCATGCCTTGGACTAGCACCCGGTCACACTTGGGTTGAGTGAAATGATTCATGAAAAATTGAATTTGTAGCAAAAAAATGTGTGCAATAAAGAGTGATTTGCTTACAGCAATATGTGTGCCATTCACACAAGAAGAAAGGCAATTTAGTGATTCCACATATGTCCGACTGTACTGTAATTTAGTATTTAAATAAAGATCTCTAGTGAAAGGAAAAAAAATTAGAGGACGGGTGCACATCTTCAATGGTGGTTTGCAAAGTAGCAGAAGTAGCAACTTCCTGCATATGAAATATTGCTTTGCATAGGATTTCTTAAACTTTTTCCCACGACCCAATCATGCCGTTCTTAGTGTGTTTGAGACCCACGACACCCTTGGAGAATCACACCTGATGATCAGAGATGGTGTGGTTGTCCACTTCAGGAATCACTAACAATCAGCAGAGCAGAGCAATGTTGAAGGTTTAAACACCCTGCATCGACCCACGGAGACACACATTGCAAACCATACGTGACCCATTCCTATTAATACAATGGTGACTCGTGACATTACACAGCCCAAAAGGTGGCAACTCACAAACCATAGCTTAAGAAACACTGCTTTGGAGAAAACACAGGAATGTGCACAAAGGTGTGTTTCAGTGTGCCTTTGCCACATTTTAAAGTGATGTGCAGCATTTTCTTAGACATGATATAAATAAAAGGCATAAACAGAATTGGTTTTACCGTTTTGGTACGGTTTGCCTGTGTCACACACGTGTGCATGGGAAGCAGCTGAAGGGCTTAGACAATACTGTTTATACATCTGCCCAGGGGCGGGGTACGCTGACGCTCTTTCTGAGTTCTCTGCAGGTCTTACCCGGGAAACCCCACCAGGAGCCGCCATTTCCAGGAAGGACACACCACCTCGGTTCCGGCCCCAAGAATGAGGTCACTTCCGGTTCCGGCCCCAAGGGTGATGTCACTTCCAGTTCCGCCCAGAGGACGACATCATTTCCGCCCTCTGAGCTATAAAGCTCACTGCCTTTGCTTAGGCAGGCAGTTCTGTCTTGGACTCTGTTGTGTAAACAACTGTTTTGAAAATGCCTCAATTTCTATTGCAGCCGGGAAACCGCATTAAACGGGTGGCTGCCCCAAACCTTTCCACGCCTCTGGTCTCCAGTTATTACAGTGGCGTAGTCGGCAGGATGGTGTCCCCGAAGAACCCGGGACACGGACCTTCAAGGAACCAGGTGGGTGAGTACCGGGGCCGAGTTTCGGGGCAGGGAGTGCGCCGGAGGGTCAGGAAGGACGCGGTGCAGGCTCTGCTCCACGAGCATAACCCGGGGCTACCAACCCATCTCGTGGAGAAGGTAGAGGGGACCCACAGGCGTGGGCTGGCTTCTGGGGAAAACACACGAGTGGCTCAGTATGCTCTTCTGGGTAGGAAAGCCGAGCCGCCCATCGGGACCAAGGTCCCTGTTAACGATGGGCTGTCCCCAGGCCGGCAGGTAAAGAATATAATAGACTGGGAGTTTAACCCAACAAAGGGCTGTCAGAGCAGGCTATGGCTCTCTGGCAACAGGTGGGTGAGTGGCTACGGCCATTTGATTTGACCCCTTTGCAAATAGTGCAGCAAGTGGCCTGTTTTTGCTGCTACAGCAATACCCCAGGAATTTGCCCAGCCGCCTGGGGAGAATTCCATTCCTGGACGAGCTGCTACAGCTCTTGCAACCCAGAGGCCGGCTGTGAAACCGGGAGGGCAGACCAGCCGCTCTGTGGACTACCCGGGAGTTATGTCCTACAAAGCAGTCCCTTCCACGCAATCCAGAGCCTGTTCGAAGTCGCCGGGCCGCCTGGCTTGCGACCTGTCGGGAACAAGGCGGACCGTAGGG
This sequence comes from Polypterus senegalus, assembly GCF_016835505.1. Classification (NCBI taxonomy): domain Eukaryota; kingdom Metazoa; phylum Chordata; class Cladistia; order Polypteriformes; family Polypteridae; genus Polypterus; species Polypterus senegalus. The sequence continues at coordinate 127,889,905 of NC_053155.1, forward strand.
GACAATGGCGGGTTGTTTGTGTGCCCTTAGCAATCCCTGGCGGATAAACATACGGGAGAGCTTATTATTAATGGACATATGGTAACAGCGCTGTTTGATTCCGCAGTAACGTGTCTGTCGTTGCTCGCCGCTTTGTTCTACCGCAACAATGGATTAAGAAAAGACCAGTCTAAAATGTATACACGGAGATATCCGCCGTATAATACCGCCCGGTGTTACGTATGTCTCGGAGGAACCCTTCGGCTTACGTGGCGGTACACCCGGATCCTCCGCTTCCGTAATCCTCGGGCGGACTGGTCTGACAGTAACGCGTAGTTTAGAAAGCATTTCCCGAAAAGGTTTTGGCCTCGTTATAGATGATAAAGACTCATCTCAAGCTGCTTCCACACCGTGTAATCAGCCGACAGGGAGTGGGGTGGTAGGCCAAGAGAGTGACGAAGATACTCCCGGACCGTCGCGGGCTACTACGCCATCCACTAGCGCCCGCAGCGAGGGAGGATTCTCCGCCCCTTGAGGTCAGACCGACCCGCTCTCTGAGTTGCACTTTCAGTTTAGAGCGACTCCGGCTTCTTTCAAGAGAGAACAGTGGAATGACGACTCTCTGAAGCACATAAAGAATGCAGTGGTTCTCGTTAACGGCCAACGCGCATTTGCCCATGCCACAGGGACCTCACTTTGTCATGGATAATGAATTATTGTATCGGGTCGCTGAACATGAGGGGAAGGTCCGAAGTTGTTGCTAGTCCAGCGGACCTACCGGCGGCAGGTTTGCGAAGTTAGCCCACTCTCACCTTCTTGGAGGCCATCTCGGCCCGATAAAACATTAGAGCGCATTAAGCTCCGTTTTTTGGCCGGGATTAATGAGGAGGTTCGCGCTTTTGCATTTCCTGCCGGAGTGTCAACTGCGGCAAATTCCTAGGAAGGACCGTGCTCCTCTGATTCCCCTTCCCCTTATTGACGTTCCTTTGACAGGATTGGGGTGGATATAGTAGGACCCCTGGAGCCCTCAGCCCGAGGATATAAATATATACTCGTCCTCGTGGATTATGCAACCCGATTCCCTGAAGCCGTTCCATTGCGCGGCTACCACTAAAAATATTGCACGGAACTAGTAGGAGTCTTTTCACGGTGGGCATTCCTAGAGAAGTCCTGACGGACCAAGGAACGCCTTTCACCTCGGAAACGCTCAAGGAGACTGCCAAGTTACTGAAAATAAAGCATTTAAAACCTCGTGTATCATCCTCAAACCGATGGGCTAGTGGAGAGATTCAATCAAACTCTCAAGCAAATGCTACGTAAGGTAGTCAGCAAGGATGGGAGGAATTGGGACCAACTCCTCCCCTTGTCCTCTTTGCCTACCGGAAGTCCTCAAGCCTCTACGGGTTCTCTCCCTTTGAATTACTATACGGAAGACAGCCCCGGGGCTTATTAGATATTTTAAAAGAGGGCTGGGAAGGGGAGGCACAGCCCTCCACTAACATTTTGGAGTATATCGCCCAATTGCGCGATAGATTTGATGTAATAAGACCTATACTAAAAGTCATATCGAGGAGGCACAATCAGCACAGGCCCGCCTGTATGACCGTGTACGACTCTCGGGAGTTCCAACCGGGGATGCGTCATGGTATTGGTTCCTACTTCACACTCTAAACTGCTCGCACATTGGCTAGGCCCCTACGAAATTAAGGAGAGGAAGGGATTGGTCGACTATTTGGTGAAACAGCCCAATCGCCACCAGCTGAGCGTAATATATCATGTAAACCTGCTGAAACCGTGGAAGGAGAGGGATCCCGATCCCTCCTCCGACAGCCCTGCTCTCTTCGCGAAGTAAGTGCCCTTAATTTCGCGAACAGCTATCTCCCAGACAGAGACAGGAGCTCGAAGCAGCTATCCGCCGGTCCCAGAGGTGGTAAGTGAACAGCCAGGTCGGACCTCTCTGATTGCGCACGACATATTGACTGACCGGGGTGATCGTCCGTGGCGACCCTACAGACTCCGGAGGCAAAGAAAGTAGAAGTGGAACTGGAAATCAAGCGAATGCTGGCACTAGGAGTGATCGAGGAAAGTAGTAGTCCCTGGTCCAGCCCCATCGTCTTGATTGCTAAGCCTGACGGCAGTTGGAGGTTTTGCAATGACTTCCGTCGGCTCAACCAAGTTTCCCGATTTGATGCTTATCCCATGCCTCGCGTGGGCGACCTCCTCGAGACTGGGACCAGCCAAATTCTTGACTACACTTGACATGACAAAGGGGTACTGGCAGGTTCCTTTAACGGAGTCCGCGAAGGAAAAAACCGCGTTTAGCACTCCTAGCGGACACTGGCAGTATCGTGTCCTTCCCTTCGGTTACACGGGCCTGCGACTTTTCAGCGTCTGGTGGACAAAGTGCTCCGCCCCATAACTCGCTCTGTGCTGCCTATCTGGATGGCGTTGTCATCTATTCCAGCACCTGGAAGGAGCACATACAGCAGGTCACAGCAGTATTACGGACATTGGGAGGGGCCGGGCTCCGCATCAACCCCAAGAAATGTTACTTGGGTTGAGAGAAGCCAAATATTTGGGCTACCTAGTGGGCGGGGTACTGTGAGGCCACAGTGTTCCAAGTTGCAAGCCATAATGGCCTGGCCCGTCCAAAACCAAGCGGCAAGTCCAATCCTTTCTCGGTTTGGCGGGTACTACCGCCGGTTTGTGCCTCGTTTCTCCGAGAGGCGCCTTGACCGACTTGACAAAGAAAAGAGCTCCTAATACGGTGGTATGGTCTGATAAAGCGGGGGCTGCATTCAGTGACTTAAAAAGGGCTCTGACTTCAGCACCTATCTTAATCTCCCCTAACTTCTCTCTCCTTTTGTCCTCCAGACGGACGCTTCGGACACAGGCTTGGGAGCCGTGTTGAGCCAAAGCGTCGACGGTGTTGAACACCCCGTTATGTACCTGAGCCGGAAACTGTTGGACCGCGAGACCAGGTACGCGGCGGTGGAGAAGGAGGCTCTGGCGATCAAATGGGCGGTGACGCAGCTGCGGTACTACCTCTTGGGTCGCGTGTTCACTCTGGTGACGGATCATGCGCCTTTAAAGTGGATGGCCCTTCACAGGGAGTCAATCCGCGGGTCACGAGGTGGTTTCTTGACCTGCAGCAGTACAAATATACGCTTCGCTCATCGACAGGGGTCCCTTCATGCCAACGCCGATGCCCTCTCCCGGCCCACGACCTCTCGGTGCGTCGCCCGACCCGGCGGGTCTGGGCTGAGGGGAGTCTTGTCACACACGTGTGCATGGGAAGCAGCTGAAGGGCTTAGACAATACTGTTTATACATCTGCCCAGGGCGGGGTACGCTGACGCTCTTTCTGAGTTCTCTGCAGGTCTTACCCGGGAAATCCCACCAGGAGCCGCCATTTCCAGGAAGGACACACCACCTCCGGTTCCGGCCCCAAGAATGAGGTCACTTCCGGTTCCGCCCCAAGGGTGATGTCACTTCCAGTTCCGGCCCAGAGGACGACATCATTTCCGCCCTCTGAGCTATAAAGCTCACTGCCTTTGCTTAGGCAGGCAGTTCTGTCTTGGACTCTGTTGTGTAAACAACTGTTTTGAAAATGCCTCAATTTCTATTGCAGCCGGGAAACCGCATTAAACGGGTGGCTGCCCCAAACCTTTCCACGCCTCTGGTCTCCAGTTATTACACCTGTTTTACGCAGCTACGGAAAAACACAGACAAGTGTGAACAAGGCTTTAGGGGGCAGCATTCCTTCTATTTCACCCAAAAAACACTTTCAACAGCAAAAAACTTCTTAGTGTCACATTTTGCAATTATTTAATTGCGTCTGAAATGAACTTTACTGTGAATTCAATTTCATGCAAATTGTGTCGCTCATCACAACCTGGTAGCAATGAGCCTCTATCTATTCCTACTTTGTGACACCCCGTGTAGTGGAAATTAGGATCACCAGCCTACACTCTAGGTGTCTAGTATGCGAGACCGAGCGTGACCAGGATGATGGTGTAAGACACGGACACAAAAACGGATGGGTTTTTTGAAAAATAAACTGATATTTTATTTACAGGTGCACTTAAAGAAAACAAAAATAATGTCCTGCGGAATCTATATATCGAAACACAGTCCAATACCACAAAGGACACACAAAAACAGTAATGAAATGGAGCCCAAAAAAATTACAGTGCTGCTTGAAAGTCCCAAATGGAAAAGTAAAATACACACAAACTAGTGAAAACCATATACTGTATACACAAAACAAAACGAAGCTGACTTCCTCCACAGTGCTCCAAGTCAGGGAGCTGCTCCTTCAAACAGTGCATAAAGGATTCACCAAAATAAAAATATTCAAAATACAGAAAAAGTATATATACAAAAATAAACAGTGCACCAATAACCACAACCCAATATATAGAAGAAGAAAAGTATTTACAAATAGCACGGCATAAGCTGTGATGCTTGGTAAATTCAAAACACTGTTCTACCAAGTACCTTTCTCTAAGACGATCTAGTCAGAAGACCCCCTCTAGAGGCCGTAATTCCTTTTTGTGTTCGGCGCAGGGCCAATTAAACTGTTCAACGTCATCCCTCCGCGGGCACGCGGTGACGAGAACGCAACTGCGAGAAGTGGTGACTCCTGCCCTGCAAAAATACTATAAAAGTTCAAGCCGCCAGCATGTGCACATAGCTATGCCGGCTTTTGAGACGCTAACTGTGGTTCTCCCAAAAGTGAAAGTAAGCATTTTTTTAATTTATCCCTCCTTCCCTGAGCTACAGCTCAGACAACTACGAACACGGGATCCCTTTTCTAAACCACGGTAAACAAATACTACAACACTTCACACTTTCTTTTACTCCTTTAGTGTTATGAGGTTGCGGGAGACATGTGCAGGAGTGGAGGGCCGACAATGCCATCCCGGCCGGTCAATGGCAAGGCTGTCTCTCCAGTCTACATGAGACCCACCGCGACACTCTCCAAAATGCGCTAATATGGTCGCGAAGATGCCTGTCTGCATTATAGAAAAAGAAAAAGGCAAGTTTCCTTTCTTTATACTTTTTTGACCTTTTTTTCTCTCAAATAAATGCCTCTCTCAACACTGCAGAGGACACTTAACTAATTTTATTTAATTGCTGGTAATGCCAGTAAGGCACATTACCACATACTTGCTTTTGTGTTACTCCTTTTGTTTCCAGCAGACTTCCTGAAGCTTATCAACTATAAAAACTTGTAAATGGAAGGTCTGATGTGAGGAAGACTCATGGGCCACTCACCCCTTCCTTCTCACACCCATTAGCCGGAATTCAAACGGAATGAAGCCACAGGTGAAGGTTTAAAAAGATGAAAAACTGAATCTTCCTCATTTCTTTGGTTAATTACCGGGCTGCACAGTCACACAGAGTATGTCCTCCATGATACTTTGCAAAATGTTTATTCATCTTCGATCTTTATTACATTACTAGGCTGACCCGCCTTTTAAGGGAACCGACTTTTAAGTTGACCACTTCTTAAGGCAAGTCAATATGTAGATCAATTTGATATTTCATACAAACTCATTAATTTGGTTATATTGCATTTGAGTGGTATTACTTTAATACTCGTAGTTTCTGTTATTTTTGTGATGAAATGTAAACTTTTTTTCTATATTGAGGTCGCCCTTTTGAACCCCCCTGATATTTACTACGCGGTGAGGCATTTGTACTCCATCAACATTAATTATTTCCAGAGACATAATTTTGTCTATTTTTCCAGCGCATCGCGCACAAAAGCAAGGGAACGATGGGAGCACCAGAACTCTGCTCACATCATGTCCTGTACTGCAAGCTGCAAGTAGTAAGTCTGTGATAAGCGGAATACCGCTACGCTTTCCACTCACGGGACGGAAGGACAATCCCGACCGCTTTTATATAGTAAGAAAGAAGAAGAAGATATCGCACAGTCTGGAGTAGAAAATCATCTTTTACCTGGAAAAACTACAAATCCCATCGTGCATTGCAAAATGGACGGGGCGTGTGTGAAACTCCGCTCCTGCGTAGCACTCACAGGACGGAAGGACCCCTTTTATATAGAAGGGTATTATTATATATATATATATATATATATATACAGTATATATATTATTTCACAAAGTAATAATAAATGGAAGATCTTATTTGCATATTTCTTCCTCAGACATGGGATGCCAGTTCATTGTTACTCAGACATACTCCCTACTACGGGTTGAATTTAGTCTCCCATGGCCTTAATACACACATCTTTGACATGCAAACCAGTGTCCCTAAGCACATACTCACACACAGACTGTGAGTTTTATCTTGAAATTGAAATGCTGTAGCAGTACATATAAGGTAACGTGCTTGTGCTTTCTAGTATTGAAAAGCCACCATAATGAAATGACCCCAAAAGAGGGAGATTTTAAAAGAAAACTGAGAAAAGGGGGAACTTGAATGAAACTCGAATGAAAAGGAGACAGCCTGAAAAATGGAAAAGACGACTATACATTTTAAATGAATGAAAGCAAGTCATGTAGAAAAGAGAATGTGAATATGTAAATCAGAAACTAAAATCTGACTGATTTTGATTGGACGAGTTTTCATGATGAGGCAAAACAAGAACTGCAGTCAAGAGGGAGGTTTAAGTGGGTGTCAGAAATTGCATACCAAAGGAAAGCATACAGTGGTGTGAAAAACTATTTGCCCCCTTCCTGATTTCTTATTCTTTTGCATGTTTGTCACACAAAATGTTTCTGAGCATCAAACACATTTAACCATTAGTCAAATATAACACAAGTAAACACAAAATGCAGTGTTTAAATGATGGTTTTTATTATTTAGGGAGAAAAAAATCCAAACCTACATGGCCCTGTGTGAAAAGTAATTGCCCCTTGTTAAAAATAACCTAACTGTGGTGTATCACACCTGAGTTCAATTTCTGTAGCCACCCCAGGCCTGATTACTGCCACACCTGTTTCAATCAAGAAATCACTTAAATAGGAGCTGCCTGACACAGAGAAGTAGACCAAAAGCACCTCAAAAGCTAGACATCATGCCAAGATCCAAAGAAATTCAGGAACAAATGAGAACAGAAGTAATTGAGATCTATCAGTCTGGTAAAGGTTATAAAGCCATTTCTAAAGCTTTGGGACTCCAGCGAACCACAGTGAGAGCCATTATCCACAAATGGCAAAAACATGGAACAGTGGTGAACCTTCCCAGGAGTGGCCGGCCGATTAAAATTACCCCAAGAGCGCAGAGACGACTCGTCCGAGAGGTCACAAAAGACCCCAGGACAACGTCTAAAGAACTGCAGGCCTCACTTGCCTCAATTAAGGTCAGTGTTCACGACTCCACCATAAGAAAGAGACTGGGCAAAACGGCCTGCATGGCAGATTTCCAAGACGCAAACCACCGTTAAGCAAAAAGAACATCAGGGCTCGTCTCAATTTTGCTAAGAAACATCTCAATGATTGCCAAGACTTTTGGGAAAATACCTTGTGGACTGATGAGACAAAAATTGAACTTTTTGGAAGGCAAATGTCCCGTTACATCTGGCGTAAAAGGAACACAGCATTTCAGAAAAAGAACATCATACCAACAGTAAAATATGGTGGTGGTAGTGTGATGGTCTGGGGTTGTTTTGCTGCTTCAGGACCTGGAAGGCTTGCTGTGATTGATGGAACCATGAATTCTACTGTCTACCAAAAAATCCTGAAGGAGAATATCCGGCCATCTGTTCGTCAACTCAAGCTGAAGCGATCTTGGGTACTGCAACAGGACAATGACCCAAAACACACCAGCAAATCCACCTCTGAATGGCTGAAGAAAAACAAAATGAAGACTTTGGAGTGGCCTAGTCAAAGTCCTGACCTGAATCCAATTGAGATGCTATGGCATGACCTTAAAAAGGCGGTTCATGCTAGAAAACCCTCAAATAAAGCTGAATTACAACAATTCTGCAAAGATGAGTGGGCCAAAATTCCTCCAGAGCGCTGGAAAAGACTCATTGCAAGTTATCGCAAACGCTTGATTGCAGTTATTGCTGCTAAGGGTGGCCCAACCAGTTATTAGGTTCAGGGGGCAATTACTTTTTCACAGGGCCACGTAGGTTTGGATTTTTTCTCCCTAAATAATAAAACCATCATTTAAAAACTGCATTTTGTGTTTACTTGTGTTATATTTGACTAATGGTTAAATGTGTTTGATGATCAGAAACATTTTGTGTGACAAACATGCAACAGAATAAGAAATCAGGAAGGGGGCAAATAGTTTTTCACACCACTGTATATTTAGATAGTCACAGTAACTTCTTGTTCTTAAATAATGTGATCTCTAGTGCATCAAGAAATTGACAAATGCACTCCAAAAGCTTCGCTCCGGAGCGACTTCCAAACCAACCAGCGTGACAACAGCATTGCCACCATAAATGATGCAGCAAAAGAGTAAAAAATAAATAAAATAAATGTAAAAGTTAAACATTAACAATTAAAAATATAACCACTGCAAAAATAACTGAAGATCATCACAATCACCAGCCAAAAAGAAAAAAAATGAATGACTATAATTCCAGAATAATGTGATGATGTCCACTGCCAAAGCTGGCTTTGGACTTCCTAGTGAGATGAGTTTTGAAAACAAAACCTTTGCTTATGAGCCTGTGTTCTTCTCCTGGACCTTGACGGACCATAACATCAAAATCAGCACAGAAGCATTGAAGGGAGTGATGTATGTTTCCAGTGAAATGTAAGTTGTGCAAAGTTAGTTTGTGTGTTTAAAAGTGAAAAAAAAAAGAATTCTGTGGTGCTTAAGGCATATGGCAATATTTTCTTTTTGAAAAGTCTTCTGTTTTCTTAATATTTTTTGTTTTTGCCCTGAAACATGAATTACTGTAACTTATTATTTGTTTCAGTAAAACCATTGGGGTAAGTGGCTTCCATAAATAGATAGCAGTAGTAATAGTATTGTCATTTATACAGAGAACAAAAAATTCTTCCTTGGTGACTTTTTTTGTATCAAGTTTCATCACATTATTTTATTTATATATGTTTGGGTCATCTGAAAATTCTAAAACTTCACCATTATATTTTTCATATATTTGTGTATCCATTTAGTGTATTGTTTCCCGTATTTGAACTGCAACTTTGAGTTGATAACACTCTTTTTGTTGTTGGTCGGGGCTCCTGTCGCTACATAGTGAAGACCAAAATTGATGATGTGTTAAATCATCATTCTACCAGTAAAAAGACGGCAGTGCACTAGTTTAAGGATAACATCTATTTGGTAGTCTGTAAGCTTACTTGTATTTTTTGACAATGTTTCCGATTAATGCATTGGGCTCTGGAGTTTTCGTTTCTTTAGCTATTTTGGTTTCAACACTGGTCTGTTTCTAGTCATTAATTACCCAGTCATCTCCTGGGGCCTCATGTATAAACGGTGCGTATGCACAAAAATGTTGCGTACGAACGTTTCCATGTTCAAATCGCGATGTATAAAACCTGAACTTGGCGCTAAGCCACGCACATTTCCACGGAAGCTCATACCCTGGCATATGCAAGTACTGTGCTCGGTTTTGCAGACTGTAGCACACAGCGTCAAAGCAGTGCTACTGTTCCTGTGTGGTTACCCTTTCTTTTTTAGATCCAAATCCCTGACATGGCTTTATAAATACGCTGAAATAAACGGCATATTGTTTATCATTTTAATGCATCTGATTGTAAGTAACCTGTAACAATATAATGATCAATCTATTCTAAATACAATAGCTTCTTTAGCGTTGTTGCTCTCGCTGCACCTTCTTCTTCTTTCAGCTGTTCCCGTTAGGGGTTGCCACATTATACATTATACAGTTATAATATTGCACAACCTAAGCCACTTTATAAAGCGCGTATTTACATATGATGACAACATCATTTTTAAGATGAAACGCAGCAAAATATGTTTATATATTACACAGATAAAACTTTAACTTAATTAAAATAATCTATATTGTTAATAAATAATCATGAGAGGGCATGGTATCTCAGCGCTAGCAAGGAGCTGGCGCTCCGTTCATGGATTGTTTCTGCCTTGCATTGTATTCTAACTGGGACTGGCGTTACAGTGGAAGGATAGAATAATTAAACATGAACTACGAAGATATTTCAATGTTCTTTAAAAGTTTTAAAGAATCAGCATTTTAAGTTTACAGATGGCTTAATGTCTATTACAGAGCTGATTGTGTGGCGATTGGGTATTTGGAGAAAGAAAAGTAAGGACTGGAATTGGAGGTTAGTACGTTTGAAAGAGACAGTATTGCTGTATTTCATCGAAGGTCGTGCACAGCAAGCATCTTGTGTGAGGCATGAACAATCACTGTGCCACCATGTTCTCATGTTTAATAACATGCTTTAACTCCTATCATCATGAAAATATCATGTATACATCTCAGTATTTTAATTATTCAGAGAGCTGTAATATCACAAATGTAATGGACTCTGTGTCCTGTCGGGAGGACTGGAAAGCCCGTTTAAGAAGCAAGTAGTGATTCACACACACAGAGCACATAGAAGATCAAATACAAAACAAAGCATTTAACGTGCTACTTTAGTTACGATGGATTTGAGAAACTAGTAAATTAAACGATTTTAAGATGAAGTTTATGATGTTCTACTTTAATGACAAAAAAAAACTACGTTATTACAGTGGAAATCTCGAGATTAAAGTTGAAATCTCGTACTTTTTTCCCCACTGTGTGCCTATTTTTTTGTCTGTACCCTACTAAGCCTATGACACTCAGACGGTGGGCCATGTCTCGCCTTTTCACGGTGACTTTGATATCTGACAACTTCTTTTTTATTTCGGGCACTGTAAGACTTTGTGAACTTGAGCTTTCGAGTTTCTCCGACACTCTTGTCACTCGATCAACTTCTTTTTGGTTGTTTATACCACTGTTTAAACCAACAAATAGTATGTTTTTCCTTACCTCCACTTGGTATTCGCTGAAATTCTTCTATTTACCACCGTGCTTTTCCCATTGCCTTTTCACAGAACGCTGAGCTTAAGGGCTATTTATATTGATTTGCATATTCAAAGAGTCATAATTCTGGGAGGAGTTTGGGAGTGGCAGCAGGCGTGTGCACGTGCATTACTTTTCACGCTGACTGGGATTTATGTAGTGGAAGAACGTGGAAGTTGGCGAACACACATATTTATGCATCTGATGCAAATTTTTTTGTGTTGTGGACGCTAGAGGTGCTGTTGCCCCGTGGAACCCACCAGACGGACGTCCAGGACACACGTTTAAAAGCACCAAGAATAATTTTAATATTTTTCTTAAAGTGCACAAAGCACCGCACACTTCACAATTCAATAATCACAATCCTCCTCTCCACCCAGCAGCTCCACCACTCTATCACCCAACACCAGCTCTCCTTGCTGGGTTTCCCATAGTCCTTTTCATAGTCCATGACCCGGAAGTACTCCTTCTTCTCTTCCAGGTCAATGCCACATCCTCAATTCTCAAATAGCCCGGAAGTACTACGGGCTTCCATCCATGTGCCTCCGAAGTACTTCCGGGTCATAGTAACAGTAGGAGTCCCCATATTCTTTGTGAGCTCCCCCTGGCGGCACCCAACAGGGCTGAAGAAACGGACTCCATGTCCCAGGATGCCCGCAGGAGGCAGTGTCCCAAAAAGGCTGCTCTTCTCCCTTCTTCCCGTTCTGGGACGTCCCAGCCGGACTGAACTTCTGGCCGTCCATCACAGTGTGTACGAACATTTCCGCTTTTGTCCGTACACCATGTTATAGTGTGAATTCTTTGCACAGCGTTATGCATGAGGCCCCTGGTCTTTTTCTGTGCCAATTTTGACCTGCCATAATTTCACTCCTTTTAATGGCACTTGCACCAAATAATATATAAATAATTTATAAATAATAAATTAAATGGCAGTGCAACTCTATGAAAAATACAATTATCAAGCTTTAAAAAATGTTTGAATCACCCAAAATAAGAAAGCAAAATAATAGGAAGAACTCTGGACACTGCGGTGGGCTGGCACCCTGCCCGGGGTTTGTTTCCTGCCTTGTGCCCTGTGTTGGCTTGGACTGGCTCCAGCAGACCCGTGACCCTGTAGTTAGTATATAGCGGGTTGGATAATGGATGGATGGAACTATGGATATCATATATGCATCTGACCTGCTCCCAACTTTGGCAAGTTTACAGAATGAATTAAATTTTGTCCACAGATCCAGAATATGGCCACTTCCCAAGTTTCTAAAAAGGAGATATACAATGCAATATGGTTTTACCATTACAAATGGCCTAATAGTTATGACAATCTCCCTTTAGCTGTGCTTTTGCCCCTCTGGGCAGTTGGTTTCTAGGGTCATTATTGTCACTTGTACACAGTGCACTGTACTGCTATTAGTTCTCAATGACCATTGTCTGATAAGGAGCTTTTTTATAGTACCTACTACCCCATGGCTGTTTATCGGATCAAGTCTTCTTTTATAATTATATCACTTGGGGTCGCACAGTAAGTGTAGCCTCAAAATTAGAACCCCCCTTGGCCAAAATGCAACACACATTGCCACTGTCCAACACCATTATCTTCATAAATGCGGTAAAATGCAGAATTTCATTTTGTTGTAAAAAACTTCATTTTTTGAAATAAAAATATAATATCCATTGGGATAGGAATGCCATAAACCACATACTGTAGAAAGTGTTATTGTGACCATCTTTATATGTCCATCATGGAAAGCTCTGGAAGATACTCCTAAGTAAAAATAACAGAAAAAAGATGTGATGAGATTGCTTTGTCAGTAACATAAAAATATAGATTTCAAAATTTTAAAAAATGAACCATCTTAATGGAAAATAAACACATTTCACTTATTTACAGTAGGTAAGCATGTCTCTTTTACACTGTAATAAAGTCAGTTTTGAGCATGGAACAGGAAATCGTATAATCTAAAGAAACAATATTAACATTATCAATTAATTGATTGAGAAATTATTCATGTTTTACATACAGCAAGAAAGTTCTTAGAGTGGCATAATGGTTAAGCCAATGGACTTTAGACCTTGAGGTTGTGGGGGCAAAACCTGTCACTGACACTGTGACCATAAGCAGGTCAGTTTACCTGCTTGTGTGTGAGCCAATTGGAAAACCAAAGGAAATGTAACTAATTATATTTAAAATATTGTAGTTGACCCTGTAAAAGTAGTAATGATATTAAAAAAAAAAACAAAAACTTTTGTCATTGGGCTAATGGTAACTTTGACAAATAACACTAATGCAGAGCAGCACCTGTTTGGTAACAGTTAGGATGGAGTGTGGCCATTTGTGAGAGTGCGCTCTGTAGCTGACTAGTTCCTACAGTTCCAAGATATTCATTTCTGAAATGTTTAGGTTTCAAGGTCTTTTCCATGTCTTTTGTGTCAGACTGTATCTCTTTTTTGCCAGTTTTTGGTCCGTTGTCGGGGATCATCTTAAGGCTAACCATCAAATTAAGAGAAAAAATTGGGAGTTAGAGAAATATTATATAACAGTGGGGATGGCTGGAAAGAACTTGTAGGTTTTTCAGAATATTGGTTACCTTCTTTTTAAAACTATGTCTTGCTATAGGCCACTAATGTCCCCAAAATTGAATTACAGTGGCCAATAATCTCATCAAAATATTTGAATTAATTTGGTGTAGAATACATATTAACCTTAATAAAACTGGTACTCTCCAGTGTTGATAGACACTATGCATTCAATTCTGCCTAGACAAGCTTTGGCCTCCAAAGACATTTAACTGAACAGATCCTATGATAGATGGGTGTAAATATTTAAAAATTAACAGATTACTGAATGTGTTACTAAATTAGAGTCCCAAAGTCAAGACCTTAAACCCTGGCCTGGTTACTACTTGTGAGGAGTTTTCATGATCTTCCCCCAGGTATGTATGCTATCTCGCTCATGCCAACGTTGTGCATGTTGGGTTAACTGGCAAATCTAAATGAATGTGTCCTGTGTTGGGCACCTGTCCAGTGATGGTTCCTGCCTTGTGTTCCATGATGGCCTCTGTCTCCCAATGATAGAGTACTGGATCAACAGGATCAAAAAGGAATGTATTTTTAACACCTTACACATTATTATCCCTTTGTTTTCATCTTCAGTGTAGATCATATATGGTTCCAGTGGTAAAGGTCATGGGATGGTAATTCCAGCTTCTAAGGTAAATTATTGACTTCTAAAAAGTGAAATTGTGGCCCAACACAGAGATCACATCTGATTGCTGCAGCTCTAAATATGTGCGTGTGAGACACCCAGCAGATGTTGACGCCAGTGTGATCATCTTGCCGTTCTTTTATGACATATAAGCTGTCTGTTCCAATTAGCTGGCTTCGGACTTCAGTCACATGATTCCACATTCTGATGGCAATGTCAAACTTTAAGTGGCTCAAAGGCGTTTTTGACATCCTTTAGTTCTTGAGATCCAGCTAAAGGCCATACTCGCCACTTCAGTTTGCATCACAATTCTCATTAGATGAAATGTGAGCCCTTCAAAGAAATTCGGCCTAATTATTTGAGGAGGAGGACAAGTCTGAGCTGGATAAACACATTCTGCAAAATGGAGGCACGAATCACGTCTCGGGTCACAATCACAACTAAAATCACACACAAGCACCTAATTATTATTTTAATTAAAGAGTCTGTCTAAAATGTGAGCCACTGCCCGAGAACCAAAAAGACATTAGAATCAACGAGACACATCTAGAATTGGAAAGCCAGATTTACATGATGTAAATGTGTACCCATCATTTAGCAAGTATTAAATCTTCAGCTATGAACTCTGTTACAGTTGATGCTAAATCTTAAATTGCACCTTTCATGGTAGTCGCTCTCAAGTGAAATAAGACTGAAGAGTGTCAATGGTAGGGGCTGTAAACTAAAACTTATAAGAGGTCTTTACATTTGGAAGATTTTATTTTTTCTCCAGCCGTCTGGAGTTTTTTTGTTTTTTCTGTCCCCCCTGGCCATTGAACCTTACTCTTATTCGATGTTAATTAATGTTGATTTATTTTGTTTACTTATTGTGTCTTTTATTTTTCTATTCTTTATTATGTAAATGACTTTGAGCTACTGTTTGTATGAAAATGTGCTATATAAATAAATGTTGTTGTTGTTGGAAGGTACTCAGGCCATGTGGCCTTGTGGGTATGACACTGCACATTTTAAACCACAATTTCCGCCTCTGACTCCCATTTAGTGAGCAACCCCAAGTGAGATATAACTGTAACAGGGGTAGTGTGCACTAAAAAAAGGTTCCTTATCAAACAATGATCAGTGAAAATGGTAGTACAGTTCACTGTGTACAAGTGACAATGATGACCCTGGAAACCAACACCACAGAGGGGCAAAAGCACAGCTAAAGGGAGATGGTCATACCTATTAGGCCATTTTTGATGGTAAAACCATATTGCATTTTATATCTCTTTATTAGAAACTTGGGAAATGGCCATATTCTGGATTTGGGGACAAAATTTCATTCATTGTGTAAGCTTGCCAAAGTTGGGAGCAGGTCAGATTCATATATGATGAACACAGCCGCCTCTTTACCCTCTTCCTACAACCTCACACTTAGAAGAGTAACAAGTGAGAAATTATAAGAAGTATGTCCTACCCACTATCTTTGAAGTTCTTCTCCAAGGTGAGAAAAGCTCACAGGGAGCTGTAGACGTTGGCTTCAGGATGTTATGAGCCATTATCAATTATAATAACTGGAGGGCCCAGTGATTACTACTGGTGCCACAATGAACCACCATCCTGGGTCCAAATCCTGCATTCTTCCCACTCTGAGATGTGGTGTTAACTGCCAGCTCTAAATTGGCCCTGTAATTGACTCCATTGTGTCCAGTGCTGCAGGAAAAGGCTCTGGCTGCCCTCACCATGAATTAGATCATGGGTGTTTTACAATATTGAGCTGTAATAATTTGTTTTTTTGTTTATGATGTTCCATCATGGCGGCATGGTGGCGCAGTGGGTAGCACTGCTGCCTCACAGTTAGGAGACCTGGGTTCGCTTCCCAGGTCCTCCCTGCGTGGAGTTTGCATGTTCTCCCCGTGTCTGCGTGGGTTTCCTCACACAGTCCAAAGACATGCAGGTTGGGTGCATTGGCGATCCCAAATTGTCCCTAGTGTGTGTGCCCTGCGGTGGGCTGGCGCCCTGCCCAGGGTTTGTCTTCTGCCTTGTGCCCTGTGTGGGCTGGGATTGGCTCCAGCAGACCCCCATGACCCTGTAGTTAGGATATAGCGGGTTGGATAATGAATGGATGGATGTTCCATCATATAACTTTTAGTAATTTTCCATTTTCATTTCCTTTTTTCCTCCACTTAAGAATCTCAACTGAATGAACTCTTTTCCCAGCGCTCTGAAGTGCCTTTCTCATGTTTTTGACAGCTACACAGGCCCCATGCTGCTCCTCTCATGTCTCTGAAGGAAGGAACTCTGGTTTTGTACCCAAGATGTCTCACAGTTCCCATTTCTGACAGGGCTCGACTCTGTCCTCTTCAATAACATTAATTAAACCCTCTCATGGGTGCTAAAAATGAATTTTATTGTGAGCACTGAAGAAACAAAAGGCAAACAGTTAGGCTCGACTGACTGGAAAACTGATGATAAGCTCAAAGCCTGACACTCTCTCACTCTGATCTAAACTCTTGAGGCCCCACTTTAGTTAATAGCCCTGGGAATGCAAGATGGGTTTTAAAAATAGAACTGTTTTAGCTAAAAAGCATCCTGGTGGGGTGCACTTCACCAAATTATTAAAAATGATCCTGGTGAAGTGTAAGCACCAAGATTAGCTCACTCACTCATTACTCAAAATTCATTAGTCTGATTTTAAGGGACTAGCTTGGCAGTGATAGGCACAAGGCTAGGGGTGCCAGTCCGTCATGCTCATGGACGCACACAAGCTAATTGCCAAAGGGCCAGCTAACATAACTGGGATGTCATTGGGATGTAGGAGGGAAACTGAAATACCACAGCGCCATGGAGAGAAAATGCAAACTCTACTGCGACAGTGGCTAGCCTGAGATTCAGACTCAATGTACTGGAGTTGTAAAGCAGAACCACTAACCAGCATTCCACATAAACCATATTCTTAGAGTGAACATCATCATCATAGGAGAACATCCAAACTATAATGTTCTCTTTTTCAATATATTCAATATGCAGCCAGAGAGCAGTGATGTGCTTCATGTTGTTCAAACACACAATAAGATTTTCATTTCTTTCTATTATAATAAAAAAAATCCAGGGATGAGACAAGACTTTTTAGCCCTAGACGAGACGTGACTTTTTCAGAGAGATACTTTCACGTCCCGCGAGACGACACTTTGTACCAAGAGATTTAACCATGCCCGGGGCCGGAAATAAAAGATAAAGTAGAACATCGTAAACAATTCAAAAACATTGGTGCAATACACACCAATAGAGATAATGAAAGTACTAAAATACGAAAGTCTCAAAAAAATGATAGTAAAGATCACATTAGACCAAACAAATGGAAATTATTACTCGGTGAAATAACGTAACAGCGAAAAGAGATCAAATATATTGTTCGGATTTAAACTTTAAATTGGAGACTTGTACATCGTCTAAGTCGTGTTGCCATCAGGGAAAAGTAGAGTTTCTTTCCAATGAAGAGATGTATCCACGAGAATTAAAAGATTTGTTGTTTGGTGAAAGAGAAATCTGCATATGCGAGCGGCAGAGACGCGAAGTGGCTGGCATGTAGCGCAAGCCAGGGGGGTTGGCGAGCAAAGCCCCCTAGTTACTACTAACGAAATAAAAAACTAAACACAAAGACCACAACTTGAAGACAACAAGAGGCAACCCCACTGTGGCAGGGCTGGAGCCTGTTGCCTTTGAGTGATGTCTACCCACTCCAGTGCATGGAACATTACGGTGACTTCACCACTGCTGTTACAATGAAGCCCAATGCTCAGTCTCTGAATGGCTCCAACCTTATGTAGTGATCACTGTGACCCTCCATTGGATTCATGAGTTCATTGGATTTTATGAGGCATCCTACTTCTTATATATTTATATAACCACAGCACTGACACAGCCAGCCAGTCACAAATTCCTAACAGTGCAATCCGGTCCGTAAAAACGTGAAGCCTGCACAGTTCAAAGTTTAAAGCGGTGGCCATTTCAAGTAAAATAGAACTCAGAAACATGGTGAGACAACCCTGCAATATGTCGTAGACAAATCTCAAATTATTGGGGCTGTGAAAAAGTATTTGCCCCCTTCACATTTTCTGGATTATTCTGTATTTTACTGCTCACATTGGTTCACATGGATGTTCACAATGGCTGCCAACCAGTTAATGTTAGCTGGAATGCTATCTTATTAAAAAAAATAGTTATTTTGTAGTTTCAACCTTTATTGAGTCAATCCAGCACAACAATTTTACTTTACCTCTTAAAGAATTTAACAAATTTGACTATGCTATACTGAGCTTTTAAGATTTGATAGTTTTATTTCTTTTTTGAAATCTTCTTAGTTCTCTTTTTGTATAGAGCCTGAATTCTAAATTCTCTCCAAATAATGCCAACTAAAAAGACAGAGCATGGACACTGATGCTAAAGAGAAGCAGCTACTTCAATTACATGTTCACCTTTGAAATTATCAGCAAATAACTTAAATATCAATGGCATTTCAAAATAAATAACACAGGATCTTAAAAATGGAATCACATTAAATAAATATAAATATTACTGTGGCATTCTATAATGACAGAATGAAGGTCTAATGCAGTAAATAAGAGTTCAATTAATTAAGACAGGAGTTCCTATTAAAGGCAGCCACTGTAGACTTCCATGGCCTGAGGGACAAACTGAACCTCATTAAACTTTCAAACTCAGGCCACAGTTTATGAAAGGGACACTAAGCCTCATTCATTTTAAAATGTTATTCAATGTTCAGCAAAATCCAAGTTAAAAATTTCCCCCTTGGACTTAGTAACTGTTTTTTCCATCTTTAGATGGTATCCCCAAACTTGACACACATAGCACCCCTTGTCCAGTAACAAGCTGAGGAGTGCCATAAATATAATAAATTATTGATAAATATGGATGCAATTACATCAATGTCCATATTTATCAGGAGTCTCAGAATTACTGCTTTGAATTGCACCCAAAATCAGTTTCAGGGTAGGTGTTTATGAAGCATTCTACATGCAGTCTTAGCAAGGAGTAGGACTGCACCTTTGAAAATGAATGGCAGCATTATTTTACAGCACCCTGACCTGCAAAATGGCACTCATGAAGACATTTTGTAGTTTCCTTGGAAATCATGAAGGTATTTTGTAGTTTTCTAATACAAACGCTAAGGCTTCACTGCAAAGATAATAACAATAACAACATCCAAAGTAGAAGGAGAAGAAAAACACATGGTAGGATTTTACACTTGGCTGCACACCATTGTTGTGACCCGACATTTGCGCGATAGACATATGCGCGCCGATAAAATTGCGAAAGTTTCATTAAATATGAATTACTAGTTTAAAGCATATATAATGATGTTTATTTTCGAAGTCAATTTTATGAGACGCGGCATGCCATCAGCACGGCACGCAGATAGTCCTTAAGATCACGCCCTGCATATGTAGGAAGAATTGCAGCAAGGGCGTCCCACTCTCTTGGCCTCTCTCGCGATTTTGTCGGCGCGTTTGTCGAAAACCAGTTAGCAGGTTTGTCGGCACTCATTTGTCCGTCGCGGTTTTGTCGGGGCTCATATGTCTATCGCGCTTTTGTCGGTGAACCCACAATTGTTGCCACTTCACAATAACATCAAGAATAATATTGTGATGAGCACCGAGATGGAACGACTGAGACACACACGTCAAATGAGAGCTTAAGTCCAGTAACAGGCCTGTTTATTTAACTGTGAATAATCCACAGCCATATTTAAAAAAAAAATCACCTTCCTGCTGTTATAACCACGGGACACCTCTTGTAAAGTAACAGCTATGCTGTAGATGGACATGGCTCTGTTACTGAAGTTTCATTTAATCTTCCAATGCTAGTCATCGTCTTTTATTGTCATGTCTCCGTCCATGACCCTGCAATACTCTACTACCCAATGCCCTGGGAATTTCTGCCTGCCTTTATGGGCTTGTAAAGTGTAATGTGAATGTTGTAGGGGTTCATGGAAAACGGAGTTCGGTGTACCTGTGTGTCAATCACCCATCCTCCCTGCTTATCTTTGGGGTAATGTGCTGGCTACAACAATCCATGGCCACCCGTGTGTTGATATTGAAATATTGCTTGGGACTCCAATATGCATGGTCATCCAGATTTATGTGCATGTAGATTTGCATGACTGCAGGTTGCTTTAACCTCATGTGAAGCCATGCAAAAATGTATAAATCTGTGCGTTACCTCACATGTTATAAGGGTGTTCAAAACTTGAGAAATGGTTGGTTGTGACCTATCCAGATCTCTGGTATTGCAAAGTTGCATTAACCCTGTGCCCCCAAAAAAAAACAAGTAACATTACTAACACTTTCATTCCGACTTTCTTAGGGAGTGCCTGCCGATCATTACCTGAATGCCATTTTCTAGCAGCTGCTAGTGAGTAAGGACAGCTCCCGAGTTCTTTCAAATCCTGGTGAAATTAGGAGCAGCTTCCTGTATTAGGAAAACCAATAAACAACTTCTAAATGTAGAACCAGCTTTGCAACACTGAGATTTTTTTCAGCCAGTTAGAAACATACTTATTCCACAAATACAGTGGCATAACCAATGGTATCAAAAATCTCTTTCTAGTGAGATATAATTATGCACACATATATGCAAATAAAAATACAGAAATCATGTTTGTAAAGTGATTCTGAATTATAAAACCTAAGCTCTTATTTCTTATTTACTTTATCACAAACTCTTAAACAAGTGAATATTAGTACTGTGCTCTGCCTCCATTTTTCCTGTGCAAGGGTGGCAGTAGATAATGAGGATGCCTCTCCACTCAGGGGAATTGAGATGAAACGCACAAGAGCCTCCATCTCCAAAGAGAAATTCAATTAAAATGTTAATTCCCCACCATCCTCTCCAACCCCCAAACAAGTCCCAGGCATCTGAAGTTAAAAATAGCAAATGATTAATACTTAGCAGAGTGTGAAGAAAACACATTTTGGTCATAATTGGTAGTTTTGGATTCACATTCTTAGCCTCAGGAGACAGAGTCGCACAAGGCCTTGTCAGAAACAGTTTTGGTCACAATTTACAGGCCCGTTTTGCAACCCTGCGTCATGTCATACAGTCCATTGGTCTACTTGCTGTGAGACAACAAGGGCTCTGAAGTGACTTGTCAGTCCTTGGCCTGGAGCGTGTGCATTAGCACTGTCAGCTGCTGCAAGGCCTTTATACTCGAGACCATCTCTCACTGCAGAGCTTTGTGGTGCTGGATGATAATATTGCCACTTGTCGAGTGTTTCAGAAGACACTCTCTACACACAGAGGAACCAAAGAACAAATCCCAGTGAGGTTTGGGGAATAAATACTATGAGATTATTAATGTGATGAAACCTTTTAATGTTCCTTTGTAGTGCCTTATTTAAAATCTTTAAAATGTTCAAATATTACACTTTTTTGAAGTCCAATAAAACAAATTACTCAAGTATTATTATTGCCTTTCCATCCCGAGGTTCTTCAGACTTCCATTCTGGGAGGACTATATACTGCAAAATGTGTATGGCAAGGTCACGTAGTGGATCAATGATGGGCTATGGGGCCTACAGTCCTAAATTTATCCACTCAACCACATTTTCACAACATCTGTCCCCACTTTAACATTTATCATTCATTCTTAAGGAGACAGCAATCTATTTTCTGACTGCATTTTATCCTTTACAGCAGGAGCCCTCAGGTGCTATCCTGGAGGGTCATAGTAGCTGTAGTTTTTCTTCCAACACCATTTCTAAATTTAAAGACAGTTATCTCTGCTAATAAAATAAAACATTCCTCCTGCCACATTTATGTTACCTCACTTGTAAGGGTCCCAACCATAATTGCCTCTTTTAGTCATAAACAGGTAAATTCCCCAGTTGGCTTAATGAGCTGCCAGTTTCTAATGAAATGCGATTGACAAAAGAACCAGCAGCTCTGCCTCTAACCTGGCTACACTTACACCAGTGTGTGTTCATCATGAAGTACAGTATCTCCTTCAATAAAATATCTGGGAAGAAATGAAAGGATGGAGAATGATGAAGCGGTTCCACTCAACAAATCACTTGGATGACATTCCCAGAAAAGAAAAACAAAATCAAATCACAATAAAAGAACAACAGCATGAACAAGCCATACAATGAAGTAAGTTTTGTTATCATAACAAGGAACAGCTTCTAACTAAGAAACTAGACAGCCAGTGTGGCCCTACAGGACTGAATTTGAGGACCTTGATATAATTAATGTAAATAAAGTAAGAAAACAGATGCCATCCAAACCCCTGTGATTCTCTCTGATGTTTGCTTATGATATGGCCAAAAGGTGAAACAGCAGATATGATATGAAATGTTAAGTGGTTTGTACATACAACCAATATAGAATTTTAGCAATAAAGTACTTCTTAAAGCATACTGGTATTACTATATGAATAGACTAGGGGGCTCTGTCCCCTGCTCGCGTCGTTCGCCAATCCCCAGGTGGGCGCTACATGCCAGCCACACAGATTGTCATTTTCATGGGAATTGTTACATATGCATAAAAGACCTATTTTACATTAAAGCAAGTAATTAACCATAGTAAAAAATAATAAAACGTAATAATTCGAAAGAAAACTTTGTCTCATGTTGCATTAGAGGTATTCATTGCTTTTTACATTTTGGTTCTGTTTGGCTTTGAAATTAACATGTAACAAATACTTGTTAAACTTACACTTTTACTGTAAAACTTCAGTATTTGGAATTAACATTTCGTCAATATCACATTGAATTTTGATTCCATGTTTGGAGTTAAACTGCCTGTGTGTTTCTTTCTGTCTAATAAATAGACCGACTTTTTCGAATGTTGTCCCTGTGATTTGTTAATTGTCATAGCAAAAGCTATTTAACGGGAAACTGTCAACGTTTTAATACGACTGGCATATCAAGATCTCCTTTGGTGTCTAATGTTATCCATGGACGATGTACTACATTACCTTTCTTGTCGCCTGTTAAAATTTTACGTCAGGATTGTTCAACCAATTTTTATTACAACTAATCTTGTCCTATTGGATAGCTCATCACTCATACATAAATTACGCAATGACATTATGATACATCCTTCTTTCAACAGTAATTCGGCTGGTGGAAGACTGGACGGTGTTAACGGTTGTATATTCTACGGGATATTATAAGTTGTTTTCATCTTCTGCACCATCACCACCAACTGTTTCAGCACAGTTTATTGATATGCATATAACCAATCTGCTGTGTAACCAATTGACAATTTTCGCATTAATTCGTTTGACTTCGTTTCTTGGTGCTAGAATTGCCGGTGTACTCTTCTGTTGATAACCCTTTGGGATGAAATTCTTCAATAAGATTTGGACATAAGTCTTTTATTGGGAACTTAAAGAAAATGTAAAAATTTATAAGAGCTGAGAGCACAGGAACTGTGTCAGACAAAAGCATTCACACAAATGAGAGATGAGAGGACCGTGGACTGTTAACCGTAAATGGTTGAGAGGAGGGCGGGACTTGAAAAAAATCTCTTGGCAATAGTCTTGTCTCAAGATTTTCTTTTATAATAGATATATTCTTCACAAGTGACATGGAGGCACAGTGACTAGTGTGGCTATTCAGTTATAAGCCTTGGTTTTACATCTTGGCCCTGGTACTGCCTTTGTGGAGTTGGCATGTTCAGTCTGTGTCACCATGGGGTCTCATTTGGGTTTTCCAGTTTTTCTTCCATATCACAAAGTTGACTAGAGATTCCAAACTGGCCCAGCATGAGTGAATGTGTGCATGTGACTCTGCCCTACGGTCAACTCTGTACTGTGCAGGCTTTGTTCAGGCAGTTCTGCAAGTTCTTCAGTCCTTGTGACCCTGAACTCGATTAGCAGGTTAGAAGATTGATAGATGGTTTATGAAAAGGCTGTTTGCCTCTTGTGTTATTCAAATGGCTGCAAGTTACTGTATAATTTTATTCCAAAATGTACTAGATTTTGACTTGATACTGATGACATCATAGCTTCATAATAATCAAAAATTTTAGGTAATATTTGACAAGGCTGGCTACTATATTTTACAGTAATTGAAAGTATTTTATAACCATCTTTTTGAGCCCTGTGTACATATCTGGACATCAGAGAGACTTTTTGAAGTCAGTAAGTAAGTAATTTTCATGCCAGTTATACCTGTACATCCTGTGGATGCTACAGTGTTGCCCAGTTGAACCCACCAGACAGACGTCCCAGACACACTTGTAAAAGTACAAGAATTCTTCTTTAATTATTTTTTTCTAATAAAGTGCCCAAAGCACCACACCTTCCACAATTCTCAATAATCAATACAATAATCAATAATAAACACAATCCTCCACTCCCAGCAGCTCCGTCCTGTACCACCCAACTCCGGCTCAATCTGCTGGGGTTTCCCATAGTCCTTTTAAAGTCTCTGACCCGGAAGTATTTCTTCTCCAGGTCAACACCACATCGTCCTTCATCAAGTGTCCTCGAAGTACTTCTGGGTTGGCGTAACCGTAATAGTCCCCGGGTTCTTGGTGAGCTCCCCCTGGCGGCACCCAATAGGGCTGAAGAGACGGACTCCATGTCCCATGCTGCCCTATGGAAATCCGAGGAATCATTTCCATCCAGGGGAGCTGCCATCTAGCGTCCTGGGGGATGTAATGCCCAGAAAAGGCTGCTTTCTTCTGTAGAGGAACATCCCGGCCAGACTGAAACGCCAGCTGTCCATCACAATCCATACTGCCCAAGACAACTATACTAACTGAATATACCATTCAGATCAGCCCACATAATGTCACTTGTAATTCTGATAAGCATTCTGCATATCTCAACATCTACAGGAGTTTTGTCCCAAATTGCTACAATGGTGATGGATGCCCACAGAGCAGTGGTTTACAAGTTCTATCCAGGAAGGCCATGATGGCTGTTAAGTTTTTGTTTTAGCCAGATCTGTTAAGCAGAAGCTAATTATGGTTGCTGAAGCAGTTATAACTCATACTACATCGTTGTGCTTCATTTTAGAGAACTTGTTTGTTAAGAACCCCCCAACCCTTACTTACCTCTTTTTTTTTTTTTTTTTTAAACTGCTGCCCGTTTTCTTAATACATTGCCAGTTTAACAATGAGATTCAAAAAGCAAACCAGCACCTCACCATCTGAATTGGTCCAAGGCTTCCAATACAATAAAGTAGTTAAATCTATCCACGGGGCTGCAATCCTGAAAAACGGCAGATACTGAAGCATTAATCGTATAGGAAGAATGGGATTTGGTTCTGGTGGGGCACCAGCTTGGGGGGATGACTGGCAAAAGGAGATGTGGTCAAGTGGACGAACAGTGCCTCGACTATCAAACCTCAAGGCTCAGAAATGATCCTTCCAAATGTTCACCTACAGAAACCTTATTATGTCTTTTAGATAATCTTTTGTCAGGTTTAATCATCTTCTAGGCATTCTGCAATAGGCCATGAGCAACAACAGCATGGGCGACCCAAGGTCCTCACTAAATCACCCAACTGGTAGTAGCAATGAATGGTGTGTACAAAGGGCTGGGACTTAATCTGTGCAAGTTTATGACTAACATTTACACGGAATCCCTCGTTTAAGGGGAACAACGTCAAACGCCGGCCACCATCACAAATGGTTTTCAACAGTCTTCCGACACCTCTGTGCTGGGTAGACACAAACTGATGCATTCAGAGTACCACATGTGTAGCCCCAGACAGCTAAAGGCATCGCAGACCTGTTATTGCTCAATCTTATGTGTCACTGCTCTGGGATAGGCCTCTTGGGATTCTTTTTCTGCTGCCCATGGCTGCAAATAGGCATGAGCAAGCTGTCGGTGTTTTGCGAAATGAGCTACATTTTTATGCCAGCAGATAAGCAAATCTATGGATAGACAGGATTTGGAAAATGGAAAACACATGAAGGACTGAAAATTACTAATCTACTCAGACCCACAAATCATTTGGATGATATCATCAAAATGGACAAATCAGCAACACAAGAATAACATAACAGGCGTCGATTTAAAACTGCAGCCCTTCAGGACCTAACCTGAAGACTCTTACTTTATAGGGTCACCTGGGGCTGTAGCCCAACCTGGCAACAAAGGG
This sequence comes from Polypterus senegalus, assembly GCF_016835505.1. Classification (NCBI taxonomy): domain Eukaryota; kingdom Metazoa; phylum Chordata; class Cladistia; order Polypteriformes; family Polypteridae; genus Polypterus; species Polypterus senegalus. The sequence goes on from NC_053155.1 coordinate 127,916,200, forward strand.
CTCAAGTAAAGAATGGTGCTCACCATCTGCTCACTGCTAGTACGCAGGCCTGGATTTGAACCTAGGATTGCGGAGCTGTGAGGTAGCAGATAAATACAGTAACATTAGCCTCATTCCCACTGCAGTTATGTGCAAAATAGAAGTGAAAAGTTGACAAAACACAAATGAGAAATGTATGTGCTTCCATTTACTGATTTAAGGCAAATAAAGTTTGTTTTATCACCTGGAATTAAAAACAGTGACTGATATAATTGGTGTTGGGTCTGTTATTTCATTTGTGTCTACAATAGCCGTGTTTGTTTTTAATCGAAGGCGATGAGAGTGAATGAATAAAATAAAGGCAAGGGGAGCTCTCTATACTTGGCAGAGGCCACGTATTAGGAATTTCTTTGAAATCATCCGCAGTGATTTTACTGAGGAGCTGTGGGTACAAAATATTAAGACAAGCTTATGTCCCTGCTGTTGCATACACGAGGAAGCCAGTAACGACGGAGAAGCATATAGTCACCGTGCTTTATAAACTGCCTACCTGGAAGAAGTACATGGTTGCTGCCGAGACCCATGTGACCTAAATGCTAAAAAAGTATATTCATTGCAGTTCTGCACATTATTGCTTTGTCAAATCAACAGAAAAAAACCATCAAGCAAGTTTAAAAAAATTCTGAGATTTTCAAGAGTTTTTTCAAAATTCACATATTTCCATTACTGTTTTTTTTTATTCAGAATTTTAAAATGCACATTAAAGGAGGTTAATGGAAACATGGCTACTGTGTAACCCTATTCACATAATGCAGTGTTGAAAAATATTTAGATAAATATGAATAATATTCAACACTACAGTCAATAAAACTAATTTGTCAAGTCTCATGACTTTAAATGGCTGACCACAGATTGTTAATAGGTGTTCAAGACAGGAAGTCCAAAAAATTCATCACCAGGATGAGGGTAGAGCGTCTCTGCCAGATCTTGAGCTTTACCATTGATCTTATACGCCAAGTTCTGTCTGGCAGTGGATGACTTCCCCATAGGCCCTCCCTCACAGGGAAACACAGGTTCTCTTCCCACTCTCCATTTTCCTTTTATCCTCAGATCCTTTAATCACATACATGGTAGAAATATAGCGTATGTGGAGAAGCTTCTTGGTCCTTGTCCAGCATGTTGTGCTTTTACCAGTTTTCCCAAAATCAATCCCATATACGCACTGAAGGAAATTCCATTAGTTTTCATTCCTGGGTATCCATGTACTAGACAAGATATTTGATGACTTTGACCATTGAACATTCTAGTCACTACTTCCCTAGTTACCTCTTCATCTTACTTTTTTCTTTAGATCTATTTTAAAGCAGTTGGAGTTTATCTACTCTCTTTCTTCCAACCCTCTGTATAACTTCTCACTTCTGCTATTCAATAGACAGAAACCAGTGTCGACTTTATAGACAATTATATGGGAGTCAGCTTATCGCTCATTACTGATTAAGATGTTGTAATGTTTTTTTTTGTGTCTAAAATCCAAATTATAAACCAACCTAATTCAAGATTGTTCAGTGTTTTATATGTGTTACACAGATCAGATGAATAATTGTATAGAAACACCACAACAAGAGTCATCAAGGGCATAGACTTCAGGCATGGGGCTACAGACTGCGCTCTCTTTTTATCAATAACTGACCTGCAAGTGCAGAAAGTCATTAACCTCATCCGAGCGTACCTGAATTATGATTAAAAATCCAGAAAGCCTATCTAAAGCACTTGGTTGTTGAAAAGCTTGTCCATAGAGATCTGTTTAAGAGCCTCTAGAACTGGGGTACTGAACGGCGGTCCTGGGGGCCAACTGTGGTTTCAGGCTTTTGTTCCAACCAGATTCATAATCAGTGACAACACTGATCTCAATTAATTAGGTGGCATTTTTTTCTTCTCTTATTCTACATTAAGAAATCACCGCAGCATGTTTTACATTTATATTTAAGAATATTTTTCCATTTTTGCTATAGATTTAAATGCTTAATTTCCTTTTGTTGATTTAATTATATTTTGCCCTCCCTCTGTGCAGTTTGACCCCTTTATTGTATCTTAATAATGACGACCAGCAGAGCAGACAGCCAGGCAAACAACACTGAATCATGAACGGCTGCAACTACTTCAGCATTAGACCCACTAATTAGAAAACAATGAATTAAACAATTAGAACACTGGCAAATAGAATAAAAATTAAGATGAAAATATTGTTAATAAGAAAAAAAAAAATACATTATTCCCATACAACTGCTTGGTACATTTTTATATATTTTTTTTTTACCAAAACTTAGTTTTCTAATTTCTACATTTTTCCCACAACACAGAATCTGGCAAATAACAGTTCACTTAGTTAGCCCTGGAGTTCAGTTAAAAATTGATGCTGGTTGGAGCAAATACCTGCAGTCACAGTGGGCCCCCAGGACCGACGCTGAGAACCCCTGCTCTAGAACATTCATTCAAATGTCATTAGGGAAGAAGAACTACTTTATGAACTGAACCCGGTTTTTACCTTTGTGTTCTGAAATTCAGAGAGTGCTTAATGCTTCTCCAACATAAAAGATGTGGATACAAAAGCAAGGAGGCATCTCACAAAAACTGCAAATAAAATCAGAAATTAAGACTATAAAAATCTTCCAGAAACAAAAATCAAAGCAGAAACCCATTAATAAAAACAACTTGTGCATGTCTATTGGTGCCTCAGACATACCTGAAGCAAGGGAAGACTTTGGTGTTCAGCAGCTGTTAAGAAGACGGCTGGAACTTCATTATGTAAATTTTGATGTTGAATTTCAGGTTAACGTAAGCTAAACTTGAGAGAAAGATAAAGGTTTAATCTTAAAATAAGCGGAGGGTTTACAATTACAAACATGAGCACAGGAAAAATGGCAGCCAAGAGGTGCCTGACTTCTCCTAGGAACCGTGGTTATCAACTTTAGTAAAAGACAACTCTGGCCTTCAAATATTCCATTCACTCAACTCCTTTTTCATCTTCTTTAATTTAGTTTACTACAATTCCAATCACAGTAGCTTGTGTTTCCGTCCCTATTTACAAACCCTCACTAGCTTTTTAAAGCACGCTAAGAGGAAAAACTTAGTACTCGTCACTAATTTAGGACCTATTTAAACAGACATTAACATCCATTAAAGGTCTGGAACCCTCTTCTACAAATCATCATCTAGTCCCTGGAAACCCAAATGGCTGGATGTGAGAAATCAACCTTACAAAATGATGAGCCATCTCCTAGAAGAGACTCTGCACTGCCAAAAAACTTTGTGCTACAAGATGAACTTTCCAAAAGAGAAAAATACATTCAGAGGTACCTTATATTGTGTACTTGAAATTCTGTCACAGAATTTCAAAATGAAAAAGCATCATGTTGATTTATAAAGCCTTAGATCAATATCAACTTGTAGCAATCCAACATTAACAAGCAACTTATTCTGCACTGAAGCCCCTCAACTTTGCATGTAAAAATCAACTGACTCCAAGATTTGTGATTCAGATGGTCAACAAATTTAAAACTCAAGCTTCAAATTTCATTAACCTTGAACCAAAGTACCTGGGGCCTCATGTATAAACGGTGCGTACGCATAGAAATGTTGCGTAAGAACTTTTCCACATTCAAATCGCGATGTATAAAACCTACACTTGGCGTAAAGCCACGCACTTTTCCACGGTACCTCATAGCTTGTTCTCCGCTCTGTTTTGTAGACTGGCGGCACCCAGCGTCAAAGCAGTGCTACTGCTCTTGTGTGGTTACTCCTTATTTTCCTGACGCAGCTTTATAAATACCCTGAAACTAACTGCATATTGTTTATTAGTGTAATGCATCTGATTGTAATTAACTTGTAACAATACACTCACCTAAAGGATTATTAGGAACACCTGTTCAATTTCTCATTAATGCAATTATCTAATCAACCAATCACATGGCAGTTGCTTCAATGCATTTAGGGGTGTGATCCTGGTCAAGACAATCTCCTGAACTCCAAACTGAATGTCAGAATGGGAAAGAAAGGTGATTTAAGCAATTTTGAGTGGCATGGTTGTTGGTGCCAGACGGGCCGGTCTGAGTATTTCACAATCTGCTCAGTTACTGGGATTTTCATGCACAACCATTTCTAGGGTTTACAAAGAATGGTGTGAAAAGGGAAAAACATCCAATATGCGGCAGTCCTGTGGGCGAAAATGCCTTGTTGATGCTAGAGGTCAGAGGAGAATGGGCCGACTGATTCAAGCTGATAAAAGAGCAACTTTGACTGAAATAACCACTCGTTACAACCGAGGTATGCAGCAAAGCATTTGTGAAGCCACAACGCGCACAACCTTGAGGCGGATGGGCTACAACAGCAGAAGACCCCACCGGGTACCACTCATCTCCACTGCAAATAGGAAAAAAGAGGCTACAATTTGCACAAGCTCACCAAAATTGGACAGTTGAAGACTGGAAAAATGTTGCCTGGTCTGATGAGTCTCGATTTCTGTTGAGACATTCAAATGGTAGAGTCAGAATTTGGCGTAAACAGAATGAGAACATGGATCCATCATGCCTTGTTACCACTTTGCAGGCTGGTGGTGGTGGTGTAATAGTGTGGAGGATGTTTTCTTGGCACACTTTAGGCCCCTTAGTGCCCATTGGGCATTGTTTAAATGCCACGGGCTACCTGAGCATTGTTTCTGACCATGTCCATCCCTTCATGACCACCATGTACCCATCCTCTGATGGCTACTTCCAGCAGGATAATGCACCATGTCACAAAGCTCGAATCATTTCAAATTGGTTTCTTGAACATGACAATGAGTTCACTGTACTAAAATGGCCCCACAGTCACCAGATCTCAACCCAGTAGAGCATCTTTGGGATGTGGTGGAACGGGAGCTTCGTGCCCTGGATGTGCATCCCACAAATCTTCATCAACTGCAAGATGCTATCCTATCAATATGGGCCAACATTTCTAAAGAATGCTTTCAGCACCTTGTTGAATCAATGCCACGTAGAATTAAGGCAGTTCTGAAGGTGAAAGGGGGTCAAACACCGTATTAGTATGGTGTTCCTAATAATCCTTTAGGTGAGTGTATAATGGTCCAGGGAATAGCCATAGTATTCCAAATACCATAACTGCTTTAGCGTTGTTACTCTCACTGCACCTTCTTCTTATTATTCTTCTTTGAGCTGCTCCCGTTAGGAGTTGCCACAGCGGATCATCTTTTTCCATATTACTCTCACTGCACCACTCGGAGTATTTATATCACCGTATCTGAGTGTGAATCACAGCAGCAGCTGATCGGAAAGAGAATTATCGGTATACAGTATCAAGCACACGCTACCTCAACCACGGCAAAACGTTTCAAAACCTTTCCTGTACGGACCACGCGGTTTAGAAACAGTTTCATCCCAAGAACTGTAAACACACTTAATCAATTGCTCCTTGTAGAACTGTTTGTACTTATAAGTACAATCACCCCACTGTAAACTTGCACTACAGTTATAATATCGCACAACCTGAGCCACTTTATAAAGCGCGTATTTACATATGATGACGATATCATTTTTAAGGTGAAATGCAGCAAAATATGTTTATTATATTATACAGATAAAACTTTAACTTCATTTAAATAATCTATATTCTTCACTGGGACTGGCGTGAAAGATAGAATAAGTAAACATGTACTACGAAGATATTTCAATGTTCTTTAAACGTTTTGAAGAATCGGCACTCTAAGCTTACAGATGGCTTAACATCTATTACAGAGCTGATTGGCGATCGGTTACTTGGAGAAAGAAAAGCAAGGACTGCAGGCGTGGCCACGCCAATATATATTGACTATAAAAAAGAAAGAGAAAATAACACAGCTAAAAACGCAGTGGCAAATTTCGGCAAAAGTTAAATGCTTGTGTCATGAGCACGAGGTGGCTATGCAGTGTCCGCAACGGACGTGGCCATCCGCCATGCATAAGATACCATATTGACATTGGCAGGCGAAGGGGCCACCGATTCTTTCTCTGCCCAGGGCTGCCATAAGCCTAGAGCCACCCATGAGTATTGCTGCAATAAATAATTTAATCGAAGGTCGCACACAATCAATCCGCCGTGAAACCCATGTTTAACTCCTATCATCATGAAAATGATATCACGTATACATCTCAGTATTTTAGTTATTCAGAGAGCTGTAATATCACGAATGTAATGGATTCTGTGTCTAGTCGGAGAAAGAGAGCCAGTTTAAGAAGCAAGTAGTGATTCACACACACAGAGCACATAGATCATCACATATAAAACAAAAGCATTTAACGTGATACTTTAATTACAATGTGATTTGAGAAACTGGTTAACTAAACGATTAAACGGGCTCTCTTCCTCCAACTGGACACTGAATCCATTACATTCGTGATATTACAGCTCTCAGAATTACTAAAATACTGAGATGTATACGTGATATCATTTTTATGATAGGAGTTAAAGCACGTTATTAAAAATGAGTTTCACAGCGTAGTGATTGTGTGCGACCTTCGATTAAATAATTTATTGCAGCAATAGATTATTTTAATGAAGTTAAAGTTTTAGCTGTATAATATAATAAACATATTTTGCTGCATTTCATCTTATAAATGATATCATCATCATATGTAAATACACGCTTTATAAAGTGGCTCAGGTTGTGCAATAATATAACTGTAGTGCAAGTTTACAGTGGGGTGATTGTACTTTTAAGTACAAACAGTTCTACAAGGAGCAATGATTGAGTGCGTTTAAAGTTCTTGGGATGAAACTGTTTCTGAACCGCGAGGTCCACAGGAAAGGCTTTGAAATGATTTTTTTTCCCCGTGGCTGAGGTAGCGTGTTCTTGAAGCTGTATACCGATAATTCTCTTTCCAATCATCTGCTGCTGTGATTCACACTCAGATACAGTGATATAAATACTCTGAGTGCTGCAGTGAGAGAAATATGGAAAAAGATGATCCGCTGTGGCAACTCCTAACGGGAGCAGCTGAAAGAAGAAGAAGAAGAAGAAGAAGGTGCAGTGAGAGTAACAACGCTAAAGCAGTTATGGTATTTGGAATACTATGGCTATTCCCTGGACCATTATATTGTTAAAAGTTAGTTACAATCAGATGCTTTACACTAATAAACAATATGCGGTTAGTTTCAGTGTATTTATAAAGCCACATCAGGAAAATAAGGTGTAACCACACAGGAACAGTAACATTACCTTGATGCTGGGTGCCGTCAGTCTGCAAAACCGAGCGGAGAACTTGCGTACGACAAGGTATGAGGTACCGTGGAAAAGTGCGTGGCTTTACGCCAAGTGTAGGTTTTATACATCGCGATTTGAACGTGGAAAAGTTCTTACGCAACATTTCTGTGCGCACACACCGTTTATACATGAGGCCCCTGGTGTTTGCCCGAGCATATTTGTGTTTTTTTTTGTTAACATTCTTGTCATCGCTAACTGAAATGCTAGTGTCCTATTCCTCAACACCAATGTTTCCCAAACACCAGCCTGTAAAATATTTTTGCCAGTTTAAAAACCTGAATTTCCTGGTCATTTTTTTTATTTGGGGGGTCAATGTGAATACTTTTCAGATCAGAAATTCCAAGGTGACCACCAACCAAATCCCCATACCCCACCCCAATCAAATCATAATACAGTGCATCTGGAAAGTATTCACAGCACATCACTTTTTCCACATTTTGTTATGTTACAGCCTTATTCCAAAATGGATTAAATTCATTTTTTTCCTCAGAATTCCACAGACAACACTCCATAATGACAAATGTGAAAAAAGTTTACTTGAGGTTTTTGCAAATTTATTAAAAATAAAAAAAACTGACAAAGCACATGTACATAAGTATTCACAGCCTTTGCCATGAAGCTCAAAATTGAGCTCAGGTGCATCCTGTTTCCCCTGATCACCCTTGAGATGTTTCTGCAGATTAATTGGAGTCCACCTGTGGTAAATTCAGTTGATTGGACATGATTTGGAAAGGCACACACCTGTCTATATAAGGTCCTACAGTTGACAGTTCATGTCAGAGCACAAACCAAGCATGAAGTCAAAGGAATTGTCTGTAGACCTCCGAGACAGGATTATCTTGAGGCATAAATCTGGGGAAGGTTACAGAAAAATGTCTGCTGCTTTGAAGGTCCCAGTGAGCACAGTGGCCTCCATCATCCGTAAGTGGAAGAAGCTCGAAACCACCAGGACTCTTCCTAGAGCTGGCCGGCCATCTAAATTGACCGATCAGGGGAGAGTCAGGGAGGTGACCAAGAACCTGGTGGTCACTCTTTCAGAGCTTCAGAGGTCCTCTGTGGAGAGAGGAGAACCTTCCAGAAGGACAACCATCTCTGCAGCAATCCACCAATCAGGCATGTATGGTAGAGTGGCCAGACAGAAGCCACTCCTTAGTAAAAGGCACATGGCAGCCTGCCTGGAGTTTGCCAAAAGGCACCGGAAGGACTCTCAGACCATGAGAAACAAAATTCTCTGGTCTGATGAGACAAAGATTGAACTCTTTGGTGTGAATGCCAGGCATCACGTTTGGAGGAAACCAGGCACCGCTCATCACCCAGCCAATACCATCCCTACAGTGAAGCATGGTGGTGGCAGCATCAAGCTGTGGGGATGTTTTTCAGCAGCAGGAACTGGGAGACTAGTCAGGATAAAGGGAAAGATGACTGCAGCAATGTACAGAGACATCCTGGATGAAAACCTGCTCCAGTGTGCTCTTGACCTCAGACTAAGGCGACGGTTCATCTTTCAGCAGGACAACGACCCTAAGCACACAGCCAAGATATCAAAGGAGTGGCTTCAGGAAAACTCTGTGAATGTCCTTGAGTGGCCGAGCCATTGCCCAGACTTGAATCCGATTGAACATCTCTGGAGAGATCTTAAAATGGCTGTGCATCAACGCTTCCCATCCAACCTGATGGAGCTTGAGAGGTGCTGCAAAGAGGAATGGGTGAAAGTGGCCAAGGATAGGTGTGCCAAGCTTGTGGCATCATATTCAAAAAGACTTGATGCTGTAATTGCTGCCAAAGGTGCATCGACAAAGTATTGAGCAAAGGCTGTGAATACTTCTGTACATGTGATTTCTCAGTTTTTATTTTTAATAAATTTGCAAAAATCTCAAGTAAACTTTTTTCATGTTGTCATTATGAGGTGTTGCGTGTAGAATTCTGAGTAAAAAAAAAATGAATTTAATCCATTTTGGAATAAGGCTATAACATAAAATGTGGAAAAAGTGATGCGCTGTGAATACTTTCCGGATGCACTGTACATCTGGATGCTCACAACTGTGAGGGGGACCCCTCCTATCTAATGTTAGTAAATGTTGATGCCCAAAATTCCAAAGGGTACCAACTCCCATTCCCTACCCAGCTATCAACTGTAATGTTAGTAAATCTGGATGTTCAAAACTCAAAAGAGGACCCACACCTCAGATCTAATGTGACTCAATCTTGACACTCAAAATTCCAAGGGAAAAAGCTCTCCAATGTAATATCAGTAAATTTAGATGCTCCAAACTGAAATGAGGTCTTTAGTGTGTAAAATGGATAAATAACTTAAAACAAAGCTGAAAAATTCAAAATATAGACAAGAGGGTATTACAATTTTGTTTATTAAAGATTCACAATCTGACATTTGGTTGCCTCCCGACAGTGCTATATCATTAGGATACTCAACACTTTGAAAAAATTTGAAAGAGCACCTCCTGCTGGTAAGTAGTGGACAATGATGTTTCAGGCCTGACCCAAGAACCTTTGAGAAATACATTGCACTGTTAAGACCAGTTAGGAACTCATTCAAAAGAGGGAATGCAATTTCAAATGAATTTGCAAGAAACACTGAAAGTGCAAATAAGACTTTTTTTTAAAAATGTAGACTACGTTTTCTGACAGTTCTGCGCTTATCCTTTCCTTGCACAAATACACAAGTCTCAGAGAGCACTTTAGGTAATGATACACTGCAATATACTCGACATCTAATGCTTGACTGAATCATGTGACATCACATTAATGGCAATTTCAGCATGACTTGTTAGAAACTAGTCACATCTTATGATATCTCAACAACTTTGATTTCTTGCATGTCATCTTGCCCATGCACAAGTGCAAATATTTATGAAACATCAATTAAACATACTGTATGAAGTTACTGTATGAAGTAGTGGTTATTGCACGGTCTCACAGAAAACAATACCCATGTCTGTTCAAGTTTTTGTTCTTTTACTTGCTATGCTAAAATAACTCCATTACAGTATACACATTTAATTATTTCTTTCTCATATCAATACATACTTGCCATGTAGCCACAGAGTGGATTATTTGAAAATATTCCAATACTTCCAACTGGTTACATTTAACTTAGTAGGCTGACCAACAGAAGAGAAATTCTTTAACTTTTAAAGTTTATGTATTTTGATTTTATTCTAGGTTGTACAGAACAAAAAAAAAAAAGGTCATACCCCAACAATGGCCCCATTTAATGTCTGGATTAAAAGTAGGGGTTTCAACGAAAATATGTCAGTGTTGATATGGTGCAGCTCTTCTGTAGCCGAAGTAGCAGCTTCGGACTTCCACTCCGTTATGGGCTAGGTCATTATGGGACTCCAACTAGGAGCATTCTGTGGCCAAAGTAGTGGAGGAAACGCAAGAGGTTCTTCAGTTGGTTAGCAAGGAAGTGACATCATAGTCCTCCAAAAAGTTTTCCTCCACTCTAAGGCAAACAGAAGTTTGGTTTACTGGCAGTTTCACATATACTTCTCCATATTTAAAGAAACATAAAACAACTGGGAAGACACTTCCGAGATGCGTGTGCCTAACACTTGGTATCCTGAGGTATTGTGTTGTGCAAGGTGAAGTTCCGTTTGCTGTTGCTTATGCATGCTGTGGCACATTTGTTGTATTCAAAATTAATATGGGCTTTATTTTTAGTGAATAAACCAGTGCACCCTGATAAATCTGCCCTGGCAATGACCTTTTCTTCATAGTTGAATAACAACATATTGTAATTTTCACAGTCATTGGCATTACATATAATAAATGTCAAATTCCATTTTGCAGCCTATTTTGACTTTCTGAAATATTATAGCAATTCAAATTCTGGTACCTTTCTGATTAAAGGGTTTTCAAATAACTTTCTATTTTCAACTCGGAGAGCAGATAAGCAAACCTAGTGTGGAAATTATGCCACTTAGTGTACTGGATTATATTACATTTAATTTCATTATATTAGGTTATAGGCAGTTTCAAAAGGACAGTGCTAATCCCTGGATTTAAGAAAACAAAAGTGGATAGACTGTTTGAATGACTACCAGTAGCACTCCAGTCATAGTTAAGTGCTTTGAGAGGTTGGTGCTGGGACACATTAAACACGATAATCCAGGTAGTTCTGCTCACTTCCAGTTTGTGTAACTCTACAGTCAGTCCTCAAGGACGACTTGCACTTCATATCATCCTGGCACATTGGGATAATAATAATGGTTATGCTAGACATCTGCTTATAGACTACAGCTCAGCATTTAAAACTTGTGTCAAAGGATTTAGAACATCAGTCTGTAAGTGGATTTTGGACTTCCTAAACAGACCTCAGCATGTGTGGACTGGCAGCATAACATCTTCCAAGCTGATCCTCAAGAAAGAAGAGTGCTGAACCTATTTCTGTACTCCTTATCCTCCTGTGTAGTTAGAAGCAGCTTAAAAGGCATCTTTAATATCAGCAAAACAAAGGAGATGCTCAAACTAAAGAAATAAGGAAGATCACATTGACATCTAAATTAGAGAGGATAATGCCGAGTGGACGAGCAGCCTTAAATTTCTTAAGAGTGACTATCACTGATGAGTGGGCACTGGCACCTCTATCTACTTCCTTAGATGTCCGAGGGCAGCTCACATTTCTCCATCTATTTTCACAGATTTCTACAGGTGCACAGTGGAGTCCATCCTTACTTGGTACACAACATCCTAGTACTATAACAGCTCAGTTCAAGATTATTAAGGGTGACGAAGATGGCACAGAACGTTCCTGGAACTGAGTTGCCTCCTCTTCAGGACAAAACACAAGGCTCTGGGTCTTAGAAAAGCAAATAGGATACTTAAAGCCTATGGGGCATCATGCACAGATACTTTCCTCACTTCCAACTGCTAGCAAGGGGTTCTGGGCAATTGGCACTCACACTAGTAGATGGGAGGACACAGTTTCAATCCACAGGTCATAAAGTTACTATTACAAATGTTCAAGAAATATTAAAACTATGCATGTATTATAAACATCCATCCATCCATTTTCCATACTTGCAAATATCTTGTATATAATTGTGTATATACCCAGCATGCATTATTGTCAACTAGTCCGAGAAGATCAGGAATTAATAACATACTTTTACGGAGTACACATGAAAGACTTAAGAACCTGAAATTTTACAGGAGTCCCCACTATAACATTCCCCCCTATATTATTTTGTATATAGTACAATGCTGATTATTTCCAACAGTGCTCCATTATGCAAACATATGACCACGAGTGATGCTAAAAACGGAAACATTACTACAGGGCAAAAAAATGTATATATATTTTACATTTGTAAATGTAAAATACAAATATGTATAATGGTTTAAGACGACAGTAAAACACAGGTCATTCAATGCCGTGTGTGTGTGTGTGGCTGTATGCACACCAATTCTGTGCTGCTCTAATTTGAAGCTTTTTATGAGGTGGAAATGAAAATTCTCAGTCCTCCTTGCTACTCTTCCTCCACTAAGCCAATTCAAATAAATCCCAAAGCATCCAGCCACGACAAGAAACAAGTCTTCTCAAAGTGCCAGAGGTTGCTTTATTACTTTTAATAATGTACTCCATTAAGTTGTAATATAGAGAATCTGATCACCTTAAAGTTTTGTCAAGTTTTGTATTTCTTACAGGAAAAATATTCAAATTTCTCATCATATAATATAATGCGTAGACTCCCTGTATATTTTTCTTTCTGTACTCTTAGCTGCATGTTGCTTCATTTACTTAGCTGTTTATTCTTTTCGGAAGTATTCTTCATCAATTCTATATATGCTTTGAAGTCCCACTATTTTAACATTTTATTCTCCTCGCACACTAATCACTTCTATCCTCTTATCTGAATTCAGACAACAAGCAAGATAATGCCATTCACATTTAATAAGATTTTTAAAAGCCACACAAAATGTGGTTATTACACTCTGGCAGTAAAAGAAAAGGCAACACAGAAACTGCATGAAATGACTCTAAGCAAATTTTATTTAAATGCAACATGAATTTAAACTGTCATAATTTAAAGTCACAAACCCTAAAAATATCACAACAGAGTATATAAATATTTAATGTCTTCTGATCATGTATATTACAATTCTATAAATATCAAGCTATTGCATAAATAGAAATTCTAATTTTAAAAATACAAAGTCCCTTTTTTTTTTTAACTATAGTTTACTTCTAATAGCTATTTAATATACATAACAATTTACAGTTTAAAGTGCAAGGAGTTTAGTATAAAATCACCTGTAAAAAATTATAAAAATGTTTAATGAAATAATTGGTCCAGGAAAAATTTCACTTCAACTTCATGTCTACAAGCAGCTAATCTGGCAACCTTCACTTATGTGTGGCATATACTCTGAGCGCATATCCACTGCCCCATTCCTGCTGCTGGGATCCATTGCATCTGCTGAACAAGCTTCATATTCCTACCGTGTGGCTGGGAAGTATAATCAAACAGAGGAACACTGAAATTTTTGTATGCAGAGGACTTCTTCTGGGGATACTGCTGGCCAATTTGTATGGGTCGATAAGAGACAGTGGGTATCTATATATAAAAAAAAAAAAATGTATTCATTACTTTTTAACATTAAAATGATCCAAACAGATAATGTAGAATTCCAGACAGCAAAAGCTTTAAGCAGGCAACCCCAGCAAATTGATTTAACATGTGTTAATCGATGAAGTGAAAGTCAAAAGGTACCATAAGATATACAAACTATCAAGTGAATTATTTGCTTCAGACCCAGTGTGCACAAATTGCTTTAAAAAATGTAGCTATTTAAAAAAATAAATAAAATCCGTGTTTTTTCCCCCCTCTTACAAAATGACTAAGCAAAAATGGGGTGAGGACAGACAGAGAGAGATTGTAAAAAGATTAAGTGTTAGTGCAACCAAACATGAATATAAGCAGCATATAAACATGTTAATTTCTGCCACCTTCATACGTTTGCCTGTTCTCTCAGTAGAGTTTGAGAAGCAAAGCGAAAACAAATCTGTTACTTGCAACAAAATTCTATCTGAACCAACGCTGAACAAACAGCAAACAATATAAAAACATGAAAAAATTCTGTACTTGTGTCGGATAATCCACATGTCAGCTATCCAGTTATATACTCATAAGTCGAAACACCTACATTTTTGCTAAAATATTGTTAAATAAACCACTTCTGGCAAATCCTTTTGTGAATTGTTGGGGAGCTCGCTCTAATAGGAGTAACCTTTTGAACTGAAGACGCTGCCTCCCCTTCAATCATTGGTCATGAAGCCATTTCTGGGTGTTTCATCAGCAGATTGTGAAAGTGAACCACTAAATACACCTTTCTGTCCGTTGAAGCACCTTGGATATGCACAGATACAATGTAAACATTTCCACTGGTTTTCATTCACTCATTGTTCATAATTGCTCACTTCTCTCAGACCACAATCTTTAGTACCGACATGACATGAAACTCCATGTAGCCAATTATTACTGGACAGGAATCCGGCCCAATAAATAAAGGAGCCATATTCTGGGGGACTGGGATGGAAAAATGTAACAGGAAGTACATTTAAGGTGGAAGCCAGGAAGCACCACTGAGCTGTGGGATTTTTAACTAGATTTGGAGTCATGTAATTCACATGGAGCCTTTGACATCTCTTAAAAAGGTATCTGAACGACACAGGGCCAATATATTACATCGACTGAAAGGTCTTCTCTCTTTTACGGTTTATATTCCTGTGGATTTTCAGACAATAAGTAGACGTATTATGCAAAATTCTATGTACAGGACAAGGTCAAGCAAATACCCCAGAGGTTGAGTTTTCACTATCCATAGCTAGGAAAAGGAATTGCCCAAGGCAACCAGGATTGTTCCTGGTGTTTTCAGTGAGCCTGTACTGGTTTTAGAAAATTAAAGGATGAATATGAATGTTAAGCACTGCATCTAATTAACAGTAATCACAACAACCTAAGCATCTTGTATGGTATATCAATGTGCTTGCAAATACCTCACACAGTGACCATACATTAGAATTATTGTCAATGATGCAATAAGTCAAGTAAAATGACACCTTTTATTGGCTAACTGAGTAGAATACAATATACAAGCTTTCAAGGTAGCTCAAGTCCCGTCTTCAGGCAAGCTGTAGTTTAGAAACTAAACTTCTGTGTTTACATATACACTAGGAAAGAAACAAAAACTATTAAGTGGGTCATCTTGATTGTCAAAAAATTATCATTTAGCAGGAGATGAGAATAATCTACCTTTAAGTAAATCAATGGCATATACAGTGGTGTGAAAAACTCTTATTCTTTTGCATGTTTGTCACACAAAATGTTTCTGATCATCAAACACATTTAACCATTAGTCAAATATAACACAAGTAAACACAAAATGCAGTTTTTAACTGATGGTTTTTATTATTTAGGGAGAAAAAAAAATCCAAACCTACATGGCCCTGTGTGAAAAGTAATTGCCCCTTGTTAAAAATAACCTAACTGTGGTGTATCACACCTGAGTTCAATTTCCGTAGTCACCCCCAGGCCTGATTACTGCCACACCTGTTTCAATCAAGAAATCACTTAAATAGGAGCTGCCTGACACAGAGAAGTAGACCAAAAGCACCTCAAAAGCTAGACATCATGCCAAGATCCAAAGAAATTCAGGAACAAATGAGAACAGAAGTAATTGAGATCTATCAGTCTGGTAAAGGTTATAAAGCCATTTCTAAAGCTTTGGGACTCCAGCGAACCACAGTGAGAGCCATTATCCACAAATGGCAAAAACATGGAACAGTGGTGAACCTTCCCAGGAGTGGCCAGCCGACCAAAATTACCCCAAGAGCGCAGAGACGACTCATCCGAGAGGTCACAAAGACCCCAGGACAACATCTAAAGAACTGCAGGCCTCACTTGCCTCAATTAAGGTCAGTGTTCACGACTCCACCATAAGAAAGAGACTGGGCAAAAACGGCCTGCATGGCAGATTTCCAAGACGCAAACCACTGTTAAGCAAAAAGAACATTAGGGCTTGTCTCAATTTTGCTAAGAAACATCTCAATGATTGCCAAGACTTTTGGGAAAATACATTGTGGACTGATGAGACAAAAGTTGAACTTTTTGGAAGGCAAACCCCCGTTACATCTGGCGTAAAAGGAACACAGCATTTCAGAAAAAGAACATCATACCAACAGTAAAGTATGGTGGTGGTAGAGTGATGGTCTGGGATTGTTTTGCTGCTTCAGGACCTGGAAGGCTTGCTGTGATAGATGGAACCTTGAATTCTACTGTCTACCAAAAAATCCTGAAGGAGAATGTCCGGTCATCTGTTCGTCAACTCAAGCTGAAGCGATCTTGGGTGCTGCAACAGGACAATGACCCAAAACACACCAGCAAATCCACCTCTGAATGGCTGAAGAAAAACAAAATGAAGACTTTGGAGTGGACTAGTCAAAGTCCTGACCTGAATCCAATTGAGATGCTATGGCAGGACCTTAAAAAGGCGGTTCATGCTAGAAAACCCTCAAATAAAGCTGAATTACAACAAATCTGCAAAGATGAGTGGGCCAGAATTCCTCCAGAGCTGTAAAAGACTCATTGCAAGTTATCACAAACGCTTGATTGCAGTTATTGCTGCTAAGGGTGGCCCAACCAGTTATTAGGTTCAGGGGGCAATTACTTTTTCACACAGGGCCATATAGGTTTGGATTTTTTCTCCCTAAATAATAAAAACCATCATTTAAAAACTGCATTTTGTGTTTACTTGTGTTATATTTGACTAATGGTTAAATGTGTTTGATGATCAGAAACATTTTGTGTGACAAACATGCAAAAGAATAAGAAATCAGGAAGGGAGCAAATAGTTTTTCACACCACTGTAAACATCCTGCTGCTCTACTTCTCTTTGGTACTAACTCTATTAGTACCTCCATTGTAATAAATGTCACTTCCTCAAATGACTCAACACTCCCTGATTTCAACTCCTCTTTTCCCATTTATCATAAAACAATGTTAAATTAATGTAGCTATACCAAATTTGGCTGGACTGCTCGAAATCCTGCTCTTCAACATTCATGTCAGCAGACAGGGGTCATGCCCGGATGACCTGCAATGCATTTACAACAATATGAAGAGACAAGTATAACTGAATGAAATGTATGATAATATTCATACAGATCACCATCATCAGACTGGACCTGGTTTCTTTCACAGAAATGAGTTTATAAATAATTCCCTTAGAATTGGAAGGAGGATAAGACAGTAAATATGACCACAGCAACCTGCAATTGATTATAATTACAATAAGCAGCATTCAATTAAAACAAAAAGGGGTTGGGATCAATTACTGGTGAAGAGACACTACATGCTATTCATTTATTTATTTTCCTTAATATATTTACCGTTTAGTTAGTAAGGGAATGTGAACTCCACAATTTCATTTCCAAGTCAAAGTGTGACACACAGTGGACACCTTAAGTAAAGCAACTATATTAAAAACATCCTGGAGGGTTTCACAGTCTACTTTTTTGTATGCATGCAGTACAGGGCTTCCAAAAATTAGTAGTGCCACTCAGAACAGCAATAATATAAGAAGTTGGATCCTGAAATTACTATATAGAAGTACTAATTTTTAGAATTTTTTTTATTATTGATGCAAAGTTTTCAGGACTCAGATTGTTCTATTTTTAATTTTGCAGTGAAAGGTCACTTGTCACAAGCCAACTCCATTATGTGCATCTCATTTTGTGGAAATAGCTCAGTGTTGCAGATTATGGCCATTATGATCAGATGAGCCGAGAGGACTGGAGACAATAAAAAGGTGACCAAGTGAACTGGATAAATCAACACTGCATTATAAACAGCTACTAGTTAACCACATGTTTATGCCAGCAAAAAGTAACTGGCTACTGCCAGTGCAGTAGTCTCTATATAACTATCAGCTAGCTCTTGTGGAACTCACTGCTCTATTAAACTTTTTCAAATAATGGAATACTGAACAAAAGCATACTTTGTTTGGTCTTCATGAAGTGTTTATATAAGAGCACTTCGCTGGTGATCAGAATTGAATTTAAAAATTGCTGAGTGAGTGAATATTATCTTGACTGAATGAAGAAAAGGCAAGTAGTAGTCAACACAAATGACTTGCGCTTAAGAGTAAAAATCTTACACAAGTTTTTTGGAAACCATTATTTTGGTTTTGGCAAATAAGTGAGAATTAGAAGAATGACAAAGCAGTCTGACAAATTTAAAAATACTCAGATGAAGTACATCAGCTTTAACAGTAGCTTCCCTGAACAAGACAGTCAACTGTTTGCTACAACTTAAAGGCTTTAAAAGCTTGAGACAGAACAAGCCCAGTTAGTGTCTTGCATGTGTGCTAGTGCACAGACTCAAGGAAATAGGGGGTTAATAAAAATAAACCAAAACTTTCTTGCATTGGGACAGAACACAATCACTGAAATGTTACGAGAACAGCAGATGAAGTCACACCGAGAAGTTCCAGTGTTTATGGGTAATCCCAAGTCCTATAAATGTATTTGACCATGCCCTGCAATGCTGTTCATACAAGTTCTATTATTTGGACCAATATACCAGTGGAACTCCAAAACAAACGGCAAGTAGCTGTGAACAAATGGCTCCAGAGACATGCTGCAAAAAAATTAAGATGCTTCTTTAGGAGCATTGGGTGAAATGTTGCAGGCAGCCAATGCATGTTGGGATTAGCACTGAAGTGACCACAAATCAAGTGAGACCAAGGTTATTATAGTTAACGAAAACTACAATCAAAGCTATTTAAAAAAATAAATAAATAAATCAAACAAAACCAAAATGAAAAACTAAAACTAAATGAAACTATTAAAGTAGCCAGAAAGACTAACTGAAATAAAATAATTTGCTAAAAATATTTTGGTTTTCTTTTTTGAATGAATACTTCATTAGTCTTAAACCCTTGTTACTTTTAACTCAAAAACAGAAATTAATCCACCAAGAGCCACCAAAATATATTCATCCAGTGAATGGTGGCTGGTGACAGAGGGTGGGTGTTCACGCAGCATTTGCTGTGACAGAGCAGGCTGAATATCGGCGCGTAAAGTGTGTCAAATAGAAAGATTTACTGTGCCACCTTTCTTTGCGCTTGTTGTATATCAAGATGTAATTCAAATACCTGCAATCAGAATGTGCTGGTCAACAAAACCTTTACCGTATGGAGAGAAAAATCGTGAGCGAGTAACATTTCAGTTTATTTCTCAAGTGCCTACTTTTAATTGACAATTTATCTGCCTCTTTGCACAGGAGAACCCCGTTTTGAAAATAAAATGACCCTGATTGAGAGACAGACTAGGTCATCATGAAGGATCATCATATTGTTGCTGACCAATCACTTTTGCTTTAAAAAAGTCATTTAACAATGAAGAGACAGAAACCTTGAAAATTTCCTGAGTTGGCATTGTCTCTACTGAACTACAGGTAGGTAGGTAGGCGAAGAGAATCTGCCAACTAGCGAAAAACTAAACCTAATGTTTTTTTGTATTTATTCTATATATAATTTATCTTTTGTAGTTTATCCACAGCTCAAAATACCTGATATTGTGAAAAAAATCCAGCAGCATAATTATGCTTTAAGATATTTGTCCCCCTTATTTCAAATTTTTCTCTCTTTCTAAAAATAGATAGTTGAAATATTTATTTTTTTCTTAACATCAGCCATATACATATTGCACACCAGAGATTTTTCCCGCTTTGCATCCAAAACTGCTGGGGTAGGCTCCAGGCAACACTGAAAGCGATCTGGCAACGCTGCGCTGTTGTCCTTGATAGAGCACATGTATCAGTACCCTCCCATAGCTCAGTGCGAGTTTCAACTCCTTCAGTTAACTAAGTGATTTTTGTGACTGCTATTAGCGAAGTTGTGTTTTTGGTTGTGCGTCACGCAAAATGGAACAGCGGAATTTGGAGCAACGTTGTGCCATTAAACAGCAAGTGTGACGTTTGAAAAGTTAAAACAGGCCTATTCCTATGGGGAACATTCTTTATCCCAAGCTCAAGTTTTTCGCTGGCACAAATCATTTTTGGAAGGCAGAAAACACGTTGAAGATGAACACCGTTCAGGGAGGACTTCAACTTCGAAAACCAATGAAAACATCGAACGTGTGAACACTCTTGTGAGATCAGACAGTCGTTTAACATTAAGAATATTGAGTGAACAATTAAATTTGAACAGATTTACCGTTCATAAAATTTTGACTGGACATTTGCACATGCGAAAGGTCTGTGCCAAAATGGTGCCAAAAAACTGCCATCTCCATAACAGAATTTTTGACCTCAAAAGGCATTCCTGTGGTTCCCCAGCCCCCTTATTTACCTGACCTCAGTCCGTGTGTATATATATATATATATATATATACATACACACACACACACACACACACACATACATACACTCCTGGATATCTATACTGATATAGACTGGGTAATGTGTTAGGAACGAAAGGATGCCACATCGTTTGATGGAAATGAAAATGATCAACCTACAGAGCCCTGAATTCAAAGATGCCCCAAAAATCAGAGTGAAAAAATTCTGTGGCAGGCTAGTCCTTTTGCCAAAATTTAATTGCAACTCAAAATTGTACGCAGCACTTTGTATGGCCCCTGTGTTCTTGTATACATGCCTGACAACATCGGTGCATGCTTCTAATGAGATGACAGATGGTGTTGTGGGGGATCTCCTCCCAGATCTGGACCAGGGCATCACTGAGCTCCTGGACAGTCTGAGGTGCAACCTGGTGGCATTTGATGGACCAAAACAATGTCCCAGAGGTGTTCTATTGGATTTAGGTCAGGAAAGTGTGGTGGCCAGTCAATGGTATGAATTCCTTCATCCTCCAGGAACTGCCTGCATACTCTCACCACATGAGGCCAGGAATTGTCGTGCACCAGGAGCCACTGTACCAGCATAGGATCTGACAATGGGTCCAAGGATTTCATCCTGATACCTAATGGCAGCCAAGGTGCCTTTGTCAAGCCTGTAGCGGTCTGTGTGACCCTCCATGGATATGCCTCCCCAGACAATCATTAACCCACCACCAAACTGCTCATGCTGAATGATGTTACAGGCAGCATAATGTTTTCCATGGCTTCTCCAGACCCTTTCACTTCTGTCACGTGCTCAGGGTGAACCTGCTCTCATCTGTAAAAGGCACAGGGCACCAGTGGTGCATCTGCCAATTCTGGTATTCTATGGCGAATGCCAATCGAGCTGCATGCTGCTGGGCAGTGAGCTCAGGGCCCATTAGAGGACATGGGGCCCTTGGGTCACCCTCATGAAGTCTTTCTGGTTGTTTGGTCAGAGACATTCACACCAGTGGCCTGCTGGAGGTCATTTTGTAGGGCTCTGGCAGTGCTCATCCTGTTCCTCCTTGCCCAAAGGAGCAGATACTGGTCCTGCTGATGGGTTATGGACCTTCTATGGCCCTCTCCAGCTCTCCTAGAGTAACTGCTTGTCTCCTAGAATCTCCTCCATGCCCTTGAGACTGTGCAGGGAGACACAGCAAACCTTCTGGCAATGACACGTATTGATGTGCCATCCTGGAGAAGTTGGACTACCTGTGCAACCTCTGTAGGGTCCAGGTATCGCCTCATGCTACCAGTAGTGACACTGACTGTAGCCAAATGCAAAACTAGTGAAGAAACAGTCAGAAAAGATGAGGAGGGAAAATGTCAGTGGCCTCCACCTGTTAAACCATTCCTGTTTTGGGGGTCATCTCATTGTTGCCCCTCTAGTGCATCTGTTGTTAATTTCATTAACACCACAGCAGCTGAAACTGATTAACAACCCCCTCTGCTACTTAACTGACCAGATTAATATCCCATAAGTTTCATTGACTTTATGCTATACTCCGATTAAAAAGTGTTCCTTTAATTCTTTTGAGCAGTATATATACATACATTATATATATATACACACACACACACACACACACACATACTGTATATGCATATACTAATAAAAGGCAAAGCCCTCACTGACTGACTGACTCATCACTAATTCTCCAACTTCCCGTGTAGGTAGAAGGCGGAAATTTGGCAGGCTCATTCCTTACAGCTTACTTACAAAAGTTGGGCAGGTTTCATTTCGAAATTCTAGGCATAATGGTCATAACTGGAAGGTATTTTTCTCCATTTACTGTAATGGAGTTGAGCTTGAAAGCTGTGGGGGGCGGAGTTTCGTGGGACATCATCACGCCTCCCACGTAATCACGTGAACTGACTGTCAACGCAGTGCATAGAAAACCAGGAAGACCTTGAAAAAGCGCTGAAGAAAACATGCATTATATAATTGAGAAGGCAGCGAAACAATAAGAAGCGAGCGAGTGACATATACTACCATATTCATGAGTGCTGCTACTTCGGAAAGAAAGCAAGGTTTAAACCTAAACTTTAAATTAAGTTCAGACAGGCTGCCGCTGGCGTTTCTATGCCCACGGGTAATGCGGGATACAAGTTTAATGAGAGGACGCAGGATATAAAAGGAGAGTTTTGATCACTTTGTAACTAAGTTAAAATTGCAGGTGAAGGGGTGTGCTTATTCAAATTCCGAGAGACTGTGTTTGTGGGGATTGACAGTTAAGGCGGTGGGGAGTCACGCCAATCATCTCCTCCCATTTACCTCATTTCGCTCTGAGCTGAGCTCATGCTAACGCCGTCTTCAAGCAACTTCGTCACACTGCCACCAAATACTCACAGAAAAATCCACAAGTTAATACACACGCTGTCTCTAGAGTTTCTCCACACTGAATCCTTTTGTAAGTAGTGCCTGGAGGTTACATTAACAATCGTGTTACGTTATTTTTAAAATCTTTCCTTTTCTTAGCACAAGCACAGTGGAGAAGCTTCGATGCATGTGCTCCATAACGCGTTAAAAAATAATGCATTTAAATCACACTTTGCATTACAAGCAAAGGGGAACTTTTGTCAATGCATGACTTCCTGGTACACCGATTACATTGATCAGCGCATTTTACCCTCGCACCCCCTTGGTTAGAGAAGAAGTATGAAAAAATATGAGGTTAAACACAGAAAAACAGATCACCAATTCAAGCTTTATGAATAATCGATTCGCCATCAATAATTGTTTTGGTAAAGCCATACTCAGTGTAATCCTCCTTCCATTTTATCATTTTTCCGCCACTAGCCATGATTAAATGAATGGTAAAAAAGTAAGAGCGAAGCGAGGGTGACTTACTCAGGCAGGCATATATATGACAGCAACACTCATGACAATGTCAATCATGTTATATTATTTTTAAAATGTTTCCTTTTCTTTTTCATAACTTCTTTAACACACTACTTCTCCGCTGCCAAGCGCGGGTAATTCTGCTAGTAGAGATATATATATATATACATACACACACAGTAATCCCTCCTCGATCGCGGGGGTTGCGTTCCAGACCCCCCCGCGATAGGTGAAAATCCGCGAAGTAGAAACCATATGTTTGTGTGGTTATTTTTATATATTTTAAGCCCTCTAGACTTATAAACTCTCCCACCACTGTGCTCCATGACAAGACAGAGATGACAGTTCTTTCTCACAATTAAAAGAAAGCAAACATATTGTAGCGTCTTCCCAGACGTAATGACGATCCGAGACGGTCACTTGGTTAGTCCTCTCTTTAATAAATAAAAAAACGGTTGCTGTTGGCCGCAACCACGCCGAACAGACAGAACTTAAAAAAAACAATCTCACAGCGAGAGCGACATGACCGAACTTCTCTCCTGTCTCCACCCTCCTTGTTACAACCCCAGCGCTCCCGCCCTCCTCCTCGGCTCCACCCCCCATCCCTCCGAACCTCCTTTACCTTCCACTCTATTACATGAGAAATAACAGGGACAACAGAATAAATAACTGAGGGATGCAAATCACAGAACACAAACTGCAAAACAGAACTCTACAATAAAGAACAGAACGCTACACTGCTCCCTCCCCACTAAGACCCTCGTCCCGAGGGTCCCACAAAAAGTCCCTGAGGTGCCCGGGGGGTCTTCTCAGTCTCCGAGGCCTGCGGGTGTGAACGCAGGTGGCTGTGCCTGTGGTCCCGCAGCAGGAGGGTGCAGCGCAGGGGGGGAAGTCAAAGGGTCAGCAGATGGAATAGCAGCTGGGAAGGGGGTGGTGGCCACCCGGTCCCTTTGAGAGGGCATGGGCCGCCTAGGGCTCTGTTGAGGCTGACCAGTGCCCCTGTAGGGTGCCAACCTGTCCCTGTGGAGGGCCACCCGCCTTCCCCTAGGAGGGAGCTGAACTCTATAAACCACCTCTCCCAGTCTTTCAAGCACTCTACAAGGGCCCACCCAGTGGCAGTCCAACTTAGGACAGAGACCCTTCTTTTTTCGGGCTATAGACCCAGACCAGATCCCCGGCCTGGAAGTCATGACCTTTAGCCCGCATGTCATAACACCTCTTCTGTCTTATGCCTGCTTTTTGTAGCTGGTCACGGGCAAAGGCATGAGCTGAATCCATTCTGTGCTGGAGCTTGCTAGCATATTCCGGCCCTGGCGGAACAGCGGCACGCCAGGGGTCTCCCAAAGGTCATCTCCGTGGTGTGCGCAGTTCTCGTCCCAACATGAGCAGGGCTGGTGTGCATAGGGTGGAGTCCTGTACCGCAGACCTGTAGGCCAATAAGAGAGGGAAGGTGAGTGTCCCAGTCCCGCTGGTGCTCTGCCGTGAGGATGGCTAACTGTTTCACCAGGGTTCGATTGAAGCGTTCAACCAAGCCGCCGCTCTGGGGTGCAATGGTGTGGTCCGGGTCTTCCGCATGCCCAGGCGTGCGCACATGGCTGAAAACACAGCCGACTCAAAGTTCCTTCCCTGGTCACTGTGGATGGTCTCTGCGGCTCCAAACCTTGCAAACATGCCCTCCACCAGGGCATCAGCCACGGTCTCTGCCTCCTGGTCTGGAATGGCATACGCCTCTGGCCACTTGGTAAAGTAGTCCATTGCAACAAGGATATAACGGTTCCCCTTATCTGTACGGGGAACGGGCCCACTATGTCCACCGCGACTCTCTCCATCGGGGCTCCCACTGCCATCTGCTGAAGTTCGGCATGGGACTGATGAGGGGGACCCTTGTGCGCTGTGCAGAGGTCACAGCGACGGCAGAAGTCTTCCACGTCCCTCCTGACCTGACCCCAGTAAAACCCTTGCCTGATGCGACGGAGAGTCTTTGCCACCCCAAAGTGACCAGTCCCTGTGGCACCATGGCATGCCTGGAGGATATAGTCCCTCAGGGACCGGGGAACCACCACCTGCCACCTCTCCTCTCCAGTGGCCGGCTCCTTCCAGGCCCTCTGCAGTACCCGTTCTCTACCCTAAGGGCATCAAATTTCTCAAATAGTCCTTTGGAGGCAGGAGAACACCCTGCCACCTCCTCCCACTGTGGTTTGCGGCCTGCCTCCACCCAGCGTAGCACCGGCTGTAGATCAGCGTCTAGCCCTTGTTGAGCTCTCCACTCTGTTTGGTCCAACATTTGAGTCAATCTGCAAACCGGTCCACCCCCCTCACATGTAGCATCTTGCTCCTCCTCCCCCTTGATCTCGGCCTCCCTGGCCTCTCTCTTCTCACAGTACTTGCAGCCCGCATGCACACAAGGGCGTCGGGACATGGCGTCAGCATTAGTGTGCCGGGTTCCGCCCTGTGCTCCACTGTGAAGGAATACGATGCCAGCTCCTCAAGCCAGCGGGCTATCTGGCCCTCTGGTTCTTTAAAGGACATCAGCCACTGTAGGGCAGAGTGGTCGGAACGGACGGTGAAAGGGAGGCCGCACAGGTAGTACCTGAAATGTCCTATGGCCTTAACAACTGCAAGGAGCTCCCTGCGGGTCACGCAATAGCGCCGCTCAGCTTTGTTGAAAGTCCTGCTAAAATAGGCCACTACTTTTTCCCCTTCTTCCCCTACTTGGCTCAGCACCGCCCCCATCCCAACACCACTGGCATCCGTGTCAAGGATGAGCGGCCGACTGGGGTCGGGGGTGAGGATCGGCGTTGTCAGTGCCATCTTCAAGGAGCTGAAGGCCTGCTCGCACTCTGGTGTCCACACAAAGTCACAGCCCTTTCCTGCAGGCGGAACAGGGGTGCAGCTATACAGGAGAACCCCTGACGAACCGCCTGTAATAGGAGGCCAGCCCAAGGAAGCTCTTCAAGTCCTTGATGCTGGTAGGCGTCGACCAGTCCCTTACCGATCGGACCTTGTCCTCCAAAGTGCTGATCCCTCACCCCGATCCTGTGTCCCAAAATTCCAGTTCCTTCCTCATGAAGCAGCACTTTTCTGGGTGCAGCTTCAGTCCTGCTGCTGCTATCCTCTGTAGGACTCTCCTCAGCGAACTCAGTGCCGCCTCGAAGGAGCCCCCATGCACAAGAATATCGTCCAAATAAACCAAGCATTCTTGGCGGGAATGGCATCCAGGACCCTTTCCATTGGCCGCTCAAATGTGGCTGGGGCGTTACAAAGGCCAAAGCTGAGGACCTTGAACTGCCACAACCCCCGCCCGGTGCAGAAAGCGGTCTTCGGACGGGCCTCTGGGCTGAGTGGGACCTGCCAATAACCGCTGTAGGTCTAATGAGGAGAACCACGATGACCCCGACACCAGATCCAAGGACTCATCTATGCGGGTAGCGGTACGAGTCTTTTTAGTCACACTGTTCAGACAGTCGTTTAACATTAAGAATATTGAGTGAACAATTAAATTTGAACAGATTTACCGTTCATAAAATTTTGACTGGACATTTGCACATGCGAAAGGTCTGTGCCAAAATGGTGCCAAAAACTGCCATCTCCATAACAGAATTTTGACCTCAAAGGCATTCCTGTGGTTCCCCAGCCCCTTATTTACCTGACTCAGTCCGTGTGTGTATATATATATATACATACACACACACACACACACACACACACACACACACACATACATACATACACTCCTGGATATCTATACTGATATAGACTGGGTAATGTGTTAGGAACGAAAGGATGCCACATCGCTTGATGGAAATGAAAATGATCAA
Organism: Polypterus senegalus; assembly: GCF_016835505.1. NCBI lineage: Eukaryota > Metazoa > Chordata > Cladistia > Polypteriformes > Polypteridae > Polypterus > Polypterus senegalus. Next base: position 127,943,536 of record NC_053155.1, read on the forward strand.
CCTACAGAGCCCTGAATTCAAAGACGCCCAAAAATCAGAGTGAAAAAATTATGTGGCAGGCTAGTCCATTTTGCCAAAATTTAATTGCAACTCAAAATTGTACGCAGCACTTTGTATGGCCCCTGTGTTCTTGTATACATGCCTGACAACATCGGTGCATGCTTCTAATGAGATGACAGATGGTGTTGTGGGGGATCTCCTCCCAGATCTGGACCAGGGCATCACTGAGCTCCTGGACAGTCTGAGGTGCAACCTGGTGGCATTGGATGGACCAAAACATAATGTCCCAGAGGTGTTCTATTGGATTTAGGTCAGGAAAGTGTGGTGGCCAGTCAATGGTATCAATTCCTTCATCCTCCAGGAACTGCCTGCATACTCTCACCACATGAGGCCAGGAATTGTCGTGCACCAGGAGCCACTGTACCAGCATAGGGTCTGACAATGGGTCCAAGGATTTCATCCTGATACCTAATGGCAGCCAAGGTGCCTTTGTCAAGCCTGTAGCGGTCTGTGTGACCCTCCATGGATATGCCTCCCCAGACAATCATTAACCCACCACCAAACTGCTCATGCTGAATGATGTTACAGGCAGCATAATGTTCTCCATGGCTTCTCCAGACCCTTTCACTTCTGTCACGTGCTCAGGGTGAACCTGCTCTCATCTGTAAAAAGCACAGGGCACCAGTGGTGCATCTGCCAATTCTGGTATTCTATGGCGAATGCCAATCGAGCTGCATGCTGCTGGGCAGTGAGCTCAGGGCCCATTAGAGGACATGGGGCCCTTGGGTCACCCTCATGAAGTCTTTCTGGTTGTTTGGTCAGAGACATTCACACCAGTGGCCTGCTGGAGGTCATTTTGTAGGGCTCTGGCAGTGCTCATCCTGTTCCTCCTTGCCCAAAGGAGCAGATACTGGTCCTGCTGATGGGTTATGGACCTTCTATGGCCCTCTCCAGCTCTCCTAGAGTAACTGCTTGTCTCCTAGAATCTCCTCCATGCCCTTGAGACTGTGCAGGGAGACACAGCAAACCTTCTGGCAATGACACATATTGATGTGCCATCCTGGAGAAGTTGGACTACCTGTGCAACCTCTGTAGGGTCCAGGTATCGCCTCATGCTACCAGTAGTGACACTGACTGTAGCCAAATGCAAAACTAGTGAAGAAACAGTCAGAAAAGATGAGGAGGGAAAATGTCAGTGGCCTCCACCTGTTAAACCATTCCTGTTTTGGGGGTCATCTCATTGTTGCCCCTCTAGTGCATCTGTTGTTAATTTCATTAACACCACAGCAGCTGAAACTGATTAACAACCCCTCTGCTACTTAACTGACCAGATTAATATCCCATAAGTTTCATTGACTTTATGCTATACTCCGATTAAAAAGTGTTCCTTTAATTCTTTTGAGCAGTATATATACATACATTATATATATATACACACACACACACACACACACACATACTGTATATGCATATACTAATAAAAGGCAAAGCCCTCACTGACTGACTGACTCATCACTAATTCTCCAACTTCCCGTGTAGGTAGAAGGCGGAAATTTGGCAGGCTCATTCCTTACAGCTTACTTACAAAAGTTGGGCAGGTTTCATTTCGAAATTCTAGGCATAATGGTCATAACTGGAAGGTATTTTTCTCCATTTACTGTAATGGAGTTGAGCTTGAAAGCTGTGGGGGGCGGAGTTTCGTGGGACATCATCACGCCTCCCACGTAATCACGTGAACTGACTGTCAACGCAGTGCATAGAAAACCAGGAAGACCTTGAAAAAGCGCTGAAGAAAACATGCATTATATAATTGAGAAGGCAGCGAAACAATAAGAAGCGAGCGAGTGACATATACTACCATATTCATGAGTGCTGCTACTTCGGAAAGAAAGCAAGGTTTAAACCTAAACTTTAAATTAAGTTCATAGACAGGCTGCCGCTGGCGTTTCTATGCCCACGGGTAATGCGGGATACAAGTTTAATGAGAGGACGCAGGATATAAAAGGAGAGTTTTGATCACTTTGTAACTAAGTTAAAATTGCAGGTGAAGGGGTGTGCTTATTCAAATTCCGAGAGACTGTGTTTGTGGGGGATTGACAGTTAAGGCGGTGGGGGAGTCACGTCAATCATCTCCCCTCCCATTTACCTCATTTCGCTCTGAGCTGAGCTCATAACGCCGCCTTCCAAGCAACTTCACACTGCCACCAAATACTCACAGAAAAATCCACAAGTTAATACACACGCCGTCTCTAGAGTTTCTCCACACTGAATCCTTTTGTAAGTAGTGCCTGGAGGTTACATTAACAATCGTGTTACGTTATTTTTAAAATCTTTCCTTTTCTTAGCACAAGCACAGTGGAGAAGCTTGATGCATGTGCTCCATAACGCTAAAAAATAATGCATTTAAATCACACTTTGCATTACAAGCAAAGGGGAACTTTTGTCAATGCATGACTTCCTGGTACACCGATTACATTGATCAGCGCATTTTACCCTCGCACCCCCTTGGTTAGAGAAGAAGTATGAAAAAATATGAGGTTAAACACAGAAAAACAGATCACCAATTCAAGCTTTATGAATAATCGATTCGCCATCAATAATTGTTTTGGTAAAGCCATACTCAGTGTAATCCTCCTTCCATTTTATCATTTTTCCGCCACTAGCCATGATTAAATGAATGGTAAAAAAGTAAGAGCGAAGCGAGGGTGACTTACTCAGGCAGGCATATATATGACAGCAACACTCATGACAATGTCAATCATGTTATATTTTTAAAATGTTTCCTTTTCTTTTCATAACTTCTTTAACACACTACTATATCTTATCTTCAAAGGAGCGCCATCATAAAGGAGCGCCAGGAGCAGAGAATGTCAGAGAGAGCGCCGCAAAGAAAAGCAAACAATCAAAAATCAATACATGCTTTTAAGTATACAGAAGCACCGCGATAAAGCGGCATTTTGTAGAGGAGCGTCCGTGTCCTCTGTGCAAACAGCCCTCTGCTCACACCCTCCGTCAGGCAGAGAGAGCGAGAAAGATAGAGAGAAGCAAACAAGCACAGCGCGGGAAGCATATCTTATAGCATTGAGGAGTTTTAGTTAATATGCAATACATGCTCTGATTGGGTAGCTTCTAAGCCATCCGCCAATAGCGTCCCTTGTATGAAATCAACTGGGCATTCAAACTGAGGAAGCATGTAACCTAAATTAAAAGACCCATTGTCCGCAGAAAGCGAACCAGTGAAAAATCTGTGATATATGTTTAGATGTGCTTACATTTAAAATCCATGATAGAGTGAAACCGCGAAAGTCAAAGCGATATAGCGAGGGATTACTGTATATATGTATATAATATATATATATATATATACACACATATATATACATATACACACACACACACACACACACACACACATATATACATACACACACATATATACTCTCACAAAAGTGAGTACACCCCTCACATTTTTTTAAATATCTATCTATATATATATAATTCACTAATGCAAGATACCCATGGAAAGCACGCCGGAAGGGGCGTGGATTCACTAAGACACCGACAAGTAAGACACCTATGGCACACACAGGGAGGAGCCACGCCCACCAACTCCAAGACCATTGGATATGTTAACTCGCAGAGCCACACCCACCAACTCGGATGCGATGACACAGAAAGAACGGCGTCATTTATATTCATCTGTTGTAGAGGCCTCATGTACATCCGAGCCACCTTGACGGTTCATACAGGCATGTTTCTCGCAGAGGTGAGTCGCCATATGCAGCGTGTAAAACTGTTTGCAAGGGGTATCCCATGGGATCCTTAAAACAATCCTTTACAACTGAGGTTAAAACACAATGAAGTAAGCAGTCTTTAAAAACTGAGTTTTCGGTTACAACGCACGACCGCGTGCACCATAGCAAACTGTTTTACACGCTACATACAGCAATTCGCATCCGTGACAAACGTGTCTTCTTCACGCACGAACAATTATATGTTGCTCTCTCCAGAGTTCCATCTTTTCATTCACTTTCTGTCGTATTCTCACACCAACCCGTTTTAGACAACCGTGTCTTTCCAGAAGTGTTTAGCGTTCAATAAGTAATTATGCATGAGATTGAGCGTGTGTCTACCCGGCGTAGAGAGGTGTGGGTAAACCGTTGAACCCCATTTGGGTTGCAAACCGTGGAATTCCCACTAAGTACGACTCATACGCTCCCACTGGTTGCGTCCCTTCCCTTTGTGCACATCCCCCTCCCACCTCGCCAGTTTTCAGTCACGGAGGATTGTGTGTTGGTTCGTTCCGTGCATTGTAACAATGTTGCTTTTCTTGCTGATTTATTACATTACCGATTTTTCAAATGTTACTTTTCACCCTGTGCTTAAAAATCATTAAAAAAACCGGCCTGATTATGCGCCGTATGGTACGCCGCATTTTGGCTAGTTTTATTATATCTTTTCATGGGACAACACTGAAGATATGACACTTTGATACAATGTAAAGTAATCAGTGTACAGCTTGTATAACAGTGTAAATTTGCTGTCCCCTCAAAATAACTCCGCCCACAGCCATTAATGTCTAAACCGCTGGGAATAAAATTGAGTACACTCCTAAGTAAAAAATGTCCAAATTGTGCCCAAAGTGTCAATATTTTGTGTGGCCACCATTATTTTCTAGCACTGCCTTAACTCTCTTCGGCATGGAGTTCACTAGAGATTCACAGGTTGCCACTGGAATCCTCTTCCATTCCTCCATGACGACATCACGGAACTGGTGGATGTTAGACACCGTGCGCTCCTCCACCTTCCGTTTCAGGATGCCCCACAGATGCTCAATAGGGTTTAGGTCTGGAGACATGCTTGTAAGAAACCACCAAATATCAGATTGTGATCAGACCTATTCATGTAATACTCCGATCTACACCCGGTCATGTAAGTAAACCAGCTGCTGTGGTGTGAAATCTTAGGCTGAACCTAAATATTACATTGATATAAAGTATTTAGACCTTCTGCTCTGACATGAATGTGCTGGAGCCAGATTTTACAATTCCATTGATTATTGTTGAGATGCGTGGTCATATTATTTGGAATCCACCTATGGTCAAGTCAACTGAATAGACTGGATTAGGAAAGGCACAATTTGTCCATACGGCTGAGTGCCAAAGGAAAACAATAGGGTAATGATGTTCCAAAAATTTACAAAACCAGTCATAGTGAAAAAAATCTTTCATTATGATTAATATTTCACAGGTTTTCTGAAATTCAGAGGTCCATTTAAGGTTGGTTTTCATATCACTCAACACTGCTAGTCGCATAGGTGACCACTCGTTCATCAACAATAGCAACCCGCAACTCATTCAGAAACCAATGATAGCAACCTGCGGTAAACTGTTAATGCAACCCAGCTGTTGAAACACTACTTTATACAGACCTGGGGCCTCATGTATAAATGGTGCGTACGCACAGAAATGTTGCGTAAGAACTTTTCCACGTTCAAATCGCGATGTATAAAACCTACACTTGGCGTAAAGCCACGCACTTTTCCACGGTACCTCATTCCTTGTTTTACGCAAGTTCTCCGCTCGGTTTTCCAGACTGGCGGCACCCAGCATCAAAGCAGTGCTACTGTTCCTGTGTGGTTACTCTTATTCCCCGACACGGCTTTATTGTTTATTAGTGTACTGCATCTGATTGCAATTAACTTGTAACAATACAGTAATCCCTCGCTATATCGCGCTTTGACTTTCACGGATTCACTCGATTTTAAATGTAAGCATATCTAAATATATAATCACGGATTTTTCGCTGTTTTGCGGATTTCTGCGGACAATGTGTCTTTTAATTTATGGACATGCTTCCTCAGCTTGTTTGCCCAGTTGATTTCATACAAGGGACGCTATTGGCGCATGGCTTAGAAGCTACCCAATCAGAGCATATTACATATTAACTAAAACTCCTCAATGATGTACGATATGCTTCCCGCGCGGTGCTTGATTGTTTGCTTTTCTCCATCTCTCACTCTCTCTGCCTGACGGAGGGGGTGTGAGCAGAGGGGCTGTTTGCCTAGAGGATACGGACACTCCTCTAAAAAATGGCGCTTTATCGCGGTGCTTCGGCATACTTAAAAGCACGTATTGTTTTTTTGATTGTTTGCTTTTCTTAGCAAGCGCGCTCTCTCTCTCTCTGAAATTCTCTGCTCCTGATGCGCGCACTCCTTTGAAGAGAAGATATATTTGCATTCTTTTAATTGTGAGAAAGAACTGTCATCTTTGTCTTGTCATGGAGCACAGTTTAAACTTTTGACTAAAGGGTGTTATTTCATGTCTAGAGGGCTCTAATAATGTTAACAGTGTGGGAGAGTTTAGAAGGGCTTAAAATATATAAAAATAACCATACAAACATATGGTTTCTACTTCACGGATTTTCATCTATCGCGGGTGGTTCTGGAATGCAACCCCCGCGATCGAGGAGGGATTACTTTATAATGGTCCAGGGAATAGCCATAGTATTCGAAATACCATAACTGCTTTAGCATTGTTACTCTCACTGCACCGTCTTTCAGCTGCTCCCGTTAGGAGTTGCCATAGCAGATCATCTTTTTTCCATATTACTCTCACTGCACCACTCGGAGTATTTATATCACTGTATCTGAGTGGGGAATCACAGCAGCAGCTGATCAGAAAGAAAATTATCGGTATACAGTATCAAGCACATACTGTCTCAGCCACGGGAAAATGTTTCAAAGCCTTTCCTATACAGACATCGTGGTTCAGAAACAATTTCATCCCAAGAACTTTAAACGCACTTAATCAATTGCTCCTTGTAGAACTGTTTGTACTTATAAGTACAATCACCCCACTGTAAACTTGCATCACAGTTATATTATCACACAACCTGAGCCACTTTATAAAGCGCGTATTTACATATGATGAAGATATCATTTTTAAGATGAAATGCAGCAAAATAGGATTATATTATACAGATAAAACTTTAACTTCATTTAAATAATCTATATTCTTCACTGGGACTGGCGCGAAGAATAGAATAATTGAACACAATCGCTCAAAATCATTGCACCGTGAAACCCATGTTTAATAATGTGCTTTAACTCCTATCATCATGAAAATGAGATCACGTATACATCTCAGTATTTTAGTTATTCAGGGAGCTGTAATATCACGAATGTAATGGATTCTGTGTCCAGTCGGAGGAAGAGAACCGGTTTAAGAAGCAAGTAGTGATTCACACACACAGAGCACATAGAAGATCACATACAAAACAAAGCATTTAACGTGCTACTTTAATTACGATGCGATTTAAGAAACTGGTTAATTAAACGATTTTAAGATGAAGTTTATGATGTTCTACTTTAATGACAAAATAAGCTACATGATTAAAGTGGAAATTGAGATTAAAGTTGTCATTTCGAGCTTTTTTCCCCCCCACTGTGTGCCTTTTTTTTTTTTTCTGTACCCTAATAAGCTTTCATAAGACACTCAGACAGTGGGCTACGACTTGCCTTTTCACGGCGACTTTGATAACTGACAACTTTTTTTTATTTCTGGCACTGTGAGACTTTTCTCCAACACACTATGTCACTCGATCAACTTCCTTTTGTTGATTATACCACGGTTTAAATAAACTAATAGTATGGTTTTTCCTTTGCCTCCACTTGGTATTTGCTGAAATTCTTATATTCTCCCCCATGGTTTTCCCATTGTCTTTTCACAGAAGGCTGAGCTTAAGGGCAATTTATATTGATTTGCATATTCAAAGATGCATAATTCTGGGAGGAGTTGGGGCGGGACAGAAGATGCGCACACGAGCGTTACTTTTCACGCTGACCGGGATTTATGTAGCGGAAGAACGCAGAAGTTCCCTACTCAAGCCACTGAATGGGGAGGCGGCCCCTTTTATAAATCATCCGGATGTGCTCCAGGTGCCTCACGATAATCTTCTGCCAGCACTCCCCAGTGTGGCGGAAGTACCAGCTGCACACCCAGAAGCACTCCAGGTATCCCTGGTCTTCGTAAGTGTGGAGGGTCAGGGCTCCTCAGGCATTGAGGCGCTACTCTGGCGGGGATCATGGGCCCCTATAGTGTTGAGCTTCCAAGCTCCGTTCCCGTGGTCCCCAAAGCCACCAGGGCAGTAACCCCCTCATGGGCTGGAGGAGGCGCAAGCCCTCCTCTCGTCCTCTTGGGCGTCGTCCCAGCTGGGTACCACACCCAGCCACAAAAGTTTATATCTCTCGATTATAAAATTAAATCCTGGAAAGCAAAACCAAGGCGACGATACATCATCTTCTGGGAAGTTCTCGAAAGACATTTAAAAGACCTGCGAGACAAAAGACTTGCCATGGAGGGTCTTGCGGGGACCATAAACATGAGACTTGGTGCCAAGAGACTGTCCCAGGAGCATCTCGCGGGGACGTGGAACATGAGATTCTTGCAAGACACGCCCTACTTACAACAGATATAAGAGCACATCCATCAAAAAACAGTCAGTCATGTAAAAGCATGTAGTTCACACAGATCACGTGCTCTCAACACATATAAAGCGTAGAAGGACAATACAGAGAATAGACACCCAAAGGCGTTTAAGAGAAAAAAAGGCAGATAAGAGATTAAGAAACCAGTAAAAAATCAAAAGTATTGCAGCGCCTCAGCCAGGCTGCGGCCTTTTTGGTTTTAAGTGACTATTCGGTCCGATTGAGGGTGGGCAGAGTACAGCATGCAAAACTGATAGCAGGGTACTGATAGATGCGGGAAAGGGGCGAGACGTGGGGGATGAGGGATTGGAGAGGGTGCTAGAAAGTTGTGTTTGGGATTACGAAGTCCGCGATCGTTCAAGTAAAACTTTTGTGACACTTTATCATGTCAGTCGCTACAGTATCAAAGAAAAGATAGAAAAGATTGCATTACCGCAAAACAAAAAGGTGATTAATCATCAGAACCAAGTGTAATTGGAAAAGGAGCAAGACAAATCGAGGTCAGAAATAAGACAAAGAGTAGACAACAAAGTCTTTTCGCATTCGCATCATTCTTATGCACAAAACGTGGATTTACACAATAATAGACCATACGCTAGGAGAATCTGAGGTCCAGTTAAAGCAACGACAAGTTGAATTTCAAAGAATACACAATTCGGTCAGGTGTATATTTATGATCATGGAGAAGCGATGCAAATTTTAACAGGCAAAAAGAAAGGTAATGTATATACTCCGCGAATAACTTTACACACCAAAGGAGATGATATGCCATTCGTATTAAAATGTTTAGAGTTTACTGTGAGCACAGCTTTTGCTATGACAATCAAATCACAGGGACAAACATTAGACAAAGTCGGATTATTTTATTAAAGAAACAGAAACAATATTCACTCATGGGCAATTATACGTTGCATTATCACAATGTGTCTCCAAAAAATATTGTTTTTAATGAAGCTTTAAAGTAAAAGTGCAAATAATGAAATTGAAACACTTTCAATGGAAAAAAAAAAATTAAAATTGTATATCCGATTAACCAAAACACAGGGGTTGGCAAGTGAAGCGAAGTGAAGTGTGGTTAATTTTTAGGACGAAGTTAAAAACACAGCCATTATACCCTTTACTATCTGATTTTATGGCTCACACAGTATAATGGAAGCCTTCCAGTTATGTACATTAAAGTTTTTTCATTAATATCCACACTGCCTTCTTACACACATTGTAAGAATGTTAAAGGCGGCTCACAGTCCCCATCTACTGGCAAAATGATGTTCTGCAAGGAGTAGTTTAGGACACCTTCTGCTGCTTCAGAATTAGCCACAGTGCAGTAACATTTTTACAGAAGCTTTTCCTTCTTGTCAAACACACAGTACCTAACCTTTCCTCATCTGAAATTCTAATTTAAAGATCTTTCCAAATACAGAAATATTTAAATACTGTCCAGAGTCCATTTTTCTTGCCACCTGTTAATACCAGAAACACAGACACCTACAAATTCGCTCTAGTAATAGACTGGTCCTTCCCATATTCATTCATTGTATCCAAAGTGGTGTCACATGTATAGCTAAAAATATTCAAATTAAGTAGCCAGGTACTTATTTATAGCCTATGTCCACTACCTGCTAATTTTCAATAAACATAAGAAAAACTGGAATCAACAGGGGGAAAAAAAAAGCATTTCTGGTATCTCAAGCTGTTGGCATTTTTCCAAGAGTAACTCAAGTTGTTCTACTGGCAAATGTACAAATTACAATGTAGTCAATAACTAAACCAGACTGTTAATTGTCTGCTAGTTAACAAACATGTTAGGTACTGTACTTCAGGCACAGCTGTACTTTTTTGTTAGCAAAAACCACAACCAGTATTCAAGACCAAGATTAACTACAGCTTTTCATAAAAGCAGGGTTCATTAAAACATCTGGTATACCTGGGTCAGTCAAGCCAGCATGACCAGCATGGTGGCTCTTATAGCATTTTATTGAATTTATTAAAAGTAAATAACATTCCATACAAGCAAGTCAAATTTTACAGAACAAAGTTCAAGTCAAATCAACCCCCACCCATGAGAAAGAGCTAGGACAATAGATAGATAGAAAATGGAAGAGAATCTGCTTTCTCAATTTAAATGCTTATTCTAAAATGTTGTTAATTAGATCCTGCCAGGTTTTAAAAAAGGTTTTGCATAGATCCTCTAAGTGAGAATTATTTTTTCCGATTTCAAATAATGTATACCATCAGTTACCCATTGACGTAAAAGAGGCAAGTTAGGATTCTTCAAATTGAGCTAGAGTAGTCCATTTGCCAATAGTGAAGTAAAGGCAATTACACTTTGTCCTCCTCCACTTTAAGCCCATCTGGAAGTACACGAAACACAGCTGTTGATGGATTAGGAGGGATCTTGATACTGAGGCTGTATGTGGTAGACATTTAGAGATTTTGGTCCAAAATTAATTTGGTGCAGGCCCAAAACATATGGTCCAATGAGGCTGGAACTTGATTGCAACATTCACAGATTTCTCCGAGTCCAACCTGACCACATCAGTTACCAAGCAATAAGGAACTCACTAGGCACCATTCAAGGCCTATAAATAAGAGCGAGTTCTATTCTGGGCAAGGTCCCAATTAGAGATGACACAAGAATCAATATTACTTCACTACCAAGTCCGTACCAAAATATTGAAAACAGAGGCACTAGCCTTTTCACAGTATCAGTAGTAGGGAGTAAAAGGTGGTACTGTACACAAGAATGAATGCCAAGTACAAAAATGACTTATGAAAAAGGATCTCTGTGGTGATGACAGTACATTATCAACACACAAAGGAAAACAGCAGAAGTCATGTCTGGAAATGCTTTGGTTTCAAGGAAGGATCATTTCAGTGGGCAATTACAAGAATTGTACTATTATTTAAAAAAAAAAAAAAAAAAAAACAAAACCTTTATCCCATTATGGAGTTGGTTCAGAAACGGATTTGTGTATGATTTGAAAGCACACTGATGAGATTGATCAGACAAGTTATAAAACTAACTTGTAGTGTGATACACTTCTAAGAGGAGATGAAATGATAATCACTTAACTAGTCTTCTACACATTCCCTAAAAAGACAGACAGGTATCACATTCATTCTCCGATTGCATCTTTTCAGTTCAGGATGTAAGGGGAAAACCTTGTATGCATCCACTGTTATTCATAGGACTATGGGGAGTGGGAGGAAACTGCATCCTGGCATACTAACAGCTGTAGCAAGTAAAAATCAAGGCAAATATTCAGACTTTGTGGCTATTTGTCAACAATGGCAATAAAATCAGCTTCTCCATTTGTTAATACCAAAATAAAAGTTACAAGGCACGGAGATAATGTCAGCTACCAAGACAGGCAAAACAGCATAGGCCATTGCTAAATACAAATATGCAAAAGCTAAATTTGTGCCATGTTTCATTTTTGAAGGCAAACTAATGAGCATACTAATGTGTTGAACACAGTCAAACAACAGATAACTTGCTTGAAAGGTGTGTTTATCACTTACACTCTGGGTATGTCAGCATAGTCAATATTCTAATTCTGAATTCCAATTCTGGCTAAGCAACAGCAAAGTCTAATCAGTAATATAAGATACTTTGAAAATGAACAACAAAGGGTGTTTTTCAAGAGTTCTAAAACAAGTTTTTACAAATGTTTTCATAAAAAAAAAAGACAGATTTGGAAAATTAAAACACACCAGGATTTTGTGATATTTGGAAACAATCAATTGACTCATTCACTAATTACTCTTCAGTAAGTTTTCTAACCAGCTAATGATACAAAATTTTATTCATACAGCAGCATCATTTACTATTCTAGCATACTTAAAATAAAAAAATTAAAAAAAAAAACAAGATTTAAAAAAAAAATTACAAAAATGGCTTTCAAGATTTAGTTTCAATCAAACTAGCCTGAATTATCTTGGAATTCAATTCAACAGTACATATATAATAATAAATTGAATCGTTATTTCTGTAATTACTTACTAGTATTTTTCAGTTAACAGAGAAAATGTCAGAAATAATTTGAAATGTACAAATGGTAAGATAAATCAGGTAGTCCATGATGATAAAATCATTTAAACCCATATGTTGAAATTCCAAGAAAAAAATGTGGAGAATTTTATAAACTGGGGGAATCATCCCCATCACACATTAAAGTTCAAGCCCTATACTCTATTTTGATATTTATGAATCCCAATACTAGTTTACACTTGATGGATATACTGCTATATGAAAGCTGCTGTTACTGTTAGTATATACTGTACATTTTATTTTGCAGAAAAAGGCGCAACTTTATTCACTTGAATAATGGAGGTACTGTACATTTAATAAAATGCTGTTGAAAAGGATTAGTTTTTGCTGTATCATGGTTTAAATATTGTGAAAGTTTACTGGTTTTGGTGTCAAATACAACAATTCTGGTATTGTGACATTCCAGATTTGTTTAGGACCCGTCTATAGAAGTCCCATTTTTATGTATGTCATTGTGTGGACCTGCCAAAAGAGCTCTCAGGATTACTAAGGCACACAAGGCCTGTTAAATGATTGAGAAGTCCAGGGAAGGAACCGAAGATAGGGATAGTATAGCTAGTCGGTCCATTTTGGCATCAGCATGCTATTACCAGGAAAACTGGAGTGAAAAGCAAGATGAATAAATAAAACATTCTACCATACACTATGCATCTGTTCATTCATTAATCTTTTCCCTAAGCACAGAGTTAGATTTTTACATAACCGAATACTGAAATACATGATTCAGATACATTTAACCTCCATCGTTATGGAGAAGGTGTAAAAAAAATACCTGGTAATACTGAGGACTGACATAGGTGCATTGAGACAGGAGCCTGGAGTCATTATTAGAGTTCTCTTCATCAGATGAAGAACATGAATGGTAATCAGATGTAATTTTATTTACACTTGAAGCACTCTTTGGGCTATTCACTTGGCTGTCTTCACGGTCATCAACATTTGAGAAAGTCGCAAGAGTAAATGCATGGTTCTTTTCTCCATACCTACAAAAAGAAAATTAATACTCATATACAGGCATATAACTGTTCATTATCACGATGGACTAAAGAGCAAGATGGTGACATATTTACAGACTCATTAATTGCACAGTAATGACAGCAATGGAAAATGAAAAAATGGTTGCAGCCAGCCTCAAGTCTGTTCTTATCTTTATTATTTGATACCAGCAGCACAGGTGACAAGCCTAGTTTCCCCCTCATATATGTCACAGGAAGGGGAAAAAAAAAAAAGTTATCGAATGTTTTGAAATTGTTTGTTTTGTCAGCTTAAGGTCAGTATATTTATGCTGATTAATTTGTGAATACAGATAGGGGTGGCTCCTTTGTTTGTAACCAAGTGCCTGATAAACCACAGGCCTTTTTCTCTTGCCCATTTGCATTAGTGTGAGACACAAAAATTGCAGATTGTCTAATCATTTTTCAATCCAAAGCATGCTAGAATTAGTAAAAAACAGCAAGAGTACACTGAATTGTTCCTCACACTGCTGTGGTTAAAAGGGAATGAGAGTACTGCGACTGACACAAGCAGACTGTAGGAGGCACCTCTTGAACACTTTAATAAGAGGGGAAAAAAAACACATCATACTGCTCCTTGCCAATTTAAATTTTTGCTTTTATATTTTATGATACATTACCAGTTAACATACAGTTGAATTAGAGAATTTATAATCTGTCTATTGTGCTCTGTAACCTCTTGAAAGTCTTTCTAGACAGTCAAATTATGATTTTTTTCCCAGCAATTTTCTGTCAGAGACTTAATTTACAAAATCTTAGCAAGTTCAGGGCAACAGCGGTGTGCTCCTATGACCTCCAGTCATTTGGTCTGACACCCCCATTGAAAAGCATTCGTACAACGCTAGCTCTTTCCAGCAGCATGTTATTGACGGTCAGAAAAATGGGGCAAGCTTGTGATATTTTACAACTATAACACTGGGTTGAACGGCTGCCACGAGTCACCTAATTAGTCATACCCTGCAATTTCTAGTCGTGTAACCTGACTTTCCCAGGAGGGGACATCAACTGAAGTCCTCCAGATTGACACCCAATCTGACTAGAAACCAACGTGATGATGGCTTTAGTTAAGTGTCTGTAAAAGCAGATTTCCACAAATGAAGACAACTGAATACACCTTCCTCTAGAATTTCACATGGGCAATAGATATTCTTGATTACTGATCAATAGACACAAAACAAACAGCATAAATTGAGAATAGTAAAGGATGTCTACCTTGAAAACATTTGCCTAAACCACCTTACTTTAATTTCATAATATTTCACCTGTAAGGCACAAAATTTAAATCATTTATTGAACTTTGAAGCAAACAATACAGCATTAACTTTATGCATTTTCCAAACAAACTAGATTGAAAAGTACAACCATAAAAATAAAAGTCAACACAGGAAACACGGAGTTTGTTTACCAAAATGACAAGAAAAATTGCAACTGACCCTGCAACTTGCATTCTACAAGAACCATACAAAGATTTGGGCTCTTTACTTACTGGAATAAAAGAGAATAATATTTCCAATAATTTCATTTTCTCATTTTGATAAAATATTCCACATTTTTAAAACAAGTTTAAAAACAAAACCTACCTACAACACACTTCACATGGATCAATCCATAAAGTCAGCTCCTTTGGCAATCCAAGATCACTGTATAAAATCTTACTGTCCTCACATGCCCTCTGTAGCACTGGGTCGACTCCCTGAGTCTTGTTCACTCTGATGCACCTGTATGAGAAAAAGAAACCAGATGGTATTTTTATTGTTTCTAAAAAGAATACTTACATAAAAAAAGCACAGATTCAACATTCACTTCAAGATAATAAAAATATTAATTTCAAAATTAAAAAAACAGAATAATATACAGTCATGACTGATACTGTCTGAATCCATGCAAGCACAAAACTAATTTTATATGAGCAAGTTTTAGGTATGTACATTTTTAAGATGGGTGCCTACAGGCATGGGCTTGATGACCGATATCTGCCGTATTAGCAGGAAGTGAAAATTAAGGATGACTGTTGGAAATACATTAGTATTCATAATTCTAATGTACTGTAAATCATTTGTTCATAAATCTTAACTATTTTAAAAGAGAGAAGGAAAACTAAATAGATGGCGGATATGACTACCATTCTCATGCTTACAAGTGCCCGGAGACCATTTCTACATAGAAAGCATTTAACCAAAGTAATGAAATAAGGACTCGTATGCAATTTAACTTATACAGACATTATTCAATTGCCTAGCCAGTACTGATTCAGTGCATCACACACATAAGCTAGTAGAGAATGCTACAATCACATTTTTTTAAGCCTGATACTAGTCACCAATTTCATGTTATCAGAATTTTCCAATTCAAATTTTTCTTCTTCTTTATCAATTTTCACTTACTTTGATTTGGCTGATGCTTTTTGCAAAGCAACTTACAATATCTAAAAGGTATAATTTGTTATATTTTGTTTTTCCAATTGGAGCACAGGTAGATGAAGTGACTTTCTCATGGTCACAAAGTGACAGTAGCGGGACTTGAACCCACAAGCTCAGGGTTTGAAGACAAAAGCCTTAACCTATGTGTCACACTAACTGACTGTCAGACACCATCCCTTTAAATAAAATTTGTTTTGCACTAAGCTCCTGTATAACCTGTATATTAAAGTATTAGTGTGATTTTAAATATTGGCCTTTATATTAAAGAAAGTGGAATATTGAAGTGAGAAAAGAAAATCTGAGGAGTTGTCCTGTGCATGGAGAGGAACAAGAGACATTTTCATTTTATCCTTTAATTAAAAACAGATACTCATTTTCTAAGTGTAGAGTGAGTGAACCTGTGCTTAGTACAGAAGCTCATATTTTTAATTTGAAAAAGAAAAAGAAGAATTTGCCCTCACTGCTTAACAGGCTCGTTAGCTTAAAAGCCAAATTTGTGCATTTTACACGTAAACTTAAGCTTTGTATCCTCTTGATAAATGTCTTTTGTATTATTTTATTAGAATTGTGGCTTGTAACTAAGACAATAAATTGTATTTCCTTTTATGCCATATGTATTAAATCAATAATACTTTTGTGTGCATGTTTGACATGTACAATATACTTCAATGGTTTGATTTATTTTAGTATTTGTTTATGGACACTAAACAATAGGTATCCATCCATCCATCCAACCCGCTATATCCTAACTACAGTGTCACAGGGGTCTGCTGGAGCCAATCCCAGCCAACACCGGGCACAAGGCAGGAAACAAACCTCGGGCATGCAGAATTTTATTTTATTAATTAAAAAAATAAAATAAATCAGGCAACACTTGTGATCTGCAGCAAAAATACCATTTTAGTTTAAAACATAAGGCTTCTATATGGCTGGTTATAAAGGAACTTAGAGCAAAAGTAAAAAAAAAAAAAGAAATATATAGAATAAGCAGTTTTTGATTGATTTTAATTAGAAACAGATAAACATTCTATACAGTCACATCAAATTTAACAAATAAAATTTGACCCCCACCCAAGAGAAAGAGGAGCCAGCAACCAAAGCTACTCTATAAAAGGAGAGAAAAAAAAAAGAAGGGTATCCTTTTCCCTGAAATTGAAGCTTACTCTAAAATGTTATTGATTAGATCCTGCCATATTTTTAAAAAGTTTAATAGATCCTCTAAGTGAGAATTTCATTTTTTCCTCATTTCAAGTAGTATAAATCATCAGTTGCCCACTAACTTAAGAGTGGTGGAGTGGGATTCTTCCAGTTGAGCGAGACAAGTCTATGTGCTAGTAGTGCAGTAAAGAAAATTAATTTTTTTGTCCTCCAAGACCTGGGAGTATACCAAACACAGCTGTTAATGGGTTAGGAGTGGTTGTGACACCAAGGATGTCTGATAGGCATGCAAAGATTTTGGTCCAGAATTATGTTCATTTAGTACACACCCAAAACATGTGGCCCAGTGAGGCTGGATCTCTATTACAACATTCATAGGTTGCATCTTGCCCTGGAAACGTTTTGGACAATTTTAAATGAGGTAAGTGCTCTCAATAAAAGATTTTAAGAAGAATGACTGGATGCTTTCCACATATGGAGCCTGAGTGTATTCTGTGCATGGATGCCTTCCACTCCTTTTCTGAAATGCTGAGTGACAGATGAAACTGGTGATTATTGGCACAAAAAAAAAAAAAAAAAAGAAAAAAATTAAAATCTGCCCTAGTTACATTATACTGTAAAAGTCTTTTTGTCTTGAACATAAAAAGGAATTTTTAAAGTTTTAATACCTTAAACCAGGGGTGCCCAACTCCAGTCCTGGTGGGCCGCAGTGGCTGCAGGTTTTCATTCTAGCCCTTTTCTTAATTAGTGCTGCTAATAAACTTCTTTTAACTTACTTGTTTAAGATTTATTTCCCTGAATTTCTTCATGATTCCTCTAAATTGCTTCATTTCTTTCCTTAAATGGCACCAAAACAGAAGTGAAATGTAAAGTGAGGGAGCCAACAGAAGACCAAGTAAGTCAGGGCCTCAAACTCCAACCAGGTGATTAATTAGGCGCAGTGTCCTGTCGTTAATTAAAGCCGCTCTTTAATTCCATGGCTTGTTGCTGCTCTCATTGTGCAATAGCAATCATTTCTGAAATTTTGGATTTTCTCTTTTCTAAGAGCAGATCAGCATTCCTGAGACCTTCATCTTTGTTTATTTTCAGATATTATATGAAGGACACCAGTTGTTTAGGCTCATTTTGGATCTCATTATTGTTTGGCTGCTAATTAAGGAAAAAGAAACAATTGAGAGGTCTGAGTCTCCAAGAGTAAGTCAAATAAAATGAATTCAAAAGAAGTTAATTAGCAGCAAAAACAGGTCACGGATTAAGAAAAGGGTTAGAATGAAAACTTACAGCCACTGCGGCCCTCCAGGACTGGAGTTGGGCACCCCTGCCTTAAACAATGCAGGACACTAAACAGAGGGAATACCGTCACCAAAATTCAAGTTTTGCACCAATGTTTATATAAGCCTTACTTTTATTAAAGCACCACTAATCTAATCTTTCTTGTGATTAACAGCTTGTTCTTCCATTTTATACAAAAAACACTCAACCAACCATTAACTTCAAATTTAAAACCCAAAATAATTTTTAAGACTTAAATTAGCGATACCTATGTCTTCTATTGCTTTTTGTGATGCAGCTAGGTTTAGTGGTACTGCAGGCCCATTTTTCCATCTTATAAGGAAAGTATTTACTATGATTTGTAGAAAGAAATATTGCTTTTTTTCTAGTCTATTTGCCATACCACTTTACATTGATTGTGTGCCCTTGTTTTGAAAACATTGAACTTTCATATTTATCCAGGCACCTATTGTGAAATACATGGTTCCATCCCTCTGTTGTACATGTTAATGTGAATTTTGCATCCAGTACAGGCAGGTGTAGTTATACATACATAATCATTGCACTTCCCCAAGAAACACCGATAAGGCATATGTTACCTGGTAAGAACTGAACTTTACTTTCTTGTAATATTACTTTATACCAGAGTTAACATTTGGGCCCCATGAAAGGTTATTTTATATACAGTATATACTTACTAGGACTGTCAAACTGTGCAAAAAAATAGATTTGAATATTCAAATGAATATTCAAATATACTCAAACCTATGTTAACAATACTAGATGATACATGTTTGTACATGCTTACTTTATATATTATGATGGTAACAGCAGCAACATCAAGATCAAAAGTTACCAGGAAAATGACAGCAATATTTAAGCAATTGTTACTTAAATGCAACAGCCTTCAAAATACTGCTCAGGTGTGCTCTATAAACAACAATCATCTGCAACAGCCACCTTGTCTTCAGTCTACAGTAGAACTGACGGCTGAATGAGCATTAACAACTTGTTAGGACAGTAACCCATAAAATCAGCCATGAAAAGGAGCTTAGATCCTTACGAGCCATGCAAACTAAAATTACTAATTTATATTTTTCCTTTTTTTAAAATGGCAGTACATCTGCAAAGCATGATGCACCTATGATAAAGTTGCATCCTTCAAACGTAAGGGGTGTCTGAAAACACTTTTTGCAGTAATAACTAAGTGACATGGTCACAAAGAAATATGTGCATTACTGCCTAGAATATTTCACCCCCCCCCCCGTTACAGTTCTTTCACAAAAGTACCTGAATATGATATTTAAATGTATAGTTCTCAAATATATTTAGCAGATATTAAAAAAAAAAAAAAACACTTAAATTCTGTACAACCAAAGACACTATAAATTAAAAACTATACAGAGAAAGCAGTGTAGGATGTGGTTAGCTTTTAAAAAAAAAAAAAAAAAATCCAGCTAGCACAATGTAGACAGATTATGCTATTCTACGCAGGCGGAGTACTGCAAATGGAGCCACCAGTCAATGAAGAACAGACCGGATTAAACCAGCATACTTTTCACCCTTTACAGATGCAACAAAATTGTAATCATTTTAAGTATGCCTCATTGTTTTAGGCATTGTGTCAACCCAGCAGCCATGTAATATGAAAATGAATTGTGACATTGTGTACTGCTTGAAGTAGCTAAAATATCTATTACTGCCTTTCTAATGTATGCAAAAAGCCTTGTAGACAGTGGGGAACTTTGCTGAGAAGGGGTGGGACTCATTTTTACTGATGAAGAGAAGAAACTGATCATTCAAGATTACAAAAAGGCAGATTGTAAAAAAATGTGTGCTAAACCAGATCTGCAAAATACTGCTGCTTTGCATAGCCAGTCTGAAATAACAATGTAAAACAAACATTAGATGTTGTGACTTCAATTCCTTTTTTAAATAAATTCAAATAGTATTTAAACAGTGACATTTGATGTGACAGCCCCAATACTTACTATCCAATATAAATGAATGATGAAAGGGTTGCCGCATCTCTGTTTGAGATCAGAGCACAACAAACTTTGGGAAAAGCAGTCACTTTTTACTCAAAGTAATAAATCTGGTTCCTCAGGAATTACTTAATAAGCATACACCTGCACTGTTTCATCAGACTGGCTTCCAATTTTTTTTTTTTTTTACTAGCAAGTTTTAGAACAAGTTTCTGTGGGTCAGGCTGAATTATTCTGGCTAAAAGAGAAGGGGAAGATACAATGCCGTTTGTGTGTGGATTGTTGCTTTTGGAAAAAATTTCTATTAGTTTCTAAATCATAAGTATACGCATTTTCTTTTAAATGTTTTTTCAATAACTTACCAATTGAAAAACTGGTAAAATTATGCTACTATTGTCGAGGGCTGACAATCTAAACTCACTTCTCCCTTTTATAAATCAGTTGAGGTAATCCGAGCAATATTTAATCTCAACTTTCACATCAATTTCATATGACTTACTACAGCAGGAGTATACACCAATTTGTCATATGTACATGAAGATTTAACTGTTTTCTTTGGAATGACAAACTTATGGGTCCCTGATTCATTTGAAATCTGTACCCCTGTAGCTTAAGGTTAAGTCACATTTTACTGAAGTAATTTTGTTTAAAAAAAAAAAAAAAAGCTGACTGAACAAACATCAAAAAAGTACTGCATAAATAGATTAGATCAAAGGCATAATAAAAGTAACTTACCTCCCCCTCTACATATACAAATATCAGTTTCGCTTACCACAAGTTTGTTGCTGGCAGCACTATGATCCTAATTTGGAAATTCAATCTACTACTGACAGGTGTTGCTATCTCAACACATTCAACAACTTGACAAGAAGTTTGCATGTAATATACCATACTAATCAATCTTACAAACTGTTTTTTTTTTTGCAATTACTAACTCGGTGTTGATCTATGTGGTATTATACACCAATCAGACACAATATTAAAACTATTGACAGGTGAACTGAATAACATTGATCATCATGTTACAAGGGGACCGTGCAGTAGGGGTGGATTATAGTTGCCAGCAAGTCAACAGTCTGTTCCTGAAGGTGATATGCTGAAAGGAGGACCAATAAGCAAGGGCCAAATTGTTATGGCTAGACAGCTGGCTCAGCACATTTTCAAAACGGTAGGTCTTGTGGGATGTTCCTGGTATACAATAGTTAGCGCCTAACAAAAGTGGTCCAAGGAATGACAACCGGTGAACTGGTGAAAGCATGATGGATGATCAAGGCACACTGATCCACATGGGGAGCGAAGGTTAGCCCATCTGGTTTGATCCCACAGAAGAGCTAAACTAGCAAAAAAATATCTCTGGAAAAACTTAATGCTGGCCATGAGGAAAAGGTGTCAGAAAACACAGTGATTAGCAGCTTGCTGTAAATGCAGCCATGCAGATGCAAACCATGCGGACGCCTGTCCACTGCTAATACAGCCTAAAAAAGAGCATGCGAGTGTCAGAACTGGACCATGGAACAATGGAAGAAGGTGGCCTGGTCTGAGGAATGACATTTTCTTTAAGAACATGTAGACTAAAAAGGTGCATGTGTGTCATTTACCTGAGAAGGTGATGGGAAGAAGGAAAGCTGACAGAGAGGCAGTGTGATGTTCTGGGTAATGTTTTGCTGGGAAACCTTGGGTCCAGGCGTTCATGTGGATGTTACTTTGACATTTACCACCTGCCTAAAGATTGCTGTGGACCACATACACTCCTTCAGGACAACAGTATTCCCTGATGGCAGTGGCCTCTTTCAGGAGGGTAATGCATCCTGCCACACTTTTATAAAAATTTTCAGCAATGGTTTCAGGAAAATGACAGAGTTCAATGTGTTGACTTGGCCTTCAAATTCTGACTAGGCATCTGGGGAATGAGTTGTAAAAATAGGTACGATCCATGAAGGACCCACCTAACAACTTAAAGGACTTGAAAGATCTGCTCCTAACATCTTGGTGCCAAATATCACCTTCACATGATTCAACAATTTACAGCTGTTTTTGGCAGCATGAGGGGGACCAACATATTAGGCGGGTGGTGTTAATGTGAGGCCGATTGGTGTATACTCAGATTTTGAAAGATAAACTAATGCATATGTTTCAGGTCAAAAGTGTCAATCAATCATTCTGCTCTAAAAATGGCTTCTACCTTATCTTTAAATTTCTATTATTAAATCTAGGTTATGAACACACTGATTTAAAGATTTGAGGCCTATTATTGCCCTCATATGTACCTTAACTTGGATTAAAATGTTTAAATTATATGCACTGCGTCATCCATATTTAAGCAGGTATTGTGATACATACTGAAATGATTCCTACATTTGATCTGCAGGTATGGCTTATTATTAATAGGAACTTTTAAATAGCAATTGTGGCCACAAACCCACCTTCCTCCTTATCTTGGCCTCACTGGTACGAGTGTAGATGCCACTTCTATAGTGGTTGAGGTCACCGAAACATTGAGAAGACTGCATATCACTCAAACATGAAGAGATGACTGACCCAAGGTGAAATGAGGTGGCATGATGACATGCCAAACAAGGGGGATGGAATGCATTTCAATTTCACCCATGAAAAAATGTGTTTAATTTTGTGCTTTCTAGGTCCTGCCCAGTCTTAAAGTGCCACCTCTTCAAATGGAGACAATTTCATGTCAGGCCAGCAGGGCTGCTTAGCTGCCTTCTTTGGTCCAGAACATAGAACCCCGATGTTGCAGATAGGTCAGTGTCAGCAGAGTCATATGAAGGACAGAGATCCACAGACTCCAAGTCAGTTGGAGATCTGCAAGATGAACAAGGCATTTCCTTACGGCAGTTGATCAGAGACATAGTGAAGGACAGAATACGGGAAGTTTTTATACAGCAGTAGGATGAAAAACTACACCAAACAAGAGCATAAGGTTGAGTTTGACAGCTGTCTGAAGAAAGAATGATGAAAGGTTCAGTCGACGTTGGCAAGGTATTTTAAAGTCAACAAATGATAAAGCAATTCAGTCCTAATATTTTTGTAATTAT
Source organism: Polypterus senegalus (assembly GCF_016835505.1). Taxonomy (NCBI): domain Eukaryota; kingdom Metazoa; phylum Chordata; class Cladistia; order Polypteriformes; family Polypteridae; genus Polypterus; species Polypterus senegalus. The sequence goes on from NC_053155.1 coordinate 127,966,973, forward strand.
GTATACGTGTTAGGTCTGCTGTGTACTGCACATGTAATAAAATGGGTTAATGTATTGGTTACATTATTAAGTAACACAGTCAGAAGACGCTATATTTCTCAGTCATCAGCATCTTACCTGTGGTCTACCTACAAAAAGTAAAACATATTTTGCAGTGTAAGACTCCAAATCCGGAGACTAGGCAAATCAAAGTTTTTCCAAACTACTAACAATTCATAAATGCATTAAAATACATCATTCTCCTCTACTTTTAAATCTAAAGAAATAATAATGATAGCACAAAAATGAAAAAAAAATTCAGTGGGGCTATTTTCAAAGATTATCCGGTGCATCTGAAAGTTAAAATGTGCCATTACACACACTATGTACAGTAAAGGGAAGTGTCCTGTGATGGAAGCAAAGACTAATCTAACTTATTTTTATACTGTGTTCCCTTTTCCTGTGAGCTTTTAGTCAATTGTAAACCATTGTGCCTCGGATAAAACTCACATGAAAAGCATCTACAAAAATACATCCAGCCGAGACAATAAGAAATCTAAAAATAGCCAACAGCTTTCAAAATGCGTTCAACTTAAAATGCTTCTATGGTACAAGTACTGTGAAAAAAATAGAAACATAATGACAACTGAACAGACCAAACTAAATATTTACAAAATGTTTCCCTGCACAGAAGACAACCAAGGTTAGAATTCTATTTTTCAAAATGTCAACATCAAGATCTTACCTGTATGCTTGTCCTTTACTTGGGTTTTCAGGATACCAATGCCCTTTGTACTTCTCTTGAAGGAACTTTGAAAGATTTTCAGTAAACATTTCCAGCTCTTCATTATTTAATCTGTCATTTTTTCTTATAATCCTTGCAAGGAAGAAAATCACAGCTGCAATTTCTTTCCTCATCTTCTATTGCAAACAACCAGGGCTCAAATAGCTGCTTTTAAGAAAAGGAGGGTGATGAGTTAGATTGTGGTAAGAAAAAAACATATATACAGGTATACAAGTAAAATGCTGGACATTATTAACTCAAACATTCAATTCATACTGCTTTATAATTTAGTCCCCATGCGAGTATGGATGAGTGCAGAAGGGAGACCTGAAATGGACCAGTGGCCCATCCAGGTTTAGTTCCTGCTTTGATTCTGAAGCAGTACAACTGCCCTCTAGTTTCTGGGCCAAATCAACCCCACTAACCCTAAACTGGATTAAACAGATTTGAGACAGTCATGTTATTCAATCTGCCACCAAAATGTTTAATTTCTCTACTGGGCAAAACGAATTTTCAGCACAATCAAGAGAGTCCGTTTTTAACATGTGCATTTAATGCAAAATAACCCATATCATGGTCTAGTATAAATTAGCCCAAGATCAGCTCAGCCTGTTTGATGACCTAACTAGTTTCAACTGAGTTACAGATGACTGACTGGCTTGGAGGTAAGCAGGAAACACTTTCATATGCATTAGCTATTATCCTGCCATCACTAATTACTTGTTTGTATTTTGCCGTTGAATTATGCTAAAAACTGGTAAAGGGAGCCATGTCCTCAAACCCTATAAGATTAAGCTTTAGGAACCAATAGTGAATGGGTAGCCAGTCTACTGCAGAACACCCCTGTTCACTCATATTAGGCCTACACACAGCTGGAGTCTCCAGAAGAGAACAACTTCAGAAAGACAGCAAACAGCCTCAAGCTGTGTGTGAGTAGTAACAATCACTGCACCTTGAAACCACACCATTGATAAAGTCTGGGTGAAACTTCCTGAAGGCTATATTACCCAAAATGTTACTAATGAAAAGTTCAGATTAGCAGTATTTAAAAAGAAAACAAAAATCACATTACTTCATAAGATATGTGCAAAAGATTAATGTGGGAAGATTAATTTAGGCAACATCTTCCTTTCCTTTTTAATGTTCGTTTCTACCCGAGATGAACGCAATCTTTAGTTTTGTATGTATGTAAAAATTTGATACATTTTTAAGACAATTAACTGATATGCATCAGCCAATCAAGACTGGGAGTGAAAATAAATCAATATATAGCTAACTTCATCCTCTACAACTCACCACAAATATTGAAGCCATGTATTTTTAGCATAGTATTAAATCATATGCCACCACATCCTTAGGCTTTTTTTTTTTTTAAAATGGACTAAGCATTGATTTATTGAATTGCAGAGTTGCAATTAATAGTTTATGCAACAATTTTAACTGGTTTACCCAAGTCCAAATCAATTTTATGTTCACTTACTCAAGATTGTTCAGCCAAATATACCTTAACCTATTTTGAAAATATGTAACATTCTCAACCCTGCTTAATCCAGTTCAGAGGTACAATAGGCCAGAGCCTATCCTGGCAGCACTGGCCATAATGTAGGAACCTGCAGTGGACAGGGGACCAGACCAATGCAAGGTACACTCACCATACCCCTATACAAGGACAGTAAACTTGTCAGTAAACCTAGCAAGCACATCTTAGGACAGGTCAACACAACAATAACTTGCAGCACAAAACGTGACATTCCACTTCCTGCATAAGAAAAAGTTATTGTCTACGAGTTAAATGTTAAAACAATATCCTATACTACAACTTTTGAATAACATCCTATAATGCCGACTCCTCCAGCACACAATGGAATTTCATGCTATCGTTTGTGAACTGGAATGAGCATCCTGTTATGCAAGTTGTAGGAGCAAACCTATTCTAGGCAACAATGATGCTGAAAATCCTATTATACTTAAAATTGTTGCCAGCTAAAACTTTTTAAAAAAACAAAAAAACAAAAAAAAAAAACACAAAATGGTAAAGCGAGCTTCTTTGGCCATGTCAATAGACAGTGCGAAATACCATGAATAAGAATTGTACCATTCAACTAAAGCTAAGAAAACTGTCTAAAAATACTTCGACAATAAATAAATACACAAAGAGCTGGGATGTGGACTCCTCAACAGAGTGGCAGTTCCAAGTGTACTTTTGCCATACTTGCTCAGGGCCAAAGCACAAAGTGGTTAAGTCATAAGTGCAGTGTCTATGTATCTTTATACTTGGCATGACCAAAACTCAGCAAAATCGCTTTGCATGTAATATTGTTCTTCATAATCGTGTAACCTGGCAGTGAAACCAACAGCCTTGTATTAAACATGCTAAAGTGCGAGTAAAACCACAGGTAATTTCTACAGCATTTAATCAATAAAATAGAAAGCCAGAGAAAGGAATGAAGTAAGACTGCCATAAAGACATAATACTCAAAAAAGGAGCAAGACAACCAGACCTTGAGCAAGGAGGTACACAGCAGAGGATGTGCTCAGTAGGTGCCCAAAATTATTCAAAAACCCCAATGAAAAACTAAAATTAGAACTTGGAAACACACCAAACACTAATTAGTGTAATATTTTCATTTTGGTTGAACTGAAGTCATTAAATGGTTTAAATAACTACAGAGAATGTGTTTAATGAACTTTTATATGCATTTTTATGAATGGAGAAGACTGGCTTAAAATATTTCCTAATCACTAATTACACTCCCAAAGATTAAGTTAAGTTACATGGCAACATACTAAGTGATTGTAAGTGTGGGATTGATTTTAGCACATCCATGGCATGGACTCCTACCTTGTGCCTGTTACTACTTCAGCTTCCCATGGCTCTATAAGTGGATTATATAGTCTCAGTCAACAGATGATCTTTAGAAAAGACAAAAAAACAGTCATCCTAACAATTAGCACATACTTTAAATGGTTATGATGCCTATTGCTGAAATATACAAATGCATTAGCTATTTAAACATTAAAATAAAATGCAGGGAAAATATTGGGTTATTGTTACGTGACTAAACCTGACTGATCCACCACAAGTACATCCAAAAATATGCAACTTTCCAATTATGCTGCTAAACTGCAGCGTGAAATTCAGTGAGTCATATGGGCCTGACAGCTCTGGAGGGGATATACTAATGTGATCCAACTTTCGTGAATCAAAGCAAAAGCAATGTTCAGCACGTATAAAACTTTTTTGTACTCGAGTATCTTACAACCTGTTAAATTTAAAAGGATATCATGACCTCCCTTAACTATTCAAAAGATGGTGTGATGAGGCAGGGAAGTTGATAAACAATGCTGACGAACCATGAAACCGTTCAGCAGTACAAGTAGACCACTTAACCCACAGATTAAAAGTTATTGAATTCAACTCGTATGTATTATTTTTCACTGTTTTTTGCTACTGTGTGCTGCATCAAAAAGAGATTAGTTCAAGAATTTTCAATCCAATGACCACTGAAGCAAAGTAATCACAATGCCACAAATACTCTGAATGACATACTCACTGCCGTTGATTGAAATGTTGGGGCATGACATGACCTATACACCAGTGGCCACGCTAGAAAGTATGAAATATAGATTCATGTTTTGGAAGATATGATGAATAAATATATCACCTGTCTTGCTGGCTACGTCCATTATAAATCTGCAGTGATTCGCAGTTAGTCAACCAATAACTTGAGGCTTATTCTGTAATTTATACAGTTTGTGAACCATCTATCCATACATCCATTTTCTTAACCCATTTGTGCAGAGCAAGAGGTCACAGGGCAGATGAAGTTTATTCAAGCTAGCCTTTGGAGTCAGGCAGGAAAAATCCCTAGATACAGTAGGATGCCAGCCCACTACGTGCACACACACACTCGACCCACACACTCAGTCACTCTCTTACTAGGGCAGGGGTTCTCAAACTCAGTCCTGGGGACCCTCTGTGGCCACAGGCATTTGTTCCAACAATACTCACTCAATAATCAGTGGTGAGAATTGATCTCATTTAAATAGCTGGTCTGTTTTTCTCTTCTCTTAGACTACATTCAGAAAAGCACAATAATTTTATGTTTATAAAATATTTACATGTGCTTCTATTTTTAAATGCTTAACTCATTTTTATTCTATATATATTGACCTTTTCCTGTGTATTTTGCTTCAATTAAAAAGAAACCAGAGCAGACACTTGGGAAAGCAACACTGAATAGTGAAAGGCTGCAACTACTTTGGCGTCACAGCTGCCAATTAGTAAATATTGGATTAAATAACAAGAAAACCTGGAAAAAGGACAATGAAAGTCAGGATGAAAACATTGTTAAAAAGTAAAAAAAAAAATTCCCATGTAGCTGATTAGTACAATTTATTTAAATTTTACCAAACTTGGCTTTGTAAATTTTTACATTGACTCCCTAACACAGAGCCTGGGTAATAACTGATCACTTCATTAGGCTTGTAGGCCAATCAAAAACAAATGTTAGTCGGAACAAAAACCTGCAGCCACTGAGGGTCCCCAGGACTGAGATTGAGAGCCCCTGATCTTAGGGACAATATAACAACGGTTATTAACTTAACCTGCAGGTCTTATGAGCCTGCAATCAAATTATTTTCAACGTCTATCCAGCCTTTATTAAACCCGCATGTGAACCTCTGTGCGATGTCAGGTGGCCAAAAACCACAACGGGGAGAATCTCAGATGGGGACTTTATTTCGAAATTAGGATTTGCGAGGAAGTAGTGCCCTGAAGCAAAATTTTGCCAAAGTGCCATTACTATAATTAAGTTGCGTTTCCACTTAATACAAATTAGTATATGATTACTTTTATAGATAGACAGGAAACAAAACTTTACATGGCTACTACGACCTTCTTTCAATCATCGGTTAATTCCACAATGAGATGTGGAGATCTGAGTCACCACGGAAGAGAAAGTAACTAAATAATTACGTATGGAAACGCGGTTTTGGTAACATCAGTGAAACCTGAAATTACGTATAAAAAATAATCCCATTTGGTGTATTTTAGAATGTAAAAAAATGACAGATACGCGTCCCTTAAAAATCGTGTTAAGTACGAGGACCTGGACCTTAAAACACTTGTACATGTTAGCAATCGAGAAAAGCTTTAATTTTCATGTTGGCTCACATAACTGGCAAGCTAATCCAATTAGTACGCTTTTACTAGCTTTTTGAAGCGATTTTTTTTTTTAACATGAATTATACGAATAAAATCTCTGTAAAAAGCCGAACATCTTCCCCACGGGACTAATTAAGTTCCATATATCGCACGTTACAGTTTTGTTAAGCTGTGTTAAATAAACGTAGTTAGTGTTTATTTTTTTAAACACTCTTTCCAGACAAAGGTCTTTCTTACCCCGAAAATTAAGACTCCAGCACTGCCCGTCGGTTCATGTATTAACAACAAAACATTTGAAAAATGTTATGTTCTCCGCCATATGACAAAACCGTTATTAACGACTATTTTTTTAGTTTTTATTTCTTACTTTCCCAGCGAGCCGAACACTCACCCTTTGCTCCCATCACTACTACCCCCGACTTGTGTTTCCCTTTTTTCCACGAGTCCGTACTCCGCGTACCTAACATTAGTGCGCTCCACACTCGGTTTAAATCAGCACTGCCGCGTAAACCTAACAGCTCAGAGCGCTCAGGGCCAAGTCGACGCATGAAACCCCGTGACGTAGCCGCGGCACCTTAGAGGAGGACCGGGATGCGCTTATAAAAAAAGGGGCACACACAAGAAATAAGCAATTACCTCTTATACACAAATTTAACGGATCATTTTTTAAACCTACGAATCCAATGCGTGGTCGCGTCGGATTGGGGCCAGCTCTGGCAGCGCCCGGCTCAAGGCAGGAACCGATTCTGGATGGAATGCCAATCGAACGCAGAGACTGTTCAGGGTGAATTTAGAATCATTAATCAATTGCGAAAAACACAACTGCTGAAATAGCCAAAAGTTAACTCATGGATTTTTGGCATGTAATGTTTTACAACATCCATCCCCTAGTTCAACGACTTTCAACCTTTTTGGCATTGGAACCCAATTGAAGTATTTTTGTTCAGTGATTGCCCTTTGTATGCAATGTGCTTTTATTTCAATATAGCCAACAATCTCCCCAGAAATTGCACAAATTAAATACAAATTCAACATACAGTGTTATGGGCGACGTGTTTCGGGGGTGCTGGGGAGTCATGATTACCCAAGGCCCACTAGGAGATGCGGGTTTGGGATGAGGGCTCGAAGCCTGGAATGACTAGGACGTGTGACAGATATGGATCAGAGGATGGGGCTCACTAAGACTTATGTATGATGACCCAGAGTTCTGTGCTACACCTCGGAATAGAGTAATACTGAGAAGTAATAGTAATGATAAAAAATAACTCGTCCTACGGTTGTTAAATACCGAATCAAATTTAATGTCCATTTATCTTTTTAATAGATCATCAGGGCATGTCTGATTTTCACAATTTTGCTTAAGGTAAGTGAAGAAAGTGCAGGGGATGTCATACCTTGCTGGCGACTGACTTGTCTCGGATTAAGGGGCAAGCGTCTGTTGTACAAGGCAAGGGAAGACGTTGTTGAATTGTGTTCGCTTTTTTTAAATTTGGCAATTCGGTCTGCAACGAGACGATGTCTGCTGACTTGATGCACAAACACGGTGTGGATGTTTTTTGTGAAGCCTTAAGATCTTCATTTCTCACTTAACAAAGTCCAGCGATTCACTCCTGCATGTAGCATGCATTGATTTCAAATTTCTTGATAGTCAGAAAGGTTTCATGCTTTCGTTTGGCAGTACCACACCGCAGATAGCGCCTAACGGTCGTTGCTCGCCACGCTTCACGATAAAAAAAGTGGTAAAAAATGTGGATTTAACTTTGCAGTATGATTCAGTTTTTTGGTTTCTTTATTGGGGGAGTCTTGTAAGGCTGATAACAGAATCGGAAGAGGTCGGAGTAGGTTCTAAGGGGTATTTGAAGAACATGCCCATGTTCGCTGGAGTTCTTGATGAAGCTTGAGGTGTGGAACAGGTCGTCAGCTGCTTGTAAATGGACCGTCAGACGTTTCAGTTCCTCAGTATGCAGGAATAAATTTTCCTTTGTCTGTGTACATAAGTTAAATCTTGTATTCAGTAGCCCTCTAAAATAATAAATAGATGGCTTTATTTACTTATTTGACAACCCATCTTTGGCGTTCAGTGACCCATATTTGGGTCGCCATTCACGGCCAGGGGCATCGCTAGCTCTAGCATTTATTAGGGTCTAAGCTCCCCCTAATTTATAATTCCGTTACTTCAACATATGAATCACACTGAAAAGCGGGAGGTGGGTATGGGTTTGTTCTAACAAAGAGGAGAAAGAAGGGTTGGGCTCCCGAAGATTAAGGGCTGAAAGTCCCGGAAGCCACAAAACGCCACTGACCACGGCTTGAGGAACTATGTATGTATTATTATTAGATAAGTAGTGAACATACAAACAATCAGAATGGCAGACATATAGCCTGGCCTGGTAACTGGGTTGTGAGGAACTGGCTTATGTCCCAACAGTACTAGACACACCATAGCAAATACTAACAACAACCTAGTACGCCGGATCAACTCTTGAGTGTATAAAGCACACACAAAAAATACTTGTACAGTTACTCAATTAATAACTGTTACTGCACAAACAGACATTTTATTTCCATGTCCCTGGCTGATTTCTGTGTAAAATACCTGAAAACCTCCTAGGCCAATCAAAATTTTCTTATCTGGGGTTTCTGCAGATAATTTATGTTCTTGCCATAGCAAAAGACACAAAGGTAACAAGAAAATATGTTAATAATCAGTGTGTTATCCATAATGCCCTTTCAATAATTAGTCAGCCATCTGTAATGACCTTTGTAATGAGCAGCAACACAATGTAGTTAATAAAATTACAAAGAAAGGTTAAGAGAGAAAAAAAAAAATCACTCAATCAAATCAATCAATTTATCAATCTATCTACCTGGCTTCTGTATAAATTCTCTTTACAGTTTCTAAAGTAAGATCAATGCTATGTAACTAAAGGTTCACAATGACAGAATTTCAACCCTGAGAAGGTTATTCTCTAAATCTCGGATACCAGTTCCAGGAGAGGTCAGGATATTAAGCCCAGTTTATAAAGTCTTTATAACCCAATAAAAGAGCAGCATCTTGAACAACCTACAGATTCTGTTTTTGCCAGGAAACATTTGTCATTTTCTGGTATTTTAGGGGAAAATAGTTCTTATATATTATAAGAAAGAAACAGACCAAAACAACTGGTGTTAAATTGATTATAGAATATGGAAACACAATATCCTCAGGAAAGCATTAGCAGTGTAAATGTCAATTTACCACTAAAATTTCACATTGTACATTTTAAATAAATGCAAAAAATAGACATCTGAGTGGTGTGTGTAAGTTCATTATATTAGAAAGATCAAGAATATCTGTACTTCAATCAAAGCAACACAATTCCCTTAAGACTGTGTGATGAGCGCACTTTCCTTACGCTACCAGGTGAACTGCCTACTTACAACCATTACAGGTATCAGTGGTTTTTATTACATACACTAACATGGCAATTTACACAACATGTAATTTATTAAATGCATACTGTAACTTACAGTTGTATTCACTCACTACAGCTAACACACAAAAAGCCACACCATTAAAGTATTTTAGAAATAGTAAGCTTCTCTACATGAACAGTGCTTAAGTGTTATTTTTTCACAGTTACATTTTAGAAGCACAAGTTTAATGATAATGCAGTAATAATAAAACATAATATCTAATTAAACTAAAGTTATCCACATCCCTTACCTCATTGCTCTCACACATTACGAGTGGGATGTGCTCACATTTACCAGACCTTTTTCTAGAGTTTCATGGACTGTCCCATTTTATATAATTAAGATCAAACAGGTTCAAGAATCACAAGAGAAAATCTGCCAGCATTTAGTCCACCTAATAGCACAATCATCTTCATGCTGTCATGCATTGGTTTCATCTTGTGGGGTCTATAGGTACTCATTATTTAAAAATTACTGACCAGTTTCTTCAAATATGACTTGCGCTCTGCTGTGGAATAGTCCAGACACTAAGTATGGCAAGGCAGCATTTTCAGGCCATCCAACATTTCACAAATTTGCCGTCTAATAATAACACTTGGCTCCATGAAGATAGTTCATATTTTGTTTAGACTTAATTTGCAGCATAATGTACATTTATATGTGTGAGTAAGGGCATGTTGTCAAAATATTAATGAAAAGCAAGAGCATGGGAATATTATGAGTTTTGAGTGAGTGTAGTAGATGTCTGATGATTACATCATGTGATTACTAAAGATTCACTGTTTCTTGCAAAACCCTAACTTTGCCATGAGTTTCTTCCAGATTTCTAAAACAACAGTTGTCCATTTATTGGCTTAGAACTGTACAGATTTACATTTGTTTTAATTTCAATTCCAATTACTGTTCTAGTGGAGTTTCCTCCAGGTACTCCATTTTTTCTTAACATATCCCATTCATCCTTCCTTCTATTATTAAATCTGTTTCATCCAGTTCCAGATAAAAGGGTCCACAGCATATCCCTACAGCAAGCCACAGACCAACTCTGGTCGAGATGCCAGTTGTTTTATTATTATCCATTCAGTTGCATGTTCAATTCCAAATGAAAATAGCACTGAAAAGCAATAATACGATATTACCCACTTTTTTAAATTTTTAAACATGGATTCATTTATTCATTGTTGTCTCTTTTTTATAATCTAAAGTGTTCCAGCCAGTTTTGCTGTTTTTTAACATCCATTTTCCAACCTACCTAATCCAGTTCAGTTTTGGGGAAACTGGAATCTGTTCATTACAAAACATTAAACAAAATGGGAGTGCTATTTCGTTTTCAGCAAACTCTGTAATCCATTCATCCATCCATAATTTTTTTAAACTGCTCATACCAGTTTAGTGTTGTGCAAGCCAGAGACATGGGACCCGGATGTGCAGCGCACAGCTCTAAAATACCCATTTCTTAGTTAGCCTGACAGCAGTAGGATTATCAGGGGTTAACCATAAATGTATGGGAATGCTGTTGGCAGAAATCAGTCCAGATGAATTTTTTAAAACTTTAGTACTGCTGCCTCACAATTGTTGGAGTCCAAGGTGTGATTCTTGGCTTGTTCAGTATTCACAACCCTTAAGAGTTTCCTCTCACTATTTCAGCTTAGTCTCATTCCTAGTACGCAATTCTAAACAGTGTAACTTCCTTATAGACAATCCAGCTGAGCCAGTGCTTTGTAATGGAATGAGTGAGTTAAGAAAATGGATTTATGGATGAAGGATAAATAAAAAAGACATAAAAGAGCTCATTGAAATGAGAAGAAATTGCAGTAGAGCCAGAAGGATTGTTGGCTCAATGTACTGTGACTTCAGTTCAACTTCCAGGGAAAGTGCCTTGGTTGTAGCAACTGTGCACTTTTCCATGTGTCCAAGCAGCGTTTCTTCCAGAACTGAAGTTTCTTTTCAAATCCTAAATATATAAACGGTAAGGTGATTGGCATAGCCAGTCTCACTGTAGGGCTGTGCATAACTTTGCTTTGTGATTGAATATATTCCCATCCTGAGTAGCTCCATGTCTCGTACTGTAATGTAAAAGCAGGCTCAGGAGATGGATGCTTAGATTGTAGCTTTTGAAACTGATTCCCAATTAACTTAAACATGTATCCATTGTCAATATATCCTCTTAATTCAGTTATAGTGTCATAAGTGGCTGGAGTGCAATTCGGTAACATTGAGTAAAAGACAGAAACTAACCCTAATTGGGGGAACAGGTAACCATAGGGGACATTCACCTTTATACGGTATGGTTTAGAGACTCCAATTAACCCAACATGCATATTTTTTGGAATGACAGTAGAAAAATCAGAAGAATTCATGCAGAGTATACAAAGTTCTCTGTCCATCCATTCACTTTCCTGCTTATGCACCTCAGGATCACATGGGCCAAGCATAACCTTTCAGCACTGGGCACAAGGAAGGAACAAATTCTGTGGTATCAGTTTACCACAATGTACACAAGATACTAGCATACAGTATATATTAGAACAATCGAAAGTCCCTGAATTGCCTAATACATGCTCTTAGACAGTGGGAGTAAACTGGAGAGCGGAGACAACAATGATTATGAATATATAAACTCTACAGGGACAGTGACTGGGCCAGATATGAACCTAAGATTCTTAACATACAGTAAGTACAATGCCTAATAAATTACAAGAATTATTCAGCTATGTTATGACATTAAAACTTCCAGAGTTTATTATGATATCTTGTGCCTTTTTGAAATGGAGACTTTAAAATTATTGTTATTGTACATTGATTTGATGAATAGGTCTTGTGGAACTGGACCCGGACACAGACAGGCAGACATCGTTTGTTCACCCAACGCACTCATTTATTTATATACACTATGTACAGTTATTTCCATGCAAACCCAGTGCCTCCTCAAAGTCCAGGCCTCACAGTCACTGATGCCTTTCTTCTGGCCGCCTCCATTCCTCTCTCCGACCTCCGTCCTCTTCCACCCGACTCTTGCTAATGAACGGAGGGAGGCGGCCCCTTTTATCCCAACCCGGATGGGCTTCAGCTGCTTCCCAGCAATCCCCCGCAGACACACCCCCATGTGGTGGAAGTCCCGGCTGCACACCTGGAAGCCCTCCAGGTATCCCCAGTCTTCTTCCCCCCAGCACTTCCAGGTGTGGTGGAAGTGCTGAGGTCCAGGGTTCTTCAGGCACCGGGGCGCCACCTGGCGGTGGCCACAGGCCCCTACTGGGTTGGGCTTCCATGCCCTCTACCCATGGCCCCAAACACAACCAGTGTGGTTGCCCCCTCGTGGTCTGGCGGAGGAATAAGCCCTCCTCCGGTCCGCCTGGGCATCCTGGCTGGGCTCCACCCCCAGCCGCATGCCACAGTCTCACTGATATCTTACCAACTCCCCATGACTCTGAATCAAAGAAGAGATTTAGCAAATGGATGGAAAGTTTATTTAATTCTCTTTAGACATTTAACCTGAGGTGGCAGGCCTTTTGTGGATGTTCACATTGCCAGATCTCATGGTCTCTCCGGCAACTTGTTGCCAGACGTAGGGGGTTCAGAAGATGGGTGCATGGATGGATAAATATGGAAGAGAAAAAAAACCAGTGTGCACACATATGATGAAATAACAGGCAAGAAATGACTGTTATCCTTATTGCTTGTGTTCTTGTTATATTGTACTGTTTAACCTTTCTAGAATGCTGGGTCAGGTGAGAGATGAGTCAAATCAGCTGGATGTCTCAGGTAGTTAATGTTATTATAACATAACATAATGTAACATAACATTCACGACATGCCTAATATAATTCAGGGTCATGGGGGCCAGACTGTAGTACTGAAGACATGTTCCGAAGACAAGGTAGGAAACAACCTTGGACTCTGTGAATGGGAATACTGTATATGGAGATGGTATTCCTTTAATAGACTCGTGCTCTTCCTATGATTGCTCCCTCTCTTGTGCCCTCATGGTTCCAGGGCAGGCTTCAGCTCCCCCTTCCATTCCAAACTGAATCATCCAGATTTGAAAATGGATGAATGATTAGATAATAGGTCTTATTCATGCATTATTGGTACTGCCATCCCATCCTGTACTGATTATAGCTCTGTGTTTGATGTTGCAAAGATACGCTAAACTGCGCCTCCACCCTGAACCGGACTTAATGCATTTAATAATGGATTGAAGGATGGACAGATGGATGGAAGGGATCAATGACACAATGGACGTGCATAATAGTAGTCACCAGCAGTAAAATCCACAAGTCACTGTGAGCCCAGGAGAAAACAAAGTGACATCCTCAATACAGTGTCCAACTTTAGACTGCATATGAATGCTGCAAAGACATTCAAAGTGTCCTTCTTATTAACGTGCCAGATGTTGCACATTGACAAGAATTTCACTGCACCCTGTACACATGACAATAATGACCCTCTTAACCTACAAAATGATTCTTGGGAATCAAGAAGTAGAAGGAAACACAGCTAGATTAGCACACAAGGAGTCCTGTATAAATGACGTATTCTGCAATATCTGACTCCTCATTGACTGCCATCACAGATGAGCACCAAAGAATTCTGTAGTTTCACGTGAAGTGTCTGAGATACATGTCAAGGCCTTCATGATTGTGTCACAGAATACAGAAAATGGTTCACTACAGGTTCAGGGGCCGGGATTTGGGGGTTTGTGGGCAACTGTTTAAAATTGTCATTAGTTGAGGAGGTGAATGCGGTTCTGCATATATTACATGAATTTGTTGCAGTGAAGTGCAAGGTGATCAATGGTCAAGGTTCACAAACTACAGCTTTCATTTTTAGTTATCAGCTAAGGCATATAATAAAAAAAAAACAGCAAATTAAATGGGATGACCTAGGGGGTGAGGACAGCCTCTAAAAGACTGTGAATTTCCCATGAAAAGATAGCACCTTTTATTAATGTAAGGAGTTCCTGGTCTGTTACATATTATGTGCATAAATAAAGGTGGGGATATTTTTGTATAGGTCAGCTGTGTGGTTAGGGGTAAGTTAAATGTTAACGTGATAGTCCTTTTATTTGAAATTTTACACTAAAAGAAAGAACTCAGCTCTCTCTAGAAAATCTCTAAGAAGTGTGAACAGCAACAACTATCAAGCATGGCCAACAAACTGTCCTTTTCAAGGTTACAATCTTCATGGCATATTGCTTAGCCCTACTTCCTCACAGCTCCAGAATCCTGCATCCCTATGTGGAAAATTGGGTATTTTAGTGTCCCATCCTTATCCCAACATCTACTAAGCAAGAGTGACATAACTGAATCCTGTAATAAACTGGTATCTTAAACAGGGTCGCTCCTGCTTTGCGCCTAATGCTCTGAGATAAACTCCAGTTCCTGGCAATCTTTTAATGAAAAAAAAAGAAAATGAATAAAAGGTCCTCTCCTCACAGAATTAAGCCTATAGGTTCCCATTTAATGTTTTGGTCAGCTTTTTTAGGAATATGCCCAAGCTTCAACTGGCTCTCTGAGATGACAAAAACGAACCAACAGCAGCCTCACCAACCATGGTGTTGTAATTGTGCATTTTGGAATTTGCATTTAGCAGAATTTTTGATCTATTTAAACATCGATACAAGAGGGATTTGTGTTGAGCAAAAAAGCATTAGGGCAGTCATGATGTCTCACTGGAAGTCTTGGTTTGATATCAGTGAAGTAGTAATAAAGAGCCTAAGGGCTAATGTATAAATAAATAATGTAACACTGCAGTATGGTACAAGACATGGGGTGAGGTGGGAGAAGTAGTTGAGTAGTTAGATTTGTTATTTCTTATATTTCTTGCTGTTACATATTCATCTTTGTGTAACTCACAAATAACGTTAAAAGTTACAGTATGTGTATAAATATATACAGTATATATATATATATATATATATATATATATATATATATATATATATATATATATATATATATATATTATATTAAAAAAATCCTGGGATGAGATAAAAATTTTTCAGAGAGATAATTTTAAGTCCTGCGAGAGACTTTGTGCCAAGAGATTTAACCACGCCTGGGGCCAGAAATAAAAGACAAAGAGTAGATGACATGTAAGTAGAATGTCGTAAAGAGGTTCAAAAACGTTGGCGCGATACACATGCAAAGTAGGTTAGAGATAATGAAACTACTAAAATTCAAAAGTCTCAAAAAAATGATAGTAAAGGTCTCATTAGTGAAAACAAACAGAAATTATTACTCGTGAAATAACGGAACAGCGAAAAGAAATCAAATATATTGTTCGGATTTAAACTTTAATTTGGAGACTTCCATCCATCCTTTATCCAACCCGCTATATCCTAACTACAGGGTCAAGGGGGTCTGCTGGAGCCAATCCCAGCCAACACAGGGCACAAGGCAAGAAACAAACTCCAGGCAGGGCACCAGCCCACCGCAGAAATCTAGACTTGTAGATCATTTAATTCATGCTGCCATCAGAGAAAAGTAGTGTTTCTTCACAATGAAGAGGCATATCTGCTATAATTAAAAAGATTTGTGGTTTGGTGAAAGTGAAATCCACATACGCGAGTGGCAGAGATGTGAAGTGGCTGGGGGGTTGGCGAGCAAAGTGAGCAGGGGACGAGGCCCCCTAGTTATATTAAAAGGAAATTATTCCTTTTGTTTGCATAAATTTTATAACCATAGAGTCACTGAGAGTGGGAACCTTTCCTAGCAGCATGTGCATAAGGCCCACACTCACTTATCCACACTAGACAAGATTATAGTCACCAGCCTACCTAACATACACCTCCTTAATGGGACAATAGATGCAAGGAACAAGTTAGCAAGCATAATTGTTTTTATGGAAATAAAAAAAGAAATTGATTAACTATTTTGGACTGAATGACCTGTTGTCTTTCCAACTTTTCTTATTAGTTCATATGGCAAACAGAGTCATCTCTTCAATGACTTCCCTGTATTTCCAGCAATAAGATTAAAACTCCATACAGAGCTTGACTGAGCCTGGAATTAAATGTATATCTATTGTCCTGAGAAGCAGCAGTGTCCAATGTGTTGTCCTACTTCGAAAACTGAATAAAATCCAGAACCAGCATAACAAAACTGAAGCTATGAAGAAGGTAAACCCTGTCTGTTAGTCAGTTAAGGATCACCCAAGTCAATTTAACAGAAACAAAGCAGGATATCTTTCTATATCAATGCACACAAAATCACTCAAGCAATTTGGGATAATGTAATATAGCAATCTCAAATCCCTTTGATCCAGTTCAAGTGGGTGGGATACTGGAGCTTGTCCTGGCAGCACTGCTCACAAGTCAGGAGACAGGACAGTCCAATTTAAGGCCCACTTATGCACACACTCATACCAGGCCCGTTTGTAGCTGCCAGTTGACCTAGTTTTAGATTGAATTATTTTAAATACAGGATGAATTCAACAAAGCCTCATACTTGTCTCTGTGGTATTAGCTGTGGATACATCTTTGAAGAGTCTCATTAAAAGCTTTATATTAATCTATTTTGCTTCCAAAAATAGATTTTGCCTGAAGAAGGGGCCTGAGTTGCCTCAAAAGCTTGCATATTGTAATCTTTAAGTTAGCCAATAAAAAGTGTCATTTTGCTTGACGTCTCAGTACATTCACAATGGCTAACATGGTACAACACCCTAGTACTACCGTTTAACTTCAGTTAAAATATTACATTGTATTACAGCATTTGTGATCATCTGAGTGGCATTTAAATATTTATAGTGCATCTCCTATGTCAACATTACATTTATTTGTCTAACAAAATCATGAGCATCCAGCATCCAAAAGTAAAGCATCCAGTCTTCTTCTTCTTTCGGCTGCTCTTGTTAGGGGTTGCCACAGCGGACCATCTTCTTCCATATCTTTCTGTCATCTACATCTTGCTCTGTTACACCCATCACCTATATGTCCTCTCTCACCATATCCATAAACCTTCTCTTAGGCCTTCCTCTTTTCTTCTTTCCTGGCAGCTCTATCCTTAGCATCCTTTTCCCAATATACCCATATATTCCTTTATCTCCCAACCGTCCAACTTGAGCTGACCCTCTAATGTACTTATTTCTAATCCTATACATCCTCGTCATGCCCAGTGCAAATCTTAGACTCTTTAACTCTGCTACCTCCAGCTCTGTCTCCTGTTTTCTGGTCAGTGCCACCGTCTCCAGCCCATATAACATAGCTGGTCTCACTACTGTCCTGTAAACCTTAAATTAAGCACTGGCAGATTCAGGGACTTGCTCAGGGGGACACAGTGTGAGACCGTGCAAAGTTTTAGGGAACTACAACAACAACAACAACAACATTTATTTATATAGCACATTTTCATACAAAAAAATGTAGCTCAAAGTGCTTTACATAATGAAGAATAGAAAAATAAGAGACACAGTAAGAAAATAAAATAAGTCAACATTAATTAACATAGAATAAGAGTAAGGTCCAATGGCCAGGGGGGACAGAAAAAACAAAAAAACTCCAGACGGCCGGAAAAAAAAATAAAATCTGCAGGGATTCCAGGCCATGAGACCGCCCAGTCCCCTCTGGGCAATCTACATAACATAAATGAAACAGTCCTCTTTGTATTTATGGTTTTCACGGAAGGATTTGATGATGATGATGATGATGATCACGTGGACTTCTGGCTTTTAGTCCATCAATGCTGGGGCATCATGGTGCTTTGAGTAGGTTGGTGGTGGCGCAGGCCGCCACCACAGAGAAACCGGAAAAGAAACAGAAGAGAGAGTAGGGGTCAGTACGGATTTTAGACGCACCATGAATAGTTATTATGATGAATTGAACATATAGAGTATAGGATTAAGATAAAGTGAAGTTATAAAAAGGCCATGTTAAAGTAATGTGTTTTCAGCAGTGTTTTAAAGTGCTCTACTGTATTAGCCTGGCGAATTCCTATTGGCAGGCTATTCCAGATTTTAGGTGCATAGCAGCAGAAGGCCGCCTCACCACTTCTTTTAAGTTTAGCTTTTGGAATTCTAAGGAGACACTCATTTGATGATCTAAGATTACGATTTGGAATATAAGGTGTCAGACATTCCGATATATAAGATGGAGCGAGATTATTTAAGGCTTTGTAAACTATAAGCAGAATTTTAAAGTCAATTCTGAAAGACACAGGTAACCAGTGTAGTGACGTCAAAACTGGAGAAATGTGTTCGGATTTTCTTTTCCCAGTTAGGATTCTAGCAGCTGCATTCTGCACTCGTTGCAAGTGATTTATGTCTTTTTTGGGTAGTCCTGAGAGCAGTGCGTTACAGTAATCTAATCGACTAAAAACAAAAGCGTGAATTAATTTCTCCGCATCTTTCAATGATATAAGAGGTCTAACTTTTGCTATATTTCTTAAGTGAAAAAATGCTTCCCTAGTGGTCTGATGAATATGTGATTTAAAATTCAGGTTACAGTCAACGGTTACCCCCAAGTTTTTTACTTCCGTCTTAACTTTTAATCCTAGTGCATCAAGTTTATTTCTGATAACCTCACTGAATCCGTTTTTGCCAATCAATACAATTTCAGTTTTCTCTTTATTTAACTTGAGAAAATTACTATTCATCCATTCAGAAATACCAGTAAGACATTGATATTGTTATTGATTCGAGAGAGTCTAACAGAATTCCAGATTGTATACAAAAGGCCTTTACATTTCAGCCACTCATGGACCCAGAAACTACCTGAAGAGCACACATATTTTAAGAAAATCTATTGATTAAGTTCTGATTTAGTTTTAAAATTTATTTGATTAGTTTTGTGAGTTTTGATTAATGTTACATTTATTTCTGTTTTCATTTTGATTCTAAGGCGTTGGTAAATGATTAATGTTATTTACTGCATTATCATTTTTGTAGCCATCATTTTGTTTATATTTTCATTTTACTGCTGTTTTGTGGACTTTATTGGTGTTATCTCATCATCACCTGAAGTGGTAAAAGTGACGTCAATGGTGTGCTGGTATGACAGCAAAGCACTACTGTTGTAATTCAAGTTTGTGGGTAAAAAAATCAAACCTTTTTATGTGCATTACTGTTCCTCAACAATTTAGGTTCTAGATTTCCTTCAAGGCTTTTGACTTCAATTTAGGTTTATATTCAATTATAGCGCGCAATTCTTGTTCTTCCAGTTTTAACCCTCACCTGCTTACAGTTTCATTTTTATTTTAATTTTCCAGTCCCTTGCCTGCCATTATCTCACCACTGGCAGAACAAACATCGACAGTTATTAACATAGCAGTGCTAGAAAAAGCCCAGAGAAGAACGACTAGGATGGCTAAGAGGTACGAGCTATGAAGAGAGATTGAAACAGTTGATTAAGAGGTGACTTTATCAAAGTGTTTAACATTATAAAAGCAATTTTTACAGTGAATCCCAAACATTACTTTGAAAGAAATTCTGCAACAAGAACACAGGGACACAAGTGGAAACTTGTTAAGGGCAGATTTTCACAGAAATATTAGTTTTTCATCATACAAAGGACCATAGACACGTGAAATAAATTACCAAGTAATGTGTTGGAGAGTAGGACTTTAGATGATATTTTGGATGATGTACTGTAAGTGAATAGGGTGAATGAGCTTGTTGGGTTGAATGGTCAGTCCATATCACAACTGGTCTAATGTTCTAGTACAGTATTGCTCTGCATCTGGTCTGACCCTGGCTATGTCTTCTATTGTATACTTACCATTTTTATGTTTAGCATGATTCAGGTATCCCAATTAGCCTCTGAATTTGTAATAACAGAGCTCACATTCATTCAGGTTTACATAACTTGACATATAGTGAGTGTGGCTCCTTCATTCTGTTAGAGGACAACGACCTTTTGTTATTTTTTAGTCTTAGGTACAAATAAATACTTATGCTTTGTAAATGACTTATGAAAAATATTTGTAAAAAGAACAAGAGAAAAAATAGAGCTCATAAAAGTAGTTTTTGTAACAAAATAGATTCCTCCATGGCTTCATTACTAGCCCATCAATCTGTCTATTTACTGAGCCCACTTATTTCAGTTGCAAGGTCACATAAGATAGAGGCTATGCCATCAGCACTGAAAGGGACACCAGCTCATTGCATGACACAATAAAGCATAACCAATTTAAAGACACCACCCCACCTAAGCCACATGTGTGAGGAAAATCAGAGTACCAAGATGGAAACCTTGGAGGGCAGAAAATGAATGTCCACATATACAGTGACCTGGCTAGGGATTCAAACCTTAGTCTCTTGAATCTGAAGCAAAAGTCATAGCCACTGTCCCCACTTCTTTACTAATACGAATAAAAATAATAGTGCTTTGGTTTTGCATCCACTGTTGATGATACTACTGATTGAGGTGATCTTGTATGTCTACCTTTTCAGACTCATCAGCTTCCAACGTTTAACAAGATATTAAAGACACAATGTCAGTGACACTGGTTTGGACATTTATGTCTATTGCTAATGCTCCATACTGTATGTTACTGTAGGAAGAGTATACTGTGGCTCAGACATTGCATCCTCTTCTGAGAAATCACACTACATTAAATGAATCCCACAATGTGGTTTCTGTCTGTTTGGGTTTCTCACTCAGTTAAAGTGGAGTTGTGCATTACTGTGTGTGCACTGCAGGGATGGCACCTGTATTGCGCCCAGTGCTACCACATATGCATTGGCTCCCTGCAACCCCAAACTGTATGAGGTTTATTAAATTGAAGGCTGCCTGCTTCACCTGATCTTCACCTGACCTCACCTTCTACTGATCTTGCCTTCTGCTTTGAAAGTTACTTATTACAATTTATTACTATTGCTCAGCATCATAAAGGTGGGAAGAATTACAATGATAGTTCCACCATTTTTAATTTTACAGTCTGCTTGTTTAATCAGTCGCTTCCTTCCTCACGGTGTAGCCAGATGCAAGGGCAGAAGAGGAGGACGTGGATGGTGGTTAAGTGTTGCAATAATAGTCTCGTTTGGGTCTGTGTGGGTTAGCTGGTGGTGGTGGCTTTCAGGGTGAAGTTTGTTATTTTCAATGATTATTGAAACAGCCTTATTATAATTACCCAGTTTCCTCTTCTTACTGAGACTTACTGTGTCATCTAAACTTAAGACTGTTTAATGACTGTTCCACATTCCCTTATTCATAATGCTGATTATTAATACAAATGTGATCAGAAAAGTTATGACAGTAATATTCATTTGGTAATTTGTTACACTTTTGACTTTTCTGTATACATATATGAGGTCGCTTGCTGAAGGCCAAAGATCACCTCAAACAGGTGGTGCTGCATGTGCATGTGTGTGTTTGTGTGTGTGTGTGTAAAAAGGCATCAAGTTATAATAGTTCAGTGGGTACAAATTGAGGATTCTTTCTCTCTAGTTGGGTTGCAACCCTCTAATATTCAGTCCATGTATTTCACACTATATTTTGTAATCAGTAGGTCATTAAGTTCAATAAGTAGGTCCAGGAAAACAAAACCTGGACAGGTTGACAATTTTGACCAAACAATAAGGACACAGGCACAGAGCTCAGTGGTTTGTGCTTCATTAATGTGATGTACAATTTTGTGACGGTGCAGGTTGTCTCTTATGGAGGAATATTTCAAAATAAAATTAAATAAATAAATAAATGTGCAAATAAATAAAAGTACTGTGAAATGTGAGCATAAATAAATAAATGTGTCATGAAATGAGTGCCTAAATAAATAACTATGTCATGAAATGAGAGCATAAATAAATAAATGTGTCACGAAATATGTTTTTTATTTCTTATTTATTAATTTATTTAATTTTGTCCGTAACATTGCTCCAAACCATCATGAAATACGACTTGAAATAAAACTGTCACTTTCACTCGTCAAAGTTGAGAGGGTGGGCTCTAACACACCCTACCCTCTAGTTATTGATTGGTGAATCAATAGCACAAGAATTAATTAGAAAAATGCTTACTACTGCCGATGAAATGGATTCTGCCGAAGATATCACGTATTTCAGAGAGAGAATTGAACATTTATCGGAAGAAATTGCAATGTTGTTACAATGTTTGCCACTGATCAGAGTTGTAAAGTTGTCTGAAAAAGTAGCTGCGAATATGCACCTGACTTTATACTTCGTAAAACAAGGGTCAAATACTCAGTTCAAAATATTAGTTGGCGCTGCTTTGGGCATTCCTTGTCAAAGTACCTAAACTAATACAGCCATTTATCAAACTGGCTCATTCGCCTTGTGATTGTCTTCTCCGATACACCATATAGATCTGTAATCTGTTGTACTTTTAAACCGCATAACAGAAGGTGTTCTATTGACTCAGCTGGAATGTCAAAGGATGGACGTGCAGAGCAGGGAACTGCGTCACCTGAACTGGAGTGTAGTAGAGTCCCTTCCACCAGTTCTTCGATATTTTCAAAAATAGTTTAATCTACATCGGAGTTTAAAAGGGCCGCCAACATTGTAATTTCTTCCGATAAATCTTCAGTTCTCTCTCTGAAATACACAATATCTTTGGCAGAATCCATTTCATAAGCAGTAGTAAGCATTTTTCTAATTAATTATTGTGCTACCGATTCACCAATCAATAACTAGAGGGTGTGTTAGAGCCCACCCTCTCAACTTTGATGAGTGAAAGTGGCAGTTTTATTTCAAGTCGTATTTCATGATGGTTTGGAGGAATGTTACGGACAAAATGAAATAAATAAATAAGCAACGAAAACCTATTTCGTGTCACATTTATTTATTTATGCTCTCATTTCATGACATATTTATTTATTTAGGCTCTCATTTCATGACACATTTACTTATTTATGCTCACATTTCACAGTACCTTTATTTATTTGCACATTTATTTATTTATTTTATTTTGTCCGAAATATTCCTCCATAGTCTCTGTGCTCCTGCTGCCATTTTATAAGCATCTTGAAACCGACACTGTTGATAGTCATGATTGGGATGAGCTGAGTAGATGAGGGCAAAACACACCTGAAACAAGGGGAAAATGTAATACAGTAAGTCAGTGCTTATTAAAACAAGTCCAAACAAACAAGTGTTCAAAAAGTGCAGTGCTTAGTTAAATAAATAATCCATAAAATGAAAATGTCCAGTGGAGGTTAAAATCAGAATAAATAAATCCATTAAAACAAGGTTAAAACTAACTGCCAGAAAAGTGTCCTTTCTAAAAGCCCGGTACATTGTTTTTTTTAATTAGCCTCAACAATAGGTTCAGATGACTTTCCCCAGGTTCCCTTTCTGGACTTAGGCTTAGGTTCCATGGCACTCACATTGGGGCTCTCTTCCCAAGCCACCTTGATCCCTGCTGCCATCACGGTTTTCTGCGGTGAGCCGTTCACTCACCTGTTCACTCCCATTCCTCAACCTATGATATCCATCTTAAACAAAAACATAAGTGAATGTAGCTTCGACAGACCCACACAAAAAGACCAGACTAATACTGATTTTCATCTGGGCCAAGGAACAGGACTCACCTCAGGAAGCCTGACCCCAAACTCAACAGGCAGGCTTTGGCCCTAAATGGTGCATGGGCTTTTAAATACTATTAAGAAAGGCATGAGGAACACTGTCAAACCTTGGCTTAAAATAACAGAACAAAGCTCCTGTCGTGGACTAGGAGTCCCACAGCACAAAAGAGTTCCTAAAAGTTCCAAAAGCACTTCCAACAGTGTCCACTAGAGGGGGATATCAGCATCAAATCCAGATCAGTAATAAGGGCACATGCAGGATTTTTATAAAATGCAAGATTTATTCTTAGCCTAGTGATTTAAGGGGTTCTTAAATTATACTCTGTGTCTTGCTTGCTCATTATTCCCTGCATGAGTTATTATAATGCATGCCTCATTTTTATACTATACTTTGGCTGGGTTTCTCTTTCTCATGCTCTGAAGAACTAGCACTCCTGCCAGTTGAGCCTGGCACCTCTTAACTCATTTGCTTCACAATTATATCATCTGACATCTCAAATACAGCTCCGCTCTTAGATTACAAGCAGCTTGCCTGTGGCTTCTGATTTTTGTTTTAATTATTCAGACAGTCTGTCTTGCTAAGTCATCAAGCTGAGCAGCAAAAGATACACCAGTCTGCTGAACCTGCAGCACTTGTAACCACCGGAGAGTACATGCATTGGGCTAAATTTAAACATTCTGTTTATTACTTGGCCTCATATGATTTTCGCTCAAAACTGTGTTGCATTCTATTTTTCCTGAGGCAAATTTCATTTAAATGCATGGCTTATAACATATACTGGATTTATTCTGTCTGAAATTCAGTTACACTAGTGGTATTGAACATGCTGCAAGACAAGATGAGCAAGATGAACAGTTACATTTTATATTCTGTACATAGCATCTGCAAAATATAAAAAACAAATTTGAACCATATCCCCTGGGTTTCCCAAGCTCTGAACACCATATCCTAACTTTTTTGAAAAAGATAAAGGTAAGCCTACAAAACAGGCCCAGGCACCTAAGATAATGAATTCTGGCATATGTCAGGGGTTGTTTTTGTCTTAACAATTTAATTCAGAGCTTTTAAATCTAACTGGTACCCCCTCCAGTGTTGGATCCTGCCTTTTATCTAGTGCTGCTCTAATAGCTTCCAGCTCAAGGGACAAGGTTCAGTGCTGAGTGGACAGATGGATGGTGCCAGATCTCACTCCTTGTGTGTTAAATGTCCTGAAGGTTTTTCTAGACCCTAACTCAAATGTGTTGACTGCGTAGCTTTATGAAACGGATTTGTGATGGATTTGCTTGTTTTGCTATTTCTGTTCCACTAGAGGGTCCTGTATCATTAAATGCAAACACAGTCAACAAAAGAAACCGAAAGGAGATCTGTTTCTGAAAGGTAAATGCAATGAAACAGAAGCCCCTGGTTTAAATAAAACATGCAGTATGGCATTTGTGTATGTTATAACACCATGAATTACTTAAGAAGTACTCATTTTAACTGGGCCTGAGAACATGGGTGGCTGAATTTCAGATGCTGACAGAGATCCATCTCTCTCAGCCATTCTCAGCCAACTTTCTTCTTTAAAAACCTGTTACAAAGTGGACCAAAACTGACTGGGATGCCAGTGCAATTCAGGCACACTCAATGCACACAATGCAAATGCAGTGTCACTGGTTCAATTAAGAAGATGACTTTGGACTAAGACAGTGGTCCAGTGGTTAGTGCTGTTACTTCCAGCATTCTTATTTCAAATTTTGCTCCTGGTCTTTGTCTATGTGAAGTACTCTGCACATTCTCTTCATATAGGTTTTTGAGTTTTCTCTCCACATCCCAAAGATATTGTAGGTAATTAGTGATTCTAAATTGACCAAACATAATTCTCACAGCATTCTGCAAAGAACTAGCAATCCTATCCAGGGTAGGTTTAGGGAGTCAAGGCTTGCAGGGCAGGATTAAGACAAAATTGGGCCTGATGCTGCAGTGCAAAAAAGGCCTATTTTTTCTCGGCATTGGTGCATGTGCATTTGACACTCACCATACATACGCACTCAGACTGACCAAGGAGCCATAACTGCTTGCGACACAACCAGCCAGCCTTTATTGAATATGAATAATAATAACGACGTAGTATCGTAACAACTTGAGATTAACATCAAACTATGTAACATCAACATTCAATAGCAATTGTCTGAAAAGTGCACTTAATGCAGAAAACCTAACAATAAAATGCACAAAATTTCGCAATTCTCTTATGAAACAGAGTAAAAAAAAAATTAATTTGCAGAGACACTGGGTCAAAGTGACCCAGTTCAGGCTCTTGAGGGTAACAATTTGTCCACAATTTAAATTTCATAATAGACCAGAATCCTGTCGAGGATTTAAAAAATTCTAAACTTTCATGCCAGGCCCGTGGGCCGGCTTTTAGTTTTACCTTTACAGATAACCATTTAAATAGCCATCGAGTTTTACTGTACAACTAATTTTCAAGGTGAAAAATGTACTATGTGGCACTTACCAAACAATAATAAAGTGGCAAGAATCCCCAAGATATTGCAAAAAATGCAGCTAAATTATTAAGTAAAATGTTTAACATAAAATTGATAGCATTAACTTGAAATCTTCGGAAAACAATAAACACGACGACGTTATAGTTATGTCACAGCGCAAACA
This sequence comes from Polypterus senegalus, assembly GCF_016835505.1. Classification (NCBI taxonomy): domain Eukaryota; kingdom Metazoa; phylum Chordata; class Cladistia; order Polypteriformes; family Polypteridae; genus Polypterus; species Polypterus senegalus. The sequence continues at coordinate 127,993,483 of NC_053155.1, forward strand.
ACAATAGTAACTGTGCTATAATAAGTAACATTGTGTCTAGGCGTCTGAAAGTCGGACTCCAAATTTCGTTTAAGAATTTTTTTGAGGTTAATATAACAAAGGAAAACTGTTCAGCTTCCGGAAAATTCTCGTCTGTTTTCATCTGGGCCTATTTCAGGAATGGGCCTAATGCTGCAGCATCAATAGCACCCACTTTAATCCGGCTCTGAAGGCTTAGGGACTGTCTAAAAACACGGCCTCATTGAGGCATTTTGTGTGTGATTTTGGGCTATACAAGAAATAAATTGTTGTTCCTGCCTTGAGTCCAATGCTGCTTGCATAGGCTAATGCCCCCGATCCTACATTAGATTAAACGGGCTTGAGAATGGACAGTAATGTGTTTCTTCGGTCTATAGAAGAAGCATGAAGGTCATAGAGAAGACTCATATGAACACAGGGAGCACTTTCAAACTTCACCCAGAAGACTTTGAAGCAGGGACTAAACGTTTCAAGCTAACAGCACTGGCCACTGTGGCATCATCTCGAAAAGCAATACCTCATTTGGTCTTACTAACCGGAATACTGTGTATGAAATTGTTATAAGGTGGCAGAGATTGAACTTAAATGTAATACTAATTTTTAGCCTAGGAAAAAATAAGAAAATAACCCAAAGGAGTAACCCTCATTCTAGAGTCAAAATAAATCAGCATTATTATTTGTTTAACATTTTTTTTTCCTTCACTATTTTCCTATTTCCCTAAATATTCACCTGTCCTAGGCTACATTCAAAGATGAAACAATTAAATCCCAAACAACTGACACTTATAAAATGGCAATTGTGTTGTTACACACCAATACACCATAATGCTGCAGCTGTGCACAATAATAATAATAATAATAATAATAATAATAATAATAATAATAATAATAATAATAATAATAATAATAATAATAATAATAGAGGCGTACGGTGGCGCAGTGGTAGCGCTGCTGCCTCGCAGTTAGGAGACCGGGTTCTTCGGGTCCTCCCTCGATGGAGTTGCATGTTCTCCCGTGTCTGCGTGGGTTTCCTCCGGGCACTCTGGTTTCCTCCCACAATCCAAAGACATGCAGGTTAGGTGGATTGGCGATTCTAAATTGGCCCTAGTGTGTGCTGGGTGTGTTTGTGTGTGTCCTGCGGTGGGTTGGCACCCTGCCCAGGATTGGTTCCTGCCTTGTGCCCTGTGTTGGCTGGGATTGGCTCCAGCAGACCCCGTGACCCTGTATTGGATTCAGCGGGTTAGAAAATGGATGGATGGATGGATAATAATAATAATAATAATAATAATAATAATCGGCATTTTATTTATATAGCGCTTTCCCATGCTCAAGATTACATCTTGAGTCATGGAAATTACTACAAACATGTGATGATCATGACACAAAACATAAATATAACAAAATAATGATCAAACACAATCTAAATAATCTCAGTGTGTGAAAAATATCATTTATATCAATAATTTACATTCCAAAGTCCACTTCATTCAAATCAAGGTCTTGAGGAGGCAGAGTCTTTCCCGACAGCACTGGGCATAATGCAGGACACAGCCTTGGACAGAGAACCAGTCCATCATGGGGCCAACTGTCTCTCTCTCACACACATACATGCTCATAGTGATCAAATTTGAAATAAACTAAGTAGCATAATATGGCAGAAAAACTAGAGTTACTGGAGGAAAACCTGCACAGACATGGGAAGAATGTACAAGCTCCTTATGGAGAACTATGGTGAAGCATGCAAGGGGTCTGTGGCTGTGTGAGATTTTTGAATAATAATAATAATAATAATAATAATAATAATAATAATAATAATAATATATAATAATAATAATAATAATAATAATAATAATAATAATAATAATAATAGGGGTGACACGGTGGCGCAGTGGTAGCGCTGCTGCCTCGCAGTTAGGAGACCGGGTTCGCTTCCGGGTCCTCCCTCGTGGAGTTTGCATGTTCTCCCGTGTCTGCGTGGGTTTCCTCCGGGCACTCCGGTTTCCTCCACAATCCAAAGACATGCAGGTTAGGTGGATTGGCGATTCTAAATTGGCCCTAGTGTGTGCTGGGTGTGTTTGTGTGTGTCCTCGATGGGTTGGCACCCTGCCCAGGATTGGTTCCTGCCTTGTGCCCTGTGTTGGCTGGGATTGGCTCCAGCAGACCCCGTGACCCTGTATTCGGATTCAGCGGGTTAGAAAATGGATGGATGGATGGATAATAATAATAATAATAATAATAATAATGAGGCATTTTATTTATATAGCGCCTTTCCCATGCTCAAGATTACATCTTGAGTCATGGGAAACTACTGCAAACATGTGATGATCATGACACAAAACATAAATATAACAAAATAATGATCAAACACAATCTAAATAATCTCAGTGTGTGAAAAATATCATTTATATCAATAATTTACATTCCAAAGTCCACTTCATTCAAATCAAGGTCTTGAGGAGGCAGAGTCTTTCCCGACAGCACTGGGCATAATGCAGGACACAGCCTTGGACAGAGAACCAGTCCATCATGGGGCCAACTGTCTCTCTCTCACACACATACATGCTCATAGTGATCAAATTTGAAATAAACTAAGTAGCATAATATGGCAGAAAAACTAGAGTTACTGGAGGAAAACCTGCACAGACATGGGAAGAATGTACAAGCTCCTTATGGAGAACTATGGTGAAGCATGCAAGGGGTCTGTGGCTGTGTGAGATTTTTGAATAAAAATAGTGTGGCTCAGACTTGAAGGATGAATGCTGCTGCAAAGCTCTGCAGCTAAGGGATTTGCGTTGGGAAATTGGCTGATTGCCTGCTCATGTGCAAAAAGAATCAACTCACGAGGTTTCCTCATTGACACTCCATGGGACATTAAGCAAAGCACCTCCACCAGCAAAGTATATAAGATATCTGAACAGGATAGTCAAGATAACAGAAAGAAAGAAAGAAAGAAAGAAAGAAAGAAAGAAAGAAAGAAAGAAAGAAAGAAAGAAAGAAAAGAGAAAGAAAGAAAGAAAGAAAGAAAGATGGTTTGGGAAAGAACAAGGAGTAGACTGGGAATGTCACTTTGTATAATAGATAGGAAGCAAGGTGAAAGGAAAGCCCTTGTGGTGAATGAGAGGGACCATGCTCCAGAAGAAGGTTGTTCTTGTTCAGCATTTAGAGAAGCAGAGGTGACCGATGGCTTTGTGGATCATCCTATGAATGCCAAGAGATTGTAGTGGGGTGATTGAGCCAGCCCTTGGATGCCCTGGCAGTGATTGGCTGAGGTGGATGGAACGAAAGCCATTTTAATGGACAACTGTACTTGCTAGCATCTTAACCCCACTGTGGAGACCCGATAGGTGAGTGGGGGGAGACAGGAGAGTTAGAGAGAGGTGGACTGTGGCTTGCATGAGAATAGATGGAAAAACAACCCTATTTTAAATCTTGATTTTAACTTTTGGTTGGATCTATTTATTTATTTATGGATTGGCTTTAAACTCCCACAAAATAATATTTTTTAAGGATTGTTTATTTATTGAGGAATTTATTCACTGAATTGCACCACACAATTTATTGGAAGCTGATGTGGAATAAAATGCGCAATGCACTAGTCCATCTCGATTTCATGACTATCAACGTCCCGGAAAACAAGTAATGCCAAGGCCAAGGCATCACAAGATTAACCAAGTATGGTATCTGAACCCAGAATGTTCAAACTGCGAAATGGCTACACTAACTACACCACTGTACCTTCCTGTTTTGGTTATATTTATTTCTATTTTGTAAATGCTGATACATGTACAGTATATTCCATAAGGATTCCATAAAAGATTACCTTTTTCTTCCAAGTGTTACATTTTCACACCCTGATAATCCATGTTTGTTTACTGCAGGCCAGTGCCATGGCCCAGCAGGCTGCATGGTGTACTTTAAACCCCAAAAATGCCCATTCATTCCTGCCTACTACTCACCCCAAGCAAGTCATTTAACCTGCCTTTGCTACAAGTCTAATAAAATGCATGTACATTTTTTCTTCAAGTTCTGCATTACTGCATATGGTAAACACACTCAAGTTGGTGACTCCATTTTAAAGGGTGTAAGTGGCATCACTACCTCAAAGTCAAATGCCATGGATTACAAAAGCTCTTTTTTAACTTGGTTCCTTAAAATGCCTGATTTTCACATCACGAAATCTCAAATTAAAATAATACTAAAACAAATAATTGCATTTCTTGACAAAAAAATAAAGATTCTTTCCACCCCATTTTATGAGAAACATTCAAATAAAGAAGTGACAATGTAAAGCTTCTCATGCAGATTATCAAAGCAGGAAATTAAAACACTGTTCAAAGTTTATGAATAAAAGTCTTAAATATTCTGCAGAGTCTCTCAGTTGATCAAAGCATTTTTGCCAGCACAGGATTAGGTTTCTTAAGCCCTCGATATGATATATTCCATTCAAATTTCAAAGTTGATCGTTCATTACTTCTTTCACCTCATCGCCACTTGTGTGGATTCAAGTGCTTCCTCTACAGCCGGAGATGTTACATTTGTGTGTGATTATGCCATTAGGTTTTCCCTTCATTTGTTGAGGCACCCATTTCATCCTACTGAATGAGGCTTTGAATGTAAAATGTGAGGAGAGGTGATGTGAGGTGATGTGAGAAGATAGAAAAATGAGTGGCTTTGTTTAGAGAAAGAGTCACTGAAGAAAGACGGACACAAACAAAAACAGACATTAGCAGAGCTATCCAATAGGAAGCAGGGATTATCAAAGAATGTAGTATGAACAAAGAGGTGTGAAAACAAAGGTCATGTAACTTATAACTAACAATATAAAAGAAACTCCCACGTAAACTTTCTTAATAGTGTTTTTGAATAGCTTCAATGCACCTGGAGTCTGCAGTTTATCTTGAAGTAAAGTACAGCACAATTACACCATTCTTTCACAAAAAAAAATGTAATGTACCTGTCTGTTGGTAGAGAACACAGAAAAGCAGTAGCAGTAGTACTAGAGTATGGTAAGCAAAGCAATAGTAGTACTAGAGTACAGTGAAATTTTTATTTGCATGGTCAACCAACATGCAGTACGTCACCACTCTCAGCACCATGATAAACAAAATGTGCTAAAATAGAGAACTTCATTTTATTTAACTGAGAAAAAAAACAGCTTTACCTGATGTCCTCCTTATTCTTCTTAGGTGTGCTTGCATATATTGTGCCCTATTGCAAAAGCATGTCCGTCTGTCTGTCCTCATGAAACAATTCAGACCCCCATGGACCAATTTTGTTGACATGTGGTACAATTATTCTTTAAAGAAATTTGTGGAGACCATTCCATTTTTGTTCCGATCTTTCGAACAAATCATGCAGTACAAAGTTTTAAAATTTCAAAAATTTCCATTGAAAAGCACTGGCGAATTTGCGAACTTGTCCATCTCAAAATGGAGAAAGATTACTGTGAAACTTCAACTAGGAATTAGTTTACTGTTTCAATTGTACCTTGAGAGCAGTTGCATGAATGTGTATATTCTGTACATTTTCCTCTTGTACTCATCTGGCAGTCTTTTGGATGCCCAATGAAAGTGAGTCTAACGTCAGACACGGTGTGAATGCACAAACAGCTCACACAGCAGCTCCCTTCTGCTGCTGCATTAGGTACGTTAACTAATAGAGGACAAAAAAGTCACTTCTCTGAAAGTAAATTGAAGGGGAAAAGAATCATGTAAGCATTTAAAACACTGAATTTATTCAACAATATCATGTATATACTATTGTAAATAACCAAGTTATCAACCTGTAGCTACATGGTGTTTGAACTAATTAATACCAACTAGTTAAGTGCAGCTGCCCTGATTGACATAAACATAGGATGGGTTTAAAAGTGGACAGTGGCACTGGGAAGTGGGAGGCTGCAGTGGCTTAAACTTGTGATTTTTGGCGCTCAGCCCTGATCTTCCATAGAAGGGCCTGACACTAATGGTCTGCAGCCAGAACCTTTTGGATCTTCTTGTCCATTATGTGCCATTTTCATTCCCGTTATACAATAAATCAATTCCTTTACAAGTTTTTACTTATTTAAATAATTTTAACAAATCACTGTGTTTTAACTAATATTAATAGCTAAATGGGGAGCTTGTTCAGGTTCGTTTCTCCTTTCATAGAGTAATATTGATACTGATTTTTTTTTGCTAGTATTGGTCATCTAATTACTAGATACTACTATATTGGGTACATTTTCAAAAAATGATATGTTTAAGAAAATTGAACAACAATTAGTCTCCACCACTAATACACATCAATTGATGCCATTTTCACATCACTTGAATTGCAGTCTGCTGTGTATGAAATCTATCTTTTGTTCTTTATTTCGCGTATTAGGAATTAGCTAGTTTTTGCATGGCTCTTGACGTTAGAATGCATGGATAGCCATTGTACAACACCCTTGGAGCAATTGCAGGTTACGCGCCTTGCTCAAAGGCCCAGCAGAGTAGGATCTCTTCTGACAGTAATTTGGATTCAAACCTAGTGTATACCTGCACAGATCCTTAGCCTCACAGCCACCACCACAAGCTTCTTTGTTCTCCATTTTTACAAAGTACATATTTTATACAGTCTACTAACACATGTAATTGCAATTTGTTATTGTTATTACTTTTGAATATGTCTCATTGTTACAAAACAATTTAATAAACAAATATGTAATGAGGCACAGATCTGGGGAAGGTTACAAAAAGTATGCTGTGATCTCATTTCTTATATTAGAAGCTATGTGTCATCCCTCCATTTTAAAAAGCTGTATAGCATCTTCCTAAATGCCAATGATGGTGCTTTCTTTTATACCATGGCTTGATTCTTTGTTAGATGTGGTAATTATACTTCAAAGAAACATGATATTCTACAGTATATTAGAACAGCTGATGTACTACCAAGCTTCCAGGCCTGTACCATGGAAAATGGCTGCTGTGACATCTCACGTCAACTTACACAGTTTTAACTCAAAGACATCTCTATGTTGCAGAGAGAACATGGAAGATTGCAAGGAAACAAAAATAAGTAAACAATTAATAAAAAAAAAACAACAACACAAAACAGCATGAAAACTCGCTTAACCGGCAGCAGAACCTGATGACAGTAAACTCAAATGACGAACCTGAATGGCTGTCAGTTGGACTCTGTTCAACTTATTATGCAACTTCAGGCAACAATTCATATATAATTATCTGTTATGAAAGGTAGAAAAATACTTGTGAAATCAGACCCTTTATGTTTTCAGTGACAATTCCTTGATGGTGAAATGTTTTTGAGTTTTTTGCTAAATATAGTAACACTCCATATAAACAGTAGAAGAAGACAGAATGATTGAAGGACAAAAAGTTTTTATAGCATTCATATTTAAATAATATACAACAATACAAATTAAAGGCAACACAGAAACAAAAAGGTAATTCCAGAAAAAGAAATTTCCTAAGATTATATGTTTACTCTAATATAAATACAAAAATGTCAGTTCGAGTTGGACTGGCACCCCATTCAGGATTGGTAGCTGCCAGTGTGACCTTTGGCGTCCAAAGAATCTTAAATTTCTGGTTTATAGAACAGGTGGTTTGAGATAAGAGACTAACCTTTTGACCTATAAGGTTGCTTTTTAAAATCAAAACAAATCATTATATACTGGACTAAAGCTATCTGATACTGTATGTATGAAAAAGCAACTATAATGTATATATTAATATATTTTATGTTATGTTAAATATAATGATTATGGAAATGTATCATTTACTGTCTGGCTGTTTTTAAATACAGTATATAGCATGTGGAGGTCTGTGTGACCCACCAAGGATATGCCTCCCCAGACTGTCACTGACCCACCAACAAACTGGTCATGCTGGATGATAATGCAGGCTGCACAACGTTCACCACAGTGTGTCACGTGTGTTCAGTGTGAACCTGCTCTCATCTGTGAAGAGATCGGGGCACCAATGGTAGAGCTGCCACTTGTGGTATTCTACGGCCAGTGCCAATTGAGCTGTATGGTGATGTGCTATGATCACAGATCCCACTAGTTGATGTCACGGCCTCATGTCACCCTCATACAGTCTGTTTCTAACAGTTTGGTTATAAACATGTATACCAGCAGCCAGCTGTCTATCCTCCTGTTTCTCCTTGCGCAAAGGAGCAGATACCAGTCCTGCTGCTGGGTTGATGCCTTTGTACAGCCATGTCCTGCTCTCCTCATGTAATGGTCCATTCTCCTGGTATCTCCTCCATGCTCTTGAGACTGTGCTGGGAGACAGAGCAAACTTTCTTGCGATGGCACATATTATGTGCCATCCTGGAGGAGCTGGACTACCTGTGCAACCTGAATCATCTACAGGTAACACCTCATGCTACCAGTTGTGACAAGGACACTAGCAAAATGCAAAACTAGAGAAGAATCAGTCAGGAAGGATAAGGAGAGAGCAATTGTCTGTGGCCACCACCTGCAAATGCATTCTCTTTTGGGGGTTGTCTTGCTGTTGCCTCTCCAGTGCACCTGTTGTCACTTTCATTTACACCAAAGCAGATGAAGTTGATTCACAATCGTTTATGTTTCCTAACTTGACAAATCAATATCCCTGAACCTTGATTGATTTGGTGTTAGACTTTGATGATTAAGTGTTCCCTTATTTTTTTCAGCAGTGTTGTATATATAAATATATGTAAAGAAAGGTTCAGCTTAAGTGACCTAAGTTATTGAAAGGTCAAAAACAAATGCAGACTTAGTTGGGAGTAATAAAGAAAAGGAACTACACCGACAGCCAGGACAAGCTGTGGTGTGTCAATTAGCATGTGTTTCTTTTTGTTTGTGGAAGTTACAATTATTGTACCTTACCGTCAGATGACACCTCTTGTTAATTTGTGGCCTATGGGCATTTGTGCAAAGACACCATAATATCCATAACAGTTGGTCATTTAACTTACTCCCGTTTTGCTATAACTGCAATTAACTATATACTTATTAAGGCTCTGAAAAGTGCTAACAATCATGGCATTAACAGCCAGTAGGCAGCATAACTGGAAAAAGGAATGTATGGTGGGTTCCATATTCAGTTATAACAGACAGGGTCCTTCCTGAGCGTTCTACAAAAAAATTAGTGCTGGGCCATTGTATTTTAGTGAGATAAGTAAGACGCACCAAGTTTGTTATGGACTGGCCTACTCTTGTACTCTAAACTTTATACGCACAGATTATGAGTGATGTCTGTTTTGTTTGGTGAATCATCAGTACATCACACTTAAACCGCATTTACATCAGGCACTTAAAATGAATTTGGAGTTTATAGAATTAAAGAAGCCATGTCGCACAGTAATCCTGAGCAATGTTTTTTTGCACTTGTAACCGACGTGCTCAGTCACAATTTTGAGCTTACACACGAGCCATAGAATTCCCCAGTCAAGCAAAGTACGTACATCTATTTGGCGGAGAACTCACCATAAAAAGCACAGCACCCATGAAAGCCTGCCCTCTCAATTTTGACAAGTGAAAAGTGAGTTTTAAATTCAAGCCATATTTCATGTTGCGCTTGGAGAAACATTATGGACAAAATGAAATAAATAAGTAACAAAAAACATATTCTGCGATATGCTTATTTACACTCACTCTTTTTCTTTATTTATCATCACATTTCACAGTACAGGGTTTCTTTGGGTTACAATGTTTCGACATACAACGTTTCGAGTTTACAACGCTCACTCCCATAAAAATGTAAAAAAAAAATTGAGACACGGAAAGAAATAAAGTTAAGGATTTTTTTTACACTCATTTTTTCTGTTACTATAGTACAGTACAGTATATTTATATCCTTTTCCTGTGGCTTAGTTGTGTTTTTATGTTATACTGTAGAGTATGATTTTGCAAATATGTTAGGATAGGTAAGTGACTTAGGCTAGGATGTATTTCGACTTACACCAAAATTCGGGTTACATCACTGTTGTAGGAATGGAACTGTGTCGTAACCTGAGGTCCCCCTGTACTTTTAATTCCGTATTTATTTATTCATGTATTTAACTTTGTCTGAAATATTTCTCTAAAGGTCAACTACTTTATCAAAATGTTTATTTGAGGAGTGGAGTGTTCAATCAGTAGAATGGCTGAATTTAACAAATGTTTTTGAGCTATAGTGGAGAGTACAGTAAATAGTCTTGGACTCTTTTGCTGTAAGTGTGCTGCACAAGCATTCGTAAGAAGCATTTGGTAACAGGAACAGGTTGTCTGGTGTATTTTTATGTCGTCACTACTACAAGTAACAGACACAGATTTTGTTTCTGTATATGCTTGTGATGCAACGTTCATCAGATGCTCATGGCTGAAAAATGGAGAAACAGCTGGGTTTTTTATGCGCTATTGTCTTTCTCTCTTCCTGTTTTGTTTTTCATTATCTGGTGCATATTCACATTTCATGTTACACTTTTTATTAAATACGTTAAGAACTTTTCTGAACACTATTCAAAGAGCTTGTCACAGTGAGTAGGGAGCCACTTCATCACCACCAATGTACAGCATCAACTTAGATGATGCAGCAGCAGCCATTTTGTGCTACTATGCTTACCACACATTAGCTGTTTGGAGGCAAAAGGGAGAGGTATAGTTAGCCAATTAGAAACAGGGAAAAATTAGAGGCCAGAATGACTAGGTCATGGTGGGCGACTTAACCAGGACATTGGTATGCACCCTACTCTTTATAAAGGATGCCCAGAGATCTTTTATGACCACACAGAGTCATCTAAATGACTATACCATTTTTACAGCACAGTGTCCCTATCACTTCACTGGGACATTGGGATATACATTCCGACCACAGGGTAAGTGCCCCCTACTGGCCTCACCAACACATCTAACAGCAGCAACCTAAGCTTTTCGTGGTTGGTCTCCCATCCAGGTACTGACCGGACCCAAAAATCGTAGCTTCATATGGGATACCTGATCGAAAATATATGTGGTATGCACTTCTGTCTATTCTGCTGCTTATAGTATTCAATGTTTAGATTACGAGGTGCGATCCAAAAGTTCCCGGAATGCATTTATTTAAAAGCATACACACCAAATAACAATTAATGGTGAGCAGTTCCTTCAAAATTGTCACCCGCTGAGTTGATACACCAATCCCAGCGAGATTTCAACCTTTCAAAGCACCTCTGGAAGTCGTTTTTTGTCAGTGTGTTCAAGACATCAGTTGTTACTGTTTGGATCTCCTCCATCGTCTCAAATCTGCATCCCTTGAGCCTCATCTTCATCTTAGGAAATAACAAAAAATCAGATGGCGCTAAATCAGGGGAGTATGGAGGGTGGGGAATGGCAGTAAACTTTGTAGAAGCCAAAAATTCGCGCACAATCAGAGATGTGTGAGCTGGTGCATTGTCGTGATGCAAAAGAAATGACATGTCAGCCCACATCTGAGGACGTGTTCAGCGAATTCGATTTCGCAAACGCCTTAGAACATCCCTCTAGAATGCTCCATTCACCGTCTGTCGTTGTGGCACAAATTCCTTCTGGATGACACCCTTCACATCAAAGAAGCAAATGAGCATTGGCTTGGTGTTGCTGTGAACTTGTCAAGCTTTTTTGGGTCTTTCAAATCACTCATTTTCACGAACCACCCTTCACAGACACAAACGAAGTTTAAACGAGAACTGCGACTTGAAAAACAACTGCGCTGACGTTATAACGCGTGATAACAGCTCTCAAGGCCAAATTGAACTGCTATCTATTGGCGATTGATATAACCAAACCATTCTGGCGGCAGAATAAATGTATTCCGGGAACTTTTGGATCGCACCTCATATATTAAATAAGAGAATGGTTTGCCAATGTTGCTAATTCTGTCGTTTCTCACCAGGAAAATGTATTAATTCCACATCAGCAGTGGTGAGAAGGGATGTCCTCAATAGAGTCTTTGCATAGTTCAGTCGAGTGAAACAGGTAGACTTTACTGGTTGAGGCACAGAACGGCCTAATGGATATGCTATGAATGACAGTTCTCAGGTCTGGCAAGCAGAAACGCAACCACACAAGTGAAGGTACTATTTAATACTATAGTTTGGAGTACATGTTCCTGTATTTCAAAGACCCCAAGGATTAGAGTAAGAGTGGAAGGCAAAGTATTTCAAGTGATATTACAACCACACATATGTATTTCTTCAAGCATGAAGAAATAAAGTTACAGTATTAGTCTGGCAAAAGCAGAATTAAAACATTTTAGAAGGACATATGGAGAGACAGGTGGCAGTAAAGAGCCATGCTGGCACCTGTAGGTAAAGGCAAGCAAATACAAGTACTGTACATTCAAGTAGCAGCTGGACACAAAAGAAAAGAGGAAACAGAGGAATACTGTGGTTGAGGTGATGAACACAATCGAAAAGTTGAGCAGCACCATACAGGATGAGTTAGAAAAGTTAAGGTAACAGTTGCTGGGAGTCCTCTCCGTAAAGAATTTGAGGAAACCCACAACACATAGTAGTCTAGAGCAGGGGTCCTCAATCACGGTCCTGGAGAGCCGCAGTGGCTGCAGGTTTTTGCTCCAACCCAGTTGCTTAATAAAAAGCACTTATTGCTAAAGTAACACTTCTGCTTCACTTTAGTGATTTTGAGCCCTTATTGCTTAATTTTGTCTTAAACAGCTATTTTAATTGCTCCTTATTATCAATAACATGCAAATGACAAGAGAGAGCAGCATTTCTCCATTTAGCTTATTTACATTTACACCTGTGTGTATTTATCTGCACTATTGGGTTTAATTAAATACTTGGAAGAAAAATGAAGAGAAAAAAGTGAAGGACTGAGAATTACTCGTCCATTTTAGCCTTCAAATCATTTGCATGATAGAAAGGGAAAGAAAATCTAGGATATGAGAATGACCTGACATAGCAGAGTTAATTTAATTTCATAGCTCGTTAGTGCTTTATTGGCAAGAATTGCTTTCTAATTAAGCAACCAGGTCAGAACAAAACCTGCAGCCACTGCGGCTCTCCAGGACTGGGATTGAGGACCCCTGGTCTAGAGCAGAATATGCAAAAAAAGCTCTCCAGGACAGAGGTAAATTGTGGCCATTAAAGGAAGCAAAAGGGTAAGCTTGACTGGAGCTGATCCACCTTAAAGACTACAAATACTTCCAAAAATACCCAACAGAGGGGGAAATCACTCTCAAACCCCCAGCTATTAAAAGAGCAAACACAGAGTCTTTATAAATAAAAAGGTTTATTCTTCATAAAGCTGCTTATAACAAGAATGAAGCTCCACAGGAACACGAAAAACAAAAAAAAAGAAGTTTCCTTTAACACCGAATGAGCAATTCAAAGCAAACAAGTTGCAATACAGATATTCAAAGAATTGTCAAAATACAGAGCAGAGGGTGAAACATCTAGGAATCCAAAAAATTAAATCAACACAGGTAACCTCACCACTCCCAGAAACATTCAAAATGAACCATCAGGAAGAGTGGGAGACCCTCTGGATGTATAGGCCAGAAGGCAGTTCATAGTGGTCCTGTCTCTTGGGGTTGCACCCACAAAACGCATGGAACTTAAAACAGACAGGTTAAATACATAAACACAATCAAAAACAAAGAATAATGCGCATAATCAACAAAAGTAACCTAAATCAAAGAATCAAAAATGAACAAACAAGGCATAAAACATGAATTTGAAACCCAGCAACGGGAGGAACCTTGGCTTAGACATGTCAATTACAAACCAGTGAGCTGACTCAGATTGCTCAAATGGTAACAAACTGCAGGTGTCCTCACATTTCTTAAAACCTGGGAGACGGTGACTGAAGAAACAGAGTACCCAGCACAGCTGGCATCTGCCAAACTTAATAGTACAATATGGAGCATCCTTACTTTGTCACAATGTTAAAAAAAAACAATGCATGGGGGCTTTTAAAGCTATAGACTGAAAAAAGGAGAAAGGCCAATAAAAGAAAATCATTTAAAGACAGGAACTGATTAGAGATTAAGAAACTGAAAAAAATACAAAAAGGAATCATCATCCGCAAGGGTGAACCAGAGATTTGGAAAGAAGAGATTTTACAGAAGAGGGAAATCGTACTTCCTTTTTATTAAACTATACGTATATGCTTCTTCAGTAAGCTCTATTTTTTAACCTCTACATGTACACTTCATTTTAAAAAAAATAAATAAAAACAGGGGCCAGAGAGAAAGAGGAAGTGCCCTGAGGGTGATTCAGTATTGCTGTAACAATGCCAGTTGTCTAAATCTCAGGATCTTCTGTAATAAGCGTGCCATATTGGCCTTATGGCTTTAAAGAAATACTGTGCCCTCCATAATGTTTGTGACTAAGATACATTTTCCCTTGATTTACCCCTCGGCTCCAATGTTTCAAATTACAAATCAAACAATTTAGATTTCATTAAAGTGCAAATTGCAGACTTCAATTTAAGGGTATTTGCATACATTTCGGTCACACCATGTAGAAATGACAACACTTTTAATACATGGTCCCCCCATTTCAGGGCTCCATAATGTTTGGGACATAGCAATGGTAGGCATATTAAAGCAGTCAAATTTAGTACTTTGTTGCGCATCCCTTGCATGCAATGACTCCTGGAATCTGCAATTCATAGACATTACCAGGTGCTGAGCATCTTCAAGCAACTAATGCAGCCATCTTTAGCTCCTACTTGTTTAGGAGTCTTGTCCCCAGGTTTTCTCTTCAGCATATGCAAGGTATGTTCAATTCGATTTACTGGAACTTGAGAAGATAAGATGTTTCTATACACTTCAAAATTTACATCATCAATGAAGATAAGTGTGCCAGTACCTGTGGCAGTCATTCAAGCCCAAGCTGCAACACCTTCGCCACCATGCTTAACAGATGAGATGGTATGACTTGGATCTTGCCCAGTTCTTTTTCATCTCCACATTTTGCTCTTGCCATCGCTCTGATACAGGCTCATCTGTGCCTTATTTGTCCACAAGACCTTTTTCCAGAATTCTGCAGGCCTTTCAAGTACTTTTTTGCAAACTGTAATTTGGTTGTCTTGTTTTTATGGCTAACTATTGGTTTGCACCTTGTAGTGTGGCCTCTGCTTTTCTGTTCATGAAGTCTTCTGCGGCTAGCAGTCTCTGACACATCCACATCTGCCTCCTGAAGACTGCCTCCTGAAGACTGCTTCTGATCTGTTGGACAGGCATTGCAAACTTTTTCTTTACAATAGTGAGGATTCTTCTGTCATCAGCAGTGGAGGTCTTCCCTAGCTTATCAGTCCCCGAAAACAGCTCACCAGCATATTCTTTCTTCTTAATGATATTCCACACAGTTGACTTAAGTAATCCTAAGGTTTTACTAATGTTTCTGATGGTTCTATTCTTGTTTTTCAGCCCCATTAAGTCTTCTTTGACTTTCATTGGCACAGCTCTTGACCTCATGATGAACAATGACAGCTACAGACTCCAAAGGGTAGAATCACTCCAAGGTATTTTATGGCAACACTAACAACGCAATGAAACACACCTGAGTAATCACAAACACCTGTGATGCCAACTGTCCCAAACATAATGGTGCCCTGAAATGAGGGAACCATGTAGTACAACTTGTCATTTCTATATACTGTGAATAAAATCTATGCAAATACTCTTAAACCAAAGTCTGCAATATGCACTTTAATCATGTCGGGATTGCTTTATTTGTAATTTTAAACTGCGGACCAGAGGGTTCCCAAACTTTATGGAGTGCACTGTATATGATTTCCATTTAAATGCACTCTTGAAGGGTACTGCTGTCTTTGAACTGTTTGATTAGCACATTATTCAAAGGTATTTTATTTAACATGGATGTATATATCACTTCATCTATTAACAGCTTTGGAAAAACAAAACAATAACAAAAATAAGAGTTGGTTTCCTAAAGGACGTCCTGTTTAGAGGGCAAAATAAGATGCACAAATGTGCAAGATACCCCAAAAGGGAAAAGATATACTTAAAAAGCGTGGAGCTCCATGCTGTTGTGAAGCAGGTTTGGAAATGGATGCCAACCTCTAGTGGAGGGTCCACCTATATACTGCTCGCTCTGGAAGGGGCGGGGCTTGTGCTCACTTGGTGGAAGTGTCCCCTGGGGATTTCTCCTCCCCCATTCAACAGGGACAAGTGAAAGAACTGTTAGTGACGGTGTTGCACCCTTATCCTTATCCTATATTTCCTTTTTTGTTCAAAACCTATGAAACACTCCCCATGCTTGTGTGTTTGACACATCCTACACCATAATAAGATAGATGCCTTACAGAGCAGGAACATAACGAGACAGGATCTATCCCAGTAGAAACAGGCAGGAAGCAGACCTCAATTGGATGCTAGCCACTGTCTATAAAGCATACTAGTATTTTTTGAAATCACATTTTGACAAGTTATACCAGAACAGCTTAGGTAGCCCCATTACCTAAAGTTGGCTGGATCAAGCAACTTGGAAAACAAATAGTTGAATGGGCTTCAGTATTAAATAACAGAGACGCTGCCCCCACTGCCCTTTTTAAAGACATTTTTTAAAAATAGCTGTTAACAAGAAGTGAAAAAGAAATACAATTATGTGAAATCAGAAATTCATATTAAATACTGCATCTACCCATCCATTCATCCAGCAGTTTTCTCTACAACTTTATCCAATTCAGTGTCATAGAGACTTGAGCCTAATGCAGTACTAGATGAGGTGGCAGTCCATCGCATATTAAATATGAAACTTAATAAACAAAATCAACTCATTTAGCCCAGTCAAGTTTGCCAATGATTATATACTGTATGTTTTAATGAAATGCTGCAGGCACATTATCTCAGGAGGAACAGTTGTACATGCTTAGTACTTCGATCTGCACTTGATTTCTAGAAAGGTTACCTTGTGCGTGGAGTATGACTGCAATAATTGGCAATTTTTTAAAAATAACATCTAAACCCAAATGCTTGTCGTATTCAAAGAAGAGATCAGATGTATTTTACATTGAGTACTTAACAAAATAATATTGGTTCTTTGCTTATAATAATAAGCTTCTGCGTGGAGTGTTCACATGTTCTTTAAGGGAGTTGGGTCTCCTCCCACAGCCCAAACACAGGCAGTTAGGCAGCCTGTGGACTCCAAACTGGTTGAGTGTGAGCGAGTACAAGCACCTACACAACTGTGCCCTGCATCAGGGTGGTTTTTTATTAATTTATTTTTCTTTCTGTTGGGTCATTTCTTTTGGATGGGATGTTGTGGAGCAGGTCAGCAGCTTTAGGTTCATTCGTGGTCACACTCACTGATGAACTGAAATGGTTGTGTAACACTGCAGCTGCGGTGCATGCCTCTACTTCCTCAGGAGTCAGAGGAATGGCCAGATGTCACCTACAACCTTGAGAAGCATCTATAGTTGTGCTGTTGAGTCCATCCTTGCAGGGTGCATCACATGTTTGGAGCTCTGCAGAGTGTGGTGAAAAAAGCATAGCAGATCACAGGCATGCAGCTCTTTGTGACAAAAGGACATCTACACCACTTGCTGTCTCAGGAAAGTGAATTGCATCACAGGATCCCAGTCACCCTGCATTGCCAATTGAAGGGCCTAAATTCCTTCTGACACATTTCTGATTTCCATAAGACAATTCTTGCAACTGCATATTTCACAGGAAGTTCTTCTTTCTACTATGTCGAAAATGAACTCAAATTGTAGGCTTAAATGTGGACAGCAGATTTCATATTAGTACATCTGTAAGCATGTTAACACTGGTGGTTCCCATCACTTCTGTTAAACCAATAGAACAATGGCTCAAAGGTTATTTTGGTTATTCCATAAGAATGGTTTAGTACACCATTATAGGACTTTTAAAATTAATGTATTTTGTTATAGAAGCATGTAAATGGTTTAAAAAAAAAACAGATCCTTAATACTGAAGATCATGATACATTGGATAGCAATGAACCATCATAGCAATGATTGCATTGTATTTATTGGTTTTCCTACTATCTACAGATGTGAGCCACTTTAGAGTATCATACACATCATTCTACCCTAACTTTGCCTTACACCATTTGCCCAACAGTTGCCCAGTGATGCTACACTGGGAGCCCTCTGTTCAGAAAAAACAGTGAAGGTCCTTACTCCTAACACATTCACACAGAGTGATCCAGTATCTATGATACACCAGGCAAATAGAACCTCAGCTCTTGCCTAAAGAAAAAAAAAAGAGTTCTGGTGTGGATGGGCATAATAGCGGGCATCTGAAGAAATAAGCTGCCATCATCACCATTTAT
The DNA here is from genome assembly GCF_016835505.1 of Polypterus senegalus. Lineage (NCBI taxonomy): Eukaryota > Metazoa > Chordata > Cladistia > Polypteriformes > Polypteridae > Polypterus > Polypterus senegalus. The sequence continues at coordinate 128,011,756 of NC_053155.1, forward strand.
TAATGACATGCTCTGTAAAATGAGGCCTACTACTTGTGTACTGGTCCCTATTTCCACCACACTTATCAAATCTTGCCTTCATGTCGTAATTCAAACTATTATGACAATAATAAACACATCCCATGATATAAGATCTGCTTCTTTAAGCCCAATGTTATAAAAGTCTGATCTTAATCCTGACAACCTGAACAATTTTGGTCTATTTCTCGCTTAAATTTTCTATAAAAAGTTCTTCACTGTGTTGTGGCCTCCCAACTCACCAGTTCCTTAACTTGTAATAAACTGATGGAACCCTTTTAGTCTGGTTTCAGAGCAAAGCACAACTGTACAGCTGCTGTGTTTCAGGTAACAAATGACTTGGTTATGGCAACAACTTTGAACAAACCATTATATTAATTCTGTTAAACCATAGTTCAGTATTTGATACTGTCAAGCATGATATTCTGCTGTCCAGAATGGAGAACATAATGGGTGTCTCTGGAACCGCTCCCCAGTGGATTAAATCCAGCCGACAGATAGGCAAGAGTTTGTTAACCTTGGCAACAACGGGTCCAGCTCAGCATCAATCACACAATGAGCCCCTCAAGGCTCTGTCCTTAGCCCTCTGCTGTTCTGTATCTACATGCTTCCCTTTGGCCATATCATTCATAGCTTTAGACTGAGTTATCATTATTATGTAGGTGATGCAGAACTCTATATCAGTGTTAAAAGTGAAAGGTCCTACCAGTTTTCTCAGTTCAATGTAGTTACAATCTGGATGGAACATAACACTTCAAAATTAAACTGCAACAAAATCAATGTCATGCTAATTGGCACTAGAGCTCAGCTTGAGAACATCAATCACCCTTAGTGATAATGCCATAAGACCTTCTTCTGAGCCTTTTCAATTTATGCTAAAGGAGATTAAGAGGTGACATGACTGGAGTGTTTAAAACTAAAAAAGAAATTAGTACAGTGTGTTGAAATTTTAAAAATAGTTCAACCAGAACATGAGGACACAGTTGGAAACTTGTTATGGGTAAATTTTGCACAAACAATTGGAAGTTTTTCTTTACACAGAGAACTATAGACACTTGGAATAAGCTACCAAGTGTTGTGGTTGACAGTAGGAGCTTAGGGACCTTCAAAACTCGACTTGATGTTATTTTGTAAGAATTAAGTGGATAGGACTGGTGAGTTTTGTTGGAATAAATGACCTGTTCTTGTCTAAATCTTTCTAGCATTCTAATGTTCTTCTGCAAGGAATCTTGGTGTCATTTTTGATTCCTACTTTTTTTTATTCTACACTCAAAAATGACATCAATAATCCTTCTTACTTCCACCTCCATAACATACCTCATGTTCGCTCATTCCTCTTCTTTTCCAATGTTGAGGAACTTGTCCATGCTGTTATTACATCCCATATCAACTACTGTAACTCCCTACTGGACGGTGCCCCTTCTAATCTGTTATTGCAGCTCTAGTTGGTTCAGAACTCTGCTGCAAGAGTCCTTACACAGACCTGCAACAACAAGCACATAAACACCCATCCTCCTCCACCTTCACTGGCTCTTACAGGATTGAATTTAAAATTCTAATACTAATCTGTAAAGCTTTCAATGGCCTTCCACTGGACGACATCACTATGCTCCTGTTCACTCACCAAGGTCCTCTGATTCGTTCAAGCTCGTTGTACTCCAAACTACCCTGTGCTTGGGCGACATGGTTCTATAGACCAGACTTTTAATGACCTCCCGCAGTTAATGAAAATCAACTGACTCGATTCATTCTTTCAAAAAATGATTTAAAGCTCATTTGTTCCAGAAGGTGCTTAACTTAACTTGGATTTATGACCCTTCTTTCAGCTCACCCTCTCTGTCCAGGATGATTTGTGTTTTTATCATAAATTATGTTATTTATTCAGGGTTTACTTGTAGTAGTTTGTATTATGATGCTGGTTTATTGTGTCATATTCTAATTCAAAGCTTTGTGTTTCCTGTATGTATCTTTATTGAGTGTTTTATGTGGTTGTGACCTCAAGGAGGCACCCACCAAAGCCCAAAACCCTCCAATACACAAATATGAACACCAATATAAATTGAAATTATCATTTATTATAACACAGATCTGAATGTAATACACAGTTTAAAGGTACAATCAATTGTTTATATGCTTTCTCTCTATTCTTGCTCACTTTCTCGCTGCTCCTGGTGATCGTTTCCACTTCCTCCTAAATCTGACCACACATACAGGAAACTGTGCTGCTTTTATGCCCGACCCAGGAGTACTTCAAGTGTCACGACACTACTGGTTGGAGTACTTCTGGGTCTGGTGGAAGTTTGCTGAAATGAGGATGACTTGTCCCTGCAGCTCCTTCTGGAGGCATGGATGAAATACCGCAGGGCTGTGCCACCAGACTACAACTCCCAGCCTGCCATGTGAATATCAATCCAGGCACAGCAGTCCAGGAGGGCTGCCACCTAGTGTGTCGTGGTGGTAAATAGTCCATGCAACCATTCTCCCTCTGTCTTTCCATTTGACCTCCCAATCTTGTAATGATCCATGCATTATCCTAGCCGGAACGTCCATTACAGGGTATTATTTATTTCCAATGTGGTATATATCGTTATTCATTTCAGATTTCTGTGAAGGCCTTTGAGCATGGGAAAGGTACTATATGAATAAAATGTACCGTTATCCATTCTGGGATAGTTTGTTCATATTGTACACTATTTAGCAGAAGATCTTTGTGGTCCTATCATGAATAGGGAAGAAGCAAGCAACTGGATATGCCAGTTCAAACTTAAACAGAGTGTTCGGCAAAAAGCAGCTTCAAGTGGCAGTGGGCCTCACAGCCAATTTCAATGCTTTCTGCTACTCACATGTCATGGCTTCCTGTTACGCAAAGGACATAACAAACTGTCCATTTGTTTCACTTTTGCAGCTTGGGTGTTCTGTTTTAAGCATCCAATGGAATGGTTAGCCTGACAGATAGAAGAACTTCTGTCCAGAGCACAAAACAGAACGTAATCATGATGATATCTGGTCTTGTGAAGCACAAGCACATCCCTGTGACTACTGTCACGCAAAGAAAGCATGTGCACAGCCGCACTATCAGAAAGAATAAGCCCTGAGGGAGTTTCTGGAAAGCCATGTGCTTTCCTTTGCTGCAAGACAAAACCAAACAACTATAAACATGTAAACATACCTGGAAAATGATCTATCTTGACATCAAGCATTGGGCCAGTTAAGGATTCTTCTGTTTATCAAGCAGGGACTAGAAATAAAACAAGAGAACCTTCAATGTATGTGCTACTCAGTTAGATGGAAGTAGTAAGAAGTGAGGACATACTGGCTGTGCTCACCACAATCCAAACACCTTCAAAGGGGACACAATAGCAGGGTAATATGACAGGTGCTGTGTGGAAGCCTTACTCTGGAATAAAAGGAAAAAAATATCACAGCCTGAAATATGTTTCTGCACTCACCTTATTCTGCAAAAATAATCCAGAGGTGTCTTTAATTTTTTAGGGGGCCGAGAACATTCTGGGGCTTCAATCTTTTAAAACAAAGTAATGCAATCCAATCAACACTCACTTGTGCACCATAATATTAAAAATTTAAATAAAAATAAGATGGCAGTGGCCACATGCCTCTTTCTAAAAACAGGTAAGATATGTGGGTTAGAAAGTAATCATAGGCCTCTGCATATGCTAGATGGATGCTCTCATGGACCTTCTCCTTCATATTCTTGGGCTCTTTTCTCCTTCAAGGTGTAAGAACAAATATTTTATATAGCACCATTCCACAGTGAACATCTTCCCAATGAACTTTAAAATCCCCAGAGCTATAATGCATTCATTTTTATAACTGGAGTACAATGACTTGTTCAACATCCTACATTACTAGATCACATAGAATCCTCTGATTGGTATATGTATACAGAGATGACCTGTCCACTCAGTGACAACTCACAGGACTGTAGGCTAGTGAGAGTCGCCAAATCTGACCAAGTATTTAAGTGTGATTCACTCAGGTACACACAAAAAAGCACAATGGAGCCACACCTAACCCGCTTCACGTATCTGGAGGATGAAGACCTTCAATGCCTGCTCATGCAAGCTGAATTAAAGAGGCATTACTTTCAAATGCTTTTTTGTCGTTTACCCACATAAAAGAGAATTTTTGCACTTTGAGTTGTCTGTGCACAAAGTTTGCATTGAAACAAAAGGAAAACAGAAATACTAAGAGCCTCTGTTCCCAAACCTCTGGTTATACAGAAAGACTGGTGCCCCACACTGCCTTATGAACACAATGGCTGGTTTCTCGGTATGTCACTATGGCTTGGTCTACACTACTACAATTTCATTTAAAAACAGTGCTTTAAAGACAAAATGACCTTCATGCATAACAGCATTTGCACAACATTTACAATTGTATCTCTAGCCACACTAATGTCATATCTCAGCCAGGCGAGGGCTCAAATGCTTTTGTGTCTTTGTTGTATATTTTGTAAATGTATTTCTATGTGCTATTTCTTTTGTTAATGATTTACAATATTCTTTATTTTTTTATTCTGTATCTAACTAAGCCTATATTATGTTCCATGTGTTTTGTGGGTGGTTCCTCAAGAAGTGGGGCCACCTACCAATCACTACTAGGAACTGCCCTTCCCTCTATGAATGTGGAGGGTCTCCCATAGTTCCTGGTGGTTCATTTTGAATTAGCTAGGCAGTTGGTTAGTGTACTTGTGTTCATTGTTATACTTTCAGTTATTGGATTTCTGAATTTTTGAACTCCTGCTCTGTTTTTTTTTACCTTTCTTTGGATTCTGTTTTAGAAGTTTCTTCTCGTTGGATTGTCTTGCTAGCAACCTCTTTGTGCCTTTGTGCTGTTTTACGTTGTAACAGGACATTTTGCGAGAATAAACTTTTAATTGTATGTCTGTCCTGTGGTTGCCCTTATATCTAGCTGGGGTTTGAAGGGAACTCCCCCCGCCCCAGTGCACATTTTTGGAAGTGATTTTGGGACGTACATGCTTTGGGACTTCTAGCTCATAACAATTAAAAAACACTTAAGGTAGTCATTCGCTTACACTGGGCAGGTGCACATCAGGCGAAAAAATCTTTGAAAACATCTGGATTTAGTGCAGAACCCTAGTGACTGGTAAATTTCTGCGCATGTATGCAGCATTGAAACTGAACAAAACACAATATAGACACTGTAGCTAAAGGTTTAACGTGTGCTACCATGATCCTTTGAGTTTTATTCAACATTACATTATTTTACTTAAGATAATTAACTGAGGCCATGGAGAGACACAGCTGAAGCATTTAGGCCATGAAAACCAGCTGACAGGGAGAAAGCAAAATGGAGATGGGAAGGGACAAATGGAAGCCACTCATATAGGTTTTTAAAGGAGAGTAGATCACTTTATGGTCAACAGTCACTGTGTGCTATTTAAATTTATATTGTGCTAACAAAGGATTGTATCCCATATTTGTAAAGTACATGTTCTTATTTTGGAACCAAAAACCGTGAAAAAGTATAAAGCTCTGGCATCTACCCTGAAATTTAAGCTTACCTGCAGATGGATGGAAGATGTCACTCCAGCCCATACCTAAGAAAAATGCTTCCCACACTCTCAAAGAGGTCAGAGCCGACTGCAGGAAAACCTGACTGCATCAAATTTTGACAGGAGCTTTCTTGCATTATTATGGCAAGCGCTACTGAAAGAAGCCAAGTACATCCTTTCTTTAGTGTTACATTTTCTTCATTTTAGAATTACCGCCGTACCACTAGGGAAGGATATAATAATATATATTATAATATATATATACTATATATATATATATATATATATATACACACACACAGACACATATATAAACATATATATATATAAACATATATATATATATATATATATACACACACTATACACATATATATTGTCAATGCCAGGGGCATATATATACATATAAACATATATATACCACGGGTCAAGGGCATAAGCCTTTCCTGTAGGAGCCTTCACCGGGAGGCGCCCCAATGCCTTGGGACTTGTTTCCCAGCACTCCTGCCACACCAGGAAGTGCTGGGGGGAAGATTTATAACGCCGCCCGGAGAGCAGCCGGGAGGACAGCCGGCACTTCCGCCACGCTGGGGCGTGGCCAACGAAGGAATGCCGGGAACACCAGGTGCTCATCCGGGTCAACTATAAAAGGGGCCGTCTCCCTTCATTCAGGGCTGGAGTCGGGTGGAAGGAGGACGAAGCAGTGGAGAGTGGAGGCGGCCCGAAGAAAGGCATTGTGGCCAGGATTATTGACTGACTGGGGTACTGTGCACGGTGTGGATTGGGTCTTTGTGACCATTGTTCTGGGTCTTTGTGACCATAATTTGTAAATAGTGTAAATAAACGTGTGGTGGTTTGTGCAAAACAAGATGTCTGCCTGTCTGTGCCCGGGTGCCGTTGACAATATATACAGTTATATATATATACATATACACACATACATATATATACATATACATATATATACACATACTGTATATATACACACACATATATATACATACTGTATATACAACATATACATATCTACATATATACTGTATATACACATATATATACAAATCTACATATATATATCTACATATATATATATATTAGGGGTGGGACTCGATTAAAAAAATTAATCCAATTAATTAGAGGCTGTGTAAGAATTAATCTTGATTAATCGTATGTAATCGACACGTAAATTTGCCCCAAATCGCAAATGTTTTTTTTTATTTAAAAGCGGTTTTAGTGGGCGACAGAATCAAATAATAGACATGGACATGAATATTGTAAACTGAAGCTGTTTTAATTTCTGAAAAAAAGCTTTAAACTGCATTTGAATTCAAAACAGAAACAAAAATATCATCCCTGGTTAAAATTGGGCAGACTTAAAAATAAAGTGGTAGTTTAAGTACTTTAAGTACATTTTCAGAATAGTATTGTCTTTAAATAATAATAACCAAAATTTCACCATAAAGTGCAGTTTTCTTCTTAAAAAAATAAGTCAGAAACATAAAAGGTAATTTGACCAGCTTACTCTTTAAACTCTGAGTAACATTAGCCAAAATTATTTTGTACATTAGGCTAAAACAGTGTGATCATTGAACATTTTGTAATTAGATGTATTTAGAATTACTAACGGTCACGGAAGTCCAATGATCCCCAGTAAGAGCCACAAAGTCCGCTTTCTGTAATGCATCTAATTTTGCTTGCTTTTCAGTGTGCACAAAACCATGCTTTTATCAAGGCTTCGCTCGGGTAGTCGAAATGATCAGTCGTAGGAACGCTTTATTCCGACTCTAACATTTTTGTAGCTGTGATGTGTGCATCAGTGTAATGGATGTACCAGGAAATCATGCATTGACAAAAGTTCCGTTTGCTTGGAATTGAAAGTGTGATTAAATCGTTATTTTTAACGTTATGGAGTACATGCATCAAGCTTCTCAGCTGTGCTTGTGCTAAGAAAGGGAAAAATTTTAAAAATAACGTAACATGATTCTGCGTTAACCTAATATTTTTTCATATGTCCCAAACCAAGGAGATCGAATGTAAAATGAATCGGTAGCGCGCGTACATAGTCAGTACATCCCCTCTCGGGAATCGAACCTCGAATGTCGGCGTTAGAGGCGAAGACTCTACAATTGCCACAGCGTGTGGCTTGTCTATGCTAAAGTATGTATTGTAGATCGGGTATATATATACATTTATATATATACCCGTGTACGCAGTGGAGAAGTAGAAGTTATGAAAAGAAAAGGGAACATTTTAAAAATAGCGTAACATGATTGTCAATATACAGTAATTGTTTTGTGAGTGTTATTGAATGTTGCTGTCATCAAGGATTTGATTATCATTATTTCTTTCAATCAGGCTCGTATTTGTAGGATGTGTTCAAGTTACATTCCGTGTTTGTCAATCGTTGTAAAGATAAGAGGTTTCATTCATCGATTAGTTCCTTACTGCATCAATAAACAGCTCGTCTTCCTTTTATCTGTGATGTGACAAACTGCATGCACGGGTTTTTTTACACTGTCTTCCTTTAGCAGGACATTCACTTTTTCCACCGTGTGCTTTGTTTCCGCAGTAGCTGCACTTATGAATATGCTTGTATGTATAAGGCGCTTCATATTTTTTGCTGCCTTCTCAATTGTGTAATTGGTTTTGTTCAGCACTCTTTGGAACTGTTGCTTTTGTCTGTGCACTGCGTCAGTTCCGTGAGCCGCTTGGTGTTCTTGCATCGAAGGTTCCCAGCTGTACTGGTGCCATCTCGTGTAATGTCAGCTAAGACCCGGCACTTAAAAGTTTCTCTCGCAGTTTCAATGAGTTTGTGCCAAACACCACCCTGACCATCTCATCTTCCTCTGCATAAGCACAGTCCTTCACACGTGAATATTTACCGGCAGTGTTTGTATTGGATTGCGCTGATGGGCGGCCTTATATGGGCAGGCACTAAATTACAAACGCTAGTGGCAGCCTGTCTATGAACTTAATTTAATATAAACTTACGGTTCACGCCGTGCTTTGTTTCCGCAGTAGCTGTACTTATGAATATGCTTGTATGCATCATTTGCTTCATAATGTTTTTCTGCCTTCTCAATTGTGAAATGGCGTTTTGTGCTCATCTGTTTGGAGTTCTTCCTTGTTCTCTACGTACTTACGTAGGAGGCGTGATGATGTCACACGAAACTCTGCCCCCCGCGGCCATCTCCAACTCAAGACTCCATTACATTATATGGGGAAAAATAGCTTCCAGTTATGACCCTTATGCGTAGAATTTCGAAATGAAACCTGCCCAACTTTTGTAAGTAAGCTGTAAGGAATAAGCCTGCCAAATTTCAGCCTTCTACCTACACGGGAAGTTGGAGAATTAGTGATGAGTCAGTGAGTGAGTGAGTGAGGGCTTTGCCTTTTATTAGTATATATATACACTAGACATTAAGCCCATTACAATAACGGGCACTAGAACAGTAGTGCATAAACATTAGTAGGAATAGTCTATATTAAATGGCAAGGACCTTGACCTCATTCTGTTTCTTGTCTTAATTTTTTTTTGTCAAAATTATTTTTGCAAGAAGCCTAAAGTAAAATAATAATAAAAATAAAATAGAAACGTATGACAATACAGTAAGTATAATTAATATTGCCTTAGTGTAAACCTTTGTAACTATCTGTAAGACACAATATCTGAAGAAGATATTTAGGAAAAATTTTCTATTTTTTACCTCATGAAATTTTTCTATAAAATTTCATTATAGACAACATTTCTTGTAAATATTCTGTCTGAGTTTGGCAAGAGTTAGCCTTGTTCAGGACCATCTACAACCTTGACAACAACATCTGGATAACTTCTAACTCTTGATAATGCAACATATAACTGACCGTGGCTGAATACTGGTTCTGGCAAGTAAATGCCAACTTTTTGTAAGGTTTTCTCTTCTAAGTCTCTCTCTTTTAGCGTTTTTCTGACACTCATTTTCTTTTTCTTCAATCGATCTATTTGTTCGTATTTTTTTTTTTGTCTTTCAGCCTTTCTTTTGTTGATGTTTACTTGTTGAGCTGACCGTTCTTCCAGGAGATGTTACTTATATAGGATTTGATTGTCTGTGTCTTTTGTCCTACTTAACGTGTCCTTTTTTTGTTTGGGTGGCATGTTGTTAGTAGATATGTCCGTAATATTTTCTCTTACAGCAATACTGGCTTGTATGTGGCTGTAATATGCATCAGTGTATTGTGTGCCTTTAAATTTCTCTCGCAGTAATACTGGTTTGTATTTCCGTAAAATGCCTGCGATTTTCTCTGACAGTAATACTGGCTTTGATGTCCGTAATATGACTTCAATTTTCTGTCACAACTGTGGGCAATCAGCAGTGTCCCCAGCAACTGATGTAATGTGTGGCGTGCAGTTGATAATCGTGACTGTGTCGTCTCCCCAGCAAGTACTGTGCAGTTCCCCAGCAAGTATTTTAATCTGTGCTGGCGTGTAGCTGATTATTGTATGCGTGGCGTCTCCCCAGCAACGGATTTTATGTGCGTGGCCGCGACTACCTAATCAGCACTCTCCCAGCAATTATGTCTTTTATTTGCTTATTATGCGCTGCCGCGGCAAGGCCATTCACTGTGTGCCCAGCTTCGAGTGTGTGTGAGACCAAGGTGCCGTGTGCATGGGCTTGGCGCGTTGCAATGTGCTGGCCCCGCACATGTGCACTTCACCAGAAGACACGCACACACGGACACCTGGACGCACACAGGGCTTTTATTAAAGAGGATCATGCGCTGCCATGGCAAGACCATTCACTGTGTGCCCAGCTTCCAGTGTGTGAACTTTATATGCTTATTATGCGCTGCCGCAGATAGGCCATTCACTGTGTTCCCAGCTTCGAGTGTGTGTGCGACCAAGGTGCCGTGCGCATGGGCTTGGCACGTTGCAATGTGCTGGCCCCGCACATGCGCACTTCACCAGAAGACACACACACACGGACACCTGGACGCACACAGGGCTTTTATTAAAGAGGATTTAAAGAGGATATATATATATATATATATATATAGATATATATACTGCTCACAAAAATTAAAGGAACACTTTAAAGAAACACATTAGATACATCAGATCTCAATATGAAGTTGGATATCTATACAAATAACGACAGGGCAATGTCTTAGGAACAAAAGGATGCCAGGTCTTTTAATGGAAATAAAAGTTTTCTGCCTACAGAGGGCTCAATTGTGTAGACACCCTAAAATCAGAGTGAAATGAAGATGTGGCAGGCTAGTCCATTTTTCAAAAACTTAATTTCTGCTACTCAAAATGCTTTTCAGTATCTTGTGTGGCCCCCACGAGCTTGTATGCATGCTTGACAACGTCGGGCATGCTCCTAATGAGATGACGGATGGTGTCTTGTGGCATTTCCTCCCAGATCTGTATGAGGGCATCCCTGAGCTGTTGTACAGTCTGAGGAGCAACCTTGCGGCGCCTAATGGACCGAAACATAATGTCCCACAGATGTTCTATTGGGTTTAAGTCAGGGGATCGTGAAGGCCATTCAATTGTTTCAATTCCTTCATCCTCCAGGTACTGCCTGCATACTCTTGCCACATGAGGCCGGGCATTGTCGTGCATTATGAGGAAACCAGGACCTACTGCACCAGCGTAGGGTCTGACAATGGGTTCAAGGATTTCATCTCGATACCTTATGGCAGTCAGAGCACCATTTCCTACGCAGTAGATGTCTGTGCGTCCCTCCATGGATATGCCTCCCCAGACCATCACTGACCCACCACCAAACCTGCCATGCTGAACGACGTTGCAGGCAGCATATCGTTCTCCTTGTCTTCTCCAGACTCTTTCACGTCTATCACAGCTGCTCAGGGTGAACCTGCTCTCCTCTGTAAAAAGTACAGGGCGCCAGTGGCGGACTTGCCAATTCGGGTGTTCTTGAGCAAATGCCAGTCGAGCTCCACGGTGCTGGGCAGTGATCACAGGGCCCACTACAGGACGTCGGGCCCTCAGGCCATCTTCATGAAGTCTGTTCCTGATTGTTTGGGTAGAGACATTCACACCAGTGGCCCTCTGGAGGTCATTCTGTAGGGCACGAACAGTGCTCAGCCTGTTCCGCCTTGCACAAAGGAGCAGGTATCGGTCCTGCTGATGGGTTGAGGACCTTCAACGGCCCTGTCCAGCTCTCTGAGAATAACAGCCAGTCTCCTGAAATCTCCTCCATGTTCTGGAGATTGTGCTGGGAGACACATTAAACCTTCTTGCTGCAGCACGTGTGGATGTGCCATCCTGGAGAAGTTGGACAAACTGTGCAACTTCTGTAGGGTTAAGGAATCACCTCATACTGCCGGTAGAGATGATTAATCAAGCCAAAACTAGCACGAGTGGAAAACCAGCCAAAAAAGATCAAGAGGGAGAAACTTGAAATGACCTCCACATGTAAAACCAGTCCTATTTTGAGGGTTTTCTAATTGTTGCCACTTTAGTGCACCTGTCGTTAAGTCCATGAACACCAATACAGCTGAAAGTGATTAACAATGACCTCAGCTGCTTAACCAACCAGAAAATTATCAGACAGGTTTAATTGATTTCATTCCAGGCCCAATAAAAAAGTGTTCCTTTAATTTTTGTGAGCAGTATATATATATATATATATATATATATATATATATATATATATACATACACACACACACATACATATATGTAAACTCACATTCAGGTCCAGTGACACTATTTTCATAATTTTGGCTCTGTACGCCATCACAATGGATATGAAATAAATCAATCAAGGTGTGACTGAAGTGTAGACTTTTAGCAACAAATAATTCAGCAAATGAAGACAGCTGAGCAAAGTTATCACTAGAGTGGAAACCCAGCACTTAGAGATGGCCACAGGTTCCAGACATCAGGCAGTTAATTGACTATAAAGGATTTTCAACCAAACATTCCCATGGAGTGTACGCCCCTATTGGATTCAGATGGACACAGGTATGCAACACAACATGCACCAGTAACATTTGTGTTGAAGTATGGTTTTCTTCTGTGAAACATGAGCAATCAGAGAATGAGATGTTGTAATGAACAGGATGCAATCAGGGAATAGCCATGTAATAAGCGCAAACCAATCAGGGTACAATTAGAGTCTGCATTTTCAAGACTCTTCATTTTCAACCATCCACACTACCACACTGAGCCTTCAGAAGTATGCGGCTCTGAAGAGCATTTTCAAAAGTCTCCGTTTTTCTGGGGTTAAAAAATTTTGGGGTAGTGTGGAGAAGAGGTAAAAACGTAGACTAAAATCTGCATTGTTAAATGAAAACATAGTAGAGTGGACATAGCTTATGTTTACATGTAAATGTAAACACCACTTTGAATGTTTTGCTCTAAGATCTGACAATGAAGTCTTCAATTCCACAGTCCTATACACAAGGCATTGGCAGCAGCAGGTTCAAGGTGTTGACTTGGCCTCCAAACTCCATAGTTCTTAATTGAATCGAACATCTGTGGGATGTGCTAGAAAAACAAGTCCCATCCCATCTCACAACTTATACGACTTCAAAGATCTTTTGTTAAGATCTTGGTACCATATACCACATTGTGAAGTCCAAGACTTGACTGGTCGGAGAGGTTTTGGCAGCACAACAGGGACCTACACAATATTAGGCAGGTGGCTTTAAAGTTGCGACTGATCAGTCAGTGTATGTCAGACAACAGTAGGATGTGAAGACTAAGGCCTATGAATGATAAAAGTAATGAAAACCAGACAGTATTGTCGCTGCTTGAATCTCAAATCCTGAGTCATACTAATGAATGATTTCGCTAAAAAATGAATGTCAACTACTGTTACTCAAAAAATATGACGGACATTTATCAAAACAACATTAAATAAAAGTAATTTATTTTTCCGGTAGGCTAGCTCATGAAAAACATAATGTTTACAGTTTTAATGGGATTTCCAAATTGGAATTTAAAAAATCCAACCAAAGAACAGATTTTGAAATGTGTAATTTTAAAATGACTGATGTCAACAAAATGCAAGCTGCAACAGGTTATGAAAACAATTAAATAAACCAGAATTAAAAAAGGGAACTATACTAGGATAATAGTCCAAAGGACCTGCAGTTAGATGAAGCAATAGTAAGAAGGGCTAGTAAGCTACCATGCATGTTGCTTATTCATATTCACTTGAACCTGAGAACAGATGAAACTGGGCAGGATTAAGTGGGCTGTGCTAGACATTTCATGGCTCTAGATTTTCAGAAAAACTTGAATGGAAATTTGATTTACCCCTCTGGTTTAAAGTCACCTTTGTGTCCAAAATTTGGGTTAAACCACTAGGTGATGTAGAAAAGTAAATCTAATGATCCACTAAAATACATAGTTACCAAAATTTCATATTCATTTTATAAATAATACTGGTATAAAGACAAGAAAAGATTAAAGGAATACTCCACTCAAAAATGATACAATACTTACCCCATGTAGTGTGTAGCCATGGCCAAGTAAAATTTTTAATCTCATATTTTCAGAGAGAATGAAAATGTTCCAGTAGAAGTGGCATCAATTGAGACTAATTCTGGACTACAGCAAACAATATAAAAACATCTAGGAAAAAAATGTTATTCATGTCAAATAATCAACACATCAATTTTTCTAGTTGTATGCTCACAATGGGCAAAAATATATATTTTTTGCTAAGAAAATATTTCCATAAAATTAGGGCAGAGAAAATACATCCATCAGGGTTTTATTGACCTGCCTCTTCCCCTTATTCATTGGTCACAGCCCCTACTTTCAACTCAAAAGCATGCTTTCGTGTGAATAGGTTTTCCTTTTCAGGCAAAAGATTTACTAGTCTGAAAGGGAACTGTTAAAATATTAACTCTATCCAAATAAAATAACTCAAAAAATAAAGGTACTTAAAATGACTGTCTGTAGGTGTACAAAGGAATTAGTAAAGAAAGCAGTAAATACAGTGGTGTGAAAAACTATTTGCCCCCTTCCTGATTTCTTATTCTTTTGCATGTTTGTCACACAAAATGTTTCTGATCATCAAACACATTTAACCATTAGTCAAATATAACACAAGTAAACACAAAATGCAGTTTTTAAATGATGGTTTTTATTATTTAGGGAGAAAAAAAATCCAAACCTACATGGCCCTGTGTGAAAAAGTAATTGCCCCCTGAACCTAATAACTGGTTGGGCCACCCTTAGCAGCAATAACTGCAATGAAGCGTTTGCGATAACTTGCAATGAGTCTTTTACAGGCTCTGGAGGAATTTTGGCCCACTCATCTTTGCAGAATTGTTGTAATTCAGCGTTATTTGAGGGTTTTCTAGCATGAAGCGCCTTTTTAAGGTCATGCCATAGCATCTCAATTGGATTCAGGTCAGGACTTTGACTAGGCCACTCCAAAGTCTTCATTTTGTTTTTCTTCAGCCATTCAGAGGTGGATTTGCTGGTGTGTTTTGGGTCATTGTCCTGTTGCAGCACCCAAGATCGCTTCAGCTTGAGTTGACAAACAGATGGCCGGACATTCTACTTCAGGATTTTTTGGTAGACAGTAGAATTCATGGTTCCATCTATCACAGCAAGCCTTCCAGGTCCTGAAGCAGCAAAACAACCCCAGACCATCACACTACCACCACCATATTTTACTGTTGGTATGACGTTCTTTTTCTGAAATGCTGTGTTCCTTTTACGCCAGATGTCACGGGACATTTGCCTTCCAAAAGTTCAACTTTTGTCTCATCAGTCCACAAGGTATTTTCCCAAAAGTCTTGGCAATCATTGAGATGTTTCTTAGCAAAATTGAGACAAGCCCTAATGTTCTTTTGCTTAACAGTGGTTTGCGTCTTGGAAATCTGCCATGCAGGCCGTTTTTGCCCAGTCTCTTTCTTATGGTGGAATTGTGAACACTGACCTTAATTGAGGCAAGTGAGGCCTGCAGTTCTTTAAACGTTGTCCTGGGATCTTTTGTGACCTCTCGGATGAGTCGTCTCTGCACTCTTGGGGTAATTTTGGTCGGCCGGCCACTCCTGGGAAGGTTCACCACTGTTCCATGTTTTTGCCATTTGTGGATAATGGCTCTCACTGTGGTTCGCTGGAGTCCCAAAGCTTTAGAAATGGCTTTATAACCTTTACCAGACTGATAGATCTCAATTACTTCTGTTCTCATTTGTTCCTGAATTTCTTTGGATCTTGGCATGATGTCTAGCTTTTGAGGTGCTTTTGGTCGACTTCTCTGTGTCAGGCAGCTCCTATTGAAGTGATTTCTTGATTGAAACAGGTGTGGCAGTAATCAGGCCTGGGGGTGGCTACGGAAATTGAACTCAGGTGTGATACACCACAGTTAGGTTATTTCTTAAGAAGGGGGCAATTACTTTTTCACACAGGGTCATGTAGGTTTGGATTTTTTCTCCTAAATAATAAAACCATCATTTAAAAACTGCATTTTGTGTTTACTTGTGTTATATTTGACTAATGGTTAAATGTGTTTGATGATCAGAAACATTTTGTGTGACAAACATGCAAAAGAATAAGAAATCAGGAAGGGGGCAAATAGTTTTTCACACCACTGTATAAAAGCAGCCTTAAAATGGTGAGTACTCAAAATACATCCCTGTACTTTCCACAGAAACATTAAATATAAGGAGGCACTTGTTCACATTTGTTACATCTGCAACAACTACATCAATGTGTTATTTGCACTCAAAAATGGAAACATCTGTAATTTGTTTTTTTTATTTTCCAACACATGTTTAAGGATTGTAACACATTTTTGCCCAGCATGCTGAACCTTGTAAATTGCAAAGGTTTAATAGTTATCTTGAATAAAACCTTCGTGATTTTTGTGAAGTATAAAATAAAAATATAACTAGGAGACCGAGAAACAAAAACAAATACGACAATAATATACCAAAGTATAGTAAAAATATTTATTTTTTTACTGAAGAAAAATATAAGATATATACAAAAACAGTAATCACCATTATTGTGGAATGAAATATGCCATCAGGAAGGCAACATATGAATACTATAACATTTCCCTCCCCATCAAAGATTCAAAGCATATGCAAAATTTCACACTTTCAAATATAACTACTAACAAGAGCTCAATCTGATTGTACACAATTTCACACAGATGATATTTCCTTTTTATTTTAACATGGCAGTAAAACGAACATCTGTCACTTTATTTTAAACTTTCATACTTCAATATAATTTAAATACTCCCATTTTTATAACTTAAAACAAGATGTAATATTCTCTTAGCAGTAAGAACCTGCTTTAGATTGTAATAAAATGTCTAAAGTTTGAAATGATAGACGAATGTGTTTTAAAATGTAAAGCATGCACAGAGTTCATTCATATGGTATGCATTGATTTCAACTTTGAGAAAGAAACATGGTGTGACTAAACCCCAAAAGGGTTAAGTGTGCATCTCTTACAAAGAGAGTAAGCAAAAAAGACAAGATTTGACCAAAACACACAATCTCATATGGAAAAGCCCCATGCACTACAAATGGTGAAATGGTGTGTGTTGTTCCATTTTAACATTTTCATGTGATTTCACACAGCTCAAAATACAATTTGCATCTGGACAAGTTCTGTCACTAAAGAATTACTGAAAACAAAAAACACAAGTGAGATGAAATTAACATCAAGTTAACACTCCTTTTCCTAAAATGTATTTTGCTAAACATTTTAAAAACATTAATTGAAATGGAACTTTCTTTTTGTATGCAAAACATTTTCTGCATCAAACATGCACATATATAATATTTACAGTAAATCAAGATCACCCCCATGCCAGAAACATACTTTGGATACCAAAACAATATTGCTAGAGGCCCTTTTTAATTTTACGTATTTACTGTAATTTGACTAGTCAAGTGCTATTTCATACTATAGTCTCGCCCATGCATTTTGTTACAAATACACAAACAATCATGTCTGAAATGCTAAGGAAATGCAGCCTAATATTATGAAATCCACCTTTATTGAAAAACACTTTTAAAGTAATGCAAGTTGGCACAGCAAAGCCGCACATTCTGAGCCTGTCCTTCAGTAGGCTAGCATTACATCAACTGTGTTCTTTTATTCTCCTACTACTAGTACTCTTTGTTGATAAATCACTTTTACATTCTCTGACAAACATAAGGACAACCATTACTGTCACACTAAGGCGGATCAAGATGACCCACAGTAAACACTACATTGTGCTCGAAGTAAGGCTTAATCATGAACTGCTTTCAATATTCAAATGTATTATTATGCAGGAGGCTACATTTGAAACAGTACAATTACTTTATCTGCACAGAACAGCAAGAAAGGGGTTTACTTGAATTAAAGGGCCTATCTATAGATTGTGTTAAAATTCTAGTACAGTTACTCACTGGAGAGAAACATTTATACTTTTATAAATAAGTATCGAAAAGAATGAAGGTCAATTTGGGATACTGCATTATTCAAAAAAATTACAATTTAGAAAATCAATCAACTAATAAATTAAATATAAAAAGCTGATGATTGAGGAAAAAAAAAAGATTTGGTGGGGATAATTGAGGAATGCACATTACGTGACATCAAACCGTTATTGTTTATTATAAAGAAAATATAACAAAAATACTAACGGTCTACTTATTAACTGAAGGAAAAAAAACGAGCATCAAAGCTGCAAATTGCAAAGATATATTTTGCAATGTTTAAATGTCATGTTCCTTCTTGATCTATTATGCATTAAGGTATTGAAAAACATTTTTATACTCTTGCACTGGTTTTAAAGTTCCATTAATGTAAAAAAAAAAAAATTCACTCTAGTCCTGAACTCTAATACAAATATAACACTGCAAAAGTTAAGAAATAATTCACAATCAAAATACTGGAAAAAAAAATAGGCAACAGTCTAAGCATGTTAACAATGTTTAAATTCAAGCACAAAAGTGAATACCCTTGTTTTTCAAAACCTATTACTCCAGAGTATGCCCAGATAAAATTAAATTTCTTGTTAATCGAGGAATATTCCTGCTACATTTAAACAATTCTATTTTTGGTCAATAGTAATGTAGCCCTGAGCTCACCATTTACTTCACAGAGAACTCCAACAAAAAATCTTCAACACTGCATTTTTTCCCTTTGTGTCAATTTTTATCTCATTAGTTCTGGTACCCAGCGTGCCAAATACTCCAGAAAAGAGAAGTGTTTGGGTCTGCAAGAGGATGGATACATATGTTGAGAAGAGGAAAACAGCATGAAACCCTAAGACCGCTCAGTGTCCTCCCCATTTCAACATCATTTTCCTTCCTTATTTTACTTATTTAGTTGAGGTCACATTTGGGCATCTACTGCTGACTAGCAACTGCAGCAATTTCAATTTAAAACAGGGCAAAAATCAACATTATCCAAAAGAAAATAATGTATAAACCCATCAGCAAATGCAAAGCACTGCAAATAAATACAATAAACTGATTAAAAAAATATTCAAAGAATTATTTTTATTTTTTATAAATGGCAGCAAAATAAATACTTTGAAAAACCAAGGGTGAAGATGAAAACTGGTGAAGCTCTGGCTTGTACTTCAAAAACGAATAAGCAGCAAAAGGCAGGACCAAAAGTGAAAAGAAATTTAGAAACACAAAATCTTCTAGAAGTCTATACTGTATACTTGGTCCTTGGCACCAAAACCTTATCAGATAAGCAAAACTGCATAGATTTACACACTTGAGCAGTCCATTATAACAAAGGATTTGATCAATTGCTTTTCATTTCATTATATTGTGTAACTTTTTCACAGTGTCCTCTCTAGTCCTGAAGATTTTTTCTCCCATGAAAGAGTAAGATGAAACTGAAATCTTCAACTCCACTGTATCAAATCCAGGGACTAAACTTAAAAGATCTGGTGCTCTTTTGCCCGTGCTCTTTAACAAAACATGAAAGTTCCAGTTTTACTTGTCTTTATAGTATATAGCCACCACTTTTAACACATTCTATCTGCTGGAATTATGATTTTCAGGCACACAACTGGTTGTCAATTTTTTAAATTTTTCTCATCTTTTTCAAAAACCCACTCAGTTTAAGTTTGTGAAGAATATTCCAAAAATCAGAAAACGTCTGTAGATCCAAAAGTCAAAAATTGTCTTCACTGAAGAGTCGCATTGCTGGCTTTGTTTCTAGCTCGTCCTATCTGAAGCCAAGGCAACTTGGAGCAGTTTTTGAAAAGCTGTTCAATGGCAATGTGTCGTACATGAAGTTCTGATGTCAAAGAGTCCTTCTCCTGGACTTCCTGGGCCAGCTCTTCAAAAATGACTAAAATTACAATTAAATAAAGAATGTCAGAAACATGTATTCGATTCAAAGTATAAAATAAGTAACTGAAAAAAACCATGCTGCCTCTCTGGAATCCTTGTTTTTCTAGTTGGCTGTTTTGCACATTTACCCCTGGCCAACAAACCCATACAACAAGTACCATAATTAAGCGGTACTTTTGCAAATAACTTTCTACTTATTTAGAATTTTAAAATACATCATTTTAAAAATAATGACAAATATGACTTGCACTATTTTTTTTCTTATTTGAAGAGTTATAAGATAGTGATAACTGCAATGATACTCTGATATTAATCACCACAGGGAAACATAAAATGCATCCACTCTATTACCTTGAATCTGGCAGCGAAGCTTTTCATTTAGTTGGGCCAAATCTTCAAGGGTCATTTTTGTTACTGCAAAATGCCAAAAAAAATGAGAAGAAAAAAAAAGTTCAATGAAAAAAAAAAAAATGCTACAAAATACTGTTATATGTGAAAGCCAGATAAACACTGAAAACAAAGCACATGTTGTTTTTTAGAAATAGCTAATTAATATTTTTAAGTTATTACAACTCCAGACTTCAAAAGAAGCTGGCATCTTACTACACAATTTCTTTTTAAACCTTTAAGAACTTTTAAAATAGCTTTACTACCGAGTTTCTACCTAGAGCAAAAAACAAATTCAGGACAAGTGACTCACAACAGGTAAATCATGAGTGCTACACTCCTGGTACTTATGCAAAGAATGGGATTTTTAAAACCAAACGGCAAAACTGGTTTGAATGTCACATGCACTCTCCACTTTTTATTTTAAATTTTAGAAATACCAATTTCTTTTTTTAAAAAAAAAAAAAGATAGAAATTTAGCAAAAATGGTACAAAAGCCATGTAAATCTACAAACAGTTGCCACTATGAGCTCTGAGCGTCATCATTTTCCTCAGTAATTATATGTGAGATACACTTAAAAAAAAAAAACACAAGTTCCCCAGCAGCTATGAGTACTTCATTAGTTTTTTTGTATTCACTATATTAATACCTTTGGTGTTTTCCACTATGGTATGTATTTTGAGGCGACAATGAGATTTAAGTTTTTAGATTAAATATTGACTAGCCCTAACTAAGCACGATGTAGTGATATAATTTCAACTTTAACTAAAATTAAAAAACATGAAATATCTTGCAACACTGAATCACAGCTTGTAATATTTAAAAAAAATTAAACACACACAATATTGCCATATAGTGAGAGAAGTATTGAAGTAATATACTATAGGCTGTTTGACAACTCTCACCCCTAACAAATGCCTACACTTACATCATGCATGAATCTCATGACTTGTACAGCTGACACAGCTTATCTGATACAATGTCGCTTAGACCAACACAATGCCCCAGCAATCTCACATAGCACCATCAGCAAGTTTGGCCATTTTTCTGGATGCCCATTTGTGGACCACTGTCAAATCTCTGAATGAACATGAAATAAACAGACCAATGCTTTTGAGGTCTTTGTTACTTCCAAGGGCACATTTATCAACTAGCAACTTGATTTAAGACCACAAAGCAACAGTGAACAACTCTCCCCTTTACACGTGGGCGTAAATGAAGGACTATAGGGACAAGCAAACAGCAATGACAAGTAAGTCATTGCACAATAATTTATTCCAGACACTGACTCTAAAATACTTAAGAGACTCCTTTAAGAGCCCCCAAATTAATTGTTGTAAGGGATGTCAACATGTAAGTTCCACAAAAGAACTACCAGTAGGAAATTGCATAACCTGTGAGGTCAAGAAGAGACTTCCACAATAATTAAAAAAAGACAAAAGCCTGCCTGATCTAACTAGAGATCACTTGGACACATAATTTCTGCAACCAAGTATTCTGGGCAGGTGTTAGTAAGTAATTTACTGCCACATCATATGCCATGTGCTGAGCAAGTAAAAGTCAAAAGCAGAGTTTGAAGATACCCAATACCAGCGATAAATAAAGAATGGGGGCTGGGCAAGCATTACAGTTTTAGACTGTTTTCCTGCATCTGTGCCTCTGCAACTTGCAGTCATCGTATAAACCACAGAATAATTAGAATGTAAGGCAATCTGAGAAACAAACTGAAGAGGAACCAAAAATGGTTCTTACAATAGTTCAGTGATCTAAAATACAAGTCCATAAACAATGAAATTATTCAAAATTAAATGAATGGCATGACCTACATCTAAATCCTACTTAAGTGGGAAATTCTAAAAAGGAAAGCCCACCCCCACCCTATATTCTGCTAAAACTGTTGTATGCTGAGCTGGGAGATAAGATTCCAGCTAGCTAATCTAAATGACTCACACAACCAGTAGCAAAAAAAAAACAAAAAAAAAACAAAGACTTGAAGAAATAAAGTCTCTCAAAAGACAACACAGAATAATTAAATTAGGGTGAGAGTCTGTTCTAGTTAATTGAAATTCTTTATTAAACCAAAATCAACAAATTATTATACCTAGATCCACCCATTTCCTAACCCGCTTATTCAAGGAAGCGTAGCAGAGAAACTAGAGTCTATATACCAGGATGCACTTGGCACGTGCCTGAAACAAATCCTGGAATAGGATACCTGTATTCATGAATTTCAATTGTTAAAAGTGATATTTTTCACATAAGCTTCTATATCTGTGTATGCCCCTAATGAAAAACTCAAAAAGACTTGTAATGGTTTGTGAGAAACATACAGTACATTTTTTTTTCTACACAAGTTTCTTATAAAATTATGTGTGGCTCACAGAGCTTAGCTTGACATTAGATAATCCATACCAAGACAAAGAGGCCAGGGTCTATTCTTAACAAGACAGGAAGGCAAAGCAAGAAAATAAATATGAACTGTGGACCATGCAGACATCTACATTCACTCACACATGGACAGACAATTTAAAACTGCAAGTTAGGCACAAATTGCATTTATTTGGGATTTGAAAAGAAAACTGCTGTACCTCTGAGAAATACCCAAGAACAGATTGCTGCAACTCAGCACAAGCAGTGGAATTCGTAATGCTATTATGATGATTCAAAGGCAATTCACTCATTAAAAATTTCTAGAACTCACAATGCTGACATTATATCTGCCTTACCATAAAATGATTTTAAATAAATGTCTACCAAAAGGATACCAGAATTTAATTACTTTTACTCATTCAAACATGGTGTCCGGAGTTGATCTCATTTTACCATCTTCTGAACAAAAAAAAAAAAAAATGTAAGGCACTGCTTTGATATACTGTATAGACCTATTTAGGGTTATACTTAGATTTATAGGTTTAGACTTATTATCTCATGTATACACTACAATTACATTTCAATTTACCTACAAGTAGTGTCTGAAGTGGAAACAAATTAGTGACAGTACTTTATTCAGTCAACATCTTGTTCCTCCCCCGAATTTATTACTTTTACACAACAGAGGTTAGAGTGCATTTATATTAGTATATGATATCATGGGGGGTCCTTGAATATACAAGCGCTATGATACACTAACATTTGTTTAAACATTGGGGCACCTCTAGTACCAACCCACTTCAAACACTGCCTCCAAGACCAAACAAGCACCACTATACCATCACTTTCTTTATCCAGCACCCAAATCTCACTGAATAGGTTATGTAAAATAACACGGCTAGGATAAGTTCCTGGTCGCAGCAATAACAACTGACTTTACCATAACCACTCTTTATTAGCGGTGCTGCAAACTCCAAGGGAGAAACATTGGTCTTAGGTAGTGGCAAGTTAATTTCCAATGTGGAAATGCTCCAGGCTCCTCACTCTACACTTTAATGCATCAGTTTAACACATAGGTCATCGGCACTTATATATATCCACTTCAAGCACTGCTTTGCGTTGCTGCTTTTCTCACTTATCTATTCCTTTCTACTCCATTAATAAAAACAGCTGTTATGCAAAACAATGAAGCTCCTGTCCATGCATTTTTTTCAAACCTACAACTAATACATTTTGCTAAAGCTAGCCAATTTGATCAACTCTAAAAAAGTTCCTTTATATTACAAAGTTAAATAAAGAAGCAGTGACTTATTGTATACAAGGTCCACTGAGATGAACATTTTCCAAATGGAACATTACTCTCACAGAAGCAAAGTGGGGATTTTACTTCCTATATGGGCAGAGGGCAGTGATTCAAAAAAAAAAACACATTTTGACCTTTACTAAAAAAAAACAGTTTGAAGGTTATGTGCTCTACAAAACACTAGTTATGTTAATGTATGTTTAAATAAAAAGAAAGTAATGAATTTTAAGAAAACTACTTCCAACAATAAAGATATTTAAATAATATATTATTTATCTGATGAAATTACTTTTGTTTTTCCACTGCAACAAATACCAACATCTCAGTTACTTTACCTAATTACTTGCTTAGCTCAAGAAACACTATGCACAATGTTCTTGTATTTTTAATTGTCTCCCTTAATCACTTGCCTTTTTCAGTGACTGAGGGAAATATGTTAAAATAAACACATTTCTTATAATAAACATTAACATAAACAAAACAATTAATGAACTGCTACAATCTAAAATAATAACCACACTTTCAGTCTTGAGTGGGACGCACCCCATATATCAGGACTGCACATCAAATCCAGTTTTTAATGACTTTCCATGTCAAAGACTTTTTAAGGACAAACGTTTTTTTGAAAAAAATGCACAAAACATGTTCTAGGGACTTTGAAATGTGTTGTTCTGTTTATCAATCAATCAATCAACATTTATTTATATAGCACATATTCATACAAAAAAATGTAGCTCAAAGTGCTTTACAAAATGAATAGAGAAATAGAAGACACAATAAAAGATAAACATAAGTCAACATTAATTCCATGAAAACAATACTTTCTCCATATCCCATATAAGAAGTATAAAGAAGGAAAAATGCACAATGAACAAAGTCTCCCAATGGCCCGCTACTGCAAGTGAATAGATAACATGTACCTATATTTTAGCTTCAGTGGACTATAGTCAACACTACTGGCTACTGATTAAATTCTCAAACACTACCTTCAAAATAAAAAGTACTTGTTTTGTAAACAGCAACATTTTATTACATGTTGCCTGCAATTTAAATACATTTCATTTAAATGCATAGGTAACTGAAGTACAGAAATAAAAAATAAATAAAAAACGCCAGGTGGCAGAGGAACTGCCAGCTACAACTTTTAAATTTGATGGTATTCTATGCACAATTTATTACATAGCTGATCATTATGTCAAATATATTGGAAGATTTACTGTTGGTTAATATTGTACATATCTACCCACCAATTTTGTGGAGCATCTTAAGCAAATATGGATTTGGTGTCAGGATCAGCTGCAAAGTGCAAATCCCGAGTGAAGTGCCAATCCATTGCAGGACACAAGCACAAACATCAGGCCAATTTACAGTTGCCAATGAACGCAACTAAAACTAGAATACTGACAGCAATGCTAATACCACTATTTTTTGGGAGTGTGTGACAGATGGGAGACAAAACTGTTTAAAGAAATAAATTCAAGCATAGTTGTCAATACACTCTTTTGTTGTTTTGTACAAGAGATTAGTGATTTTATAAAGGCAGTCTACAATCCTCCCAGCCATATCCATTTTAGCTCTGATAAGCTCACCAGTGTCCTTCCAAAGCCACCAGAAAAAAATGGTCGTAGCTCGAGTATTGAGCATGCATATCTGATGGATGCACATGCAGCGTCAATAGGCACATTACTGACTAGGCAACCTAACCGTTATGTTAAGTCTCGCTTTTAGATACTGGTGATGAAAGAATTGTTATGACATTCACAAACCCGAGTCTTATGATTAACACAATCATAGAGAAAAATAATTTGTTAAATAAGCCACCTTCAGACACCTGAGGAAGAAGAGACGTTGGTGAGCCTTCTTGACAACAGCTGAAGCGTGTTGTACTTGTTTCAGTTCACCAGTAATAGTCATAACAGGAAATTTAAAGCTTATGACCCTCTCAAAATCATCCCCTTCAAAGCACATGGCAGTGTGGCCCTCTTTTTGATACCCAACATTCACAACCAGCTCTTTTCTTTTGCTGACAAAGAGGGTCAAATTGTTGTCCTGGCCCCAACGAAGTAGGCAGGCAAACCTCTTCTCTGTAAGCGGTCTCATCATTGTGGGTGATCAGGTCTATAGTGGTGCTGTCATAGTGGTCTGACCACAAAGCTATAGGTAAACAAGTCTATAGAAGTGGTGCTCGGCACACTACCCAGTGAAGTGCCAGTGTTAAGGATCAGTATATGAAGAAGAAAAAAACAAAAAGAAAAGAAAAAACAAAGGGGGGGAATGCAGCTATGCACCAACACAAAAAAGTACCACATGTGAAATTAAGTCACCCACAAAGAAACATCTACTAAAGATTCCACTTGGGAACTAAACATCGAACTGATGTACAGTTATCCAAACATAAAGCTATCTGAATATGCTAACCCTAATAAACAATAAATAGTGGTAAAGGGGCCAAATAAAAGTTTCTTTCAATTTCAAAAGCAAAGCTTGTATTGAAGTTGCCCTAAGTTTCTCAACATGTATTGCAGAGCTATAAAATGACTATATTTGACAAAGTTAGCCATCTAGAATTAATGCAAGTTAATATCTAAAATGTAATATATAAATATCAGTGTAAAATCTCCCCCCACCTTGTAGGAAAAAAAGGGAAAACAAATTTCATTCTAGATCTATGAATCATATAATGTCTTATAGTAGCAATTTAGTAAAATAGCTAGTCTAAATAATGTGGTCTCATTATTTTCATTCAATACAGACTTGTGCCAAAAATACATTTTGCTTTTAGCGGCCACAGCTTCATCACAAACTCCACATTAATTAAAACACAGTACAGTGATGTCAAAACAGAGAGATATAATGGTAAATATCTAATGTGCATCTCACTGACGTTGTTTCTGTGCATGTTCTTTGTAGTTGTCTTGTTGTTGTTGGTGTGAAACGTCTCACATTTTCATATCAATGTCATTTTGCAAAAGAATTCACAGCTTCCATTTAACTTGTATTCCCTTGCAGCACATTCAGGCTGTCCTACATCAATTTACAAGGCAATCCGTTTCCATTTTGTAACTAACAGACCAGTATGTAAAAAAGAAAAAACAAACCTTACGCACAAGATGAATGCTGTTAACCTTAATTTGCCAAATAAATACCACCATGTTGAGCTACAAAATGGTTTAGATGTACAATTAAAACAAATACAAAGATCTAAACACTTACATTCTTCTTTTGTATGGCATTTATATCTTCGAGTTAAAGAACTGTTTGATTCAACTGATTGTTTCTCAGATTCCTGAGACCGTTTTGTCCCAGGCCACATAATTCTGTCTGAGGGGTATGAAGAGCCAGATCCTGAAATTAATCCAAGTCTCAACTGACTAGACTCAAAAATGCCTTTGGTATACTCTGGGAGGCCATTCTGCTCTGTCCATCTTGGTGTATAACGAGGCACTTGTGAGTCACTCTGGGGAACAAGTTTCCGATCACCTTGCTGAGTATAGCAGAGTAGCTCATGCTTGCCAGTTTTTTGCTCCAAGTCCGAGACTGCATCTTTGTTTTGCGCATATTGTACAATCCAGCTAATTTTTTGGCTGAGAGCATTTTTCATGCCTTTGTATGTGCTTGTAGAAGATTTGGCTATGGAAAATTTCTGGTTTGCTATTAAATGGTATTTTTCAAAACAGTCTCTGTGACCTCTGAAAGATGTTGAGTGCAGCAGCGTTGACTTTGGTACACCTGTTGAGAAATTAAATGTGAAATCAATTCAGATGTATACTACAAATAAAGTACTCAAAACACTATAACAAGTTTTAGCACAAAATCCAATTAAATAAAGATGGCATTAATATATTTAATTCACAATGTTACTTTTAACATTCCTGTTAAGAACTTTAATAACTGACTGATTCCCTTGTAGGTTCTGATCAAGTAAATGCTCTAACAGATAATGACAAAGAGTACAGCATAAATAAACAAAATATGGCAATGAATGGCTACCAAAATTTGACATCTTATCTCTTTTCTAAATTTTGATCTAATTAAGAACAACCACTCCTTGAGCAATCCTGGACAGATGTGTGCTTTTACACTAGAATATTTATAATATTTTAAGATCATACAATTACTTGGATTAGATTAGACTAGATAAAATTTAACATTCAATAGGGAAATGCAGATGTATTCAACTGCAGAAGCAAAAACAACAAGGATACAGACTCGCAGAACAAATACAGTAAATAAATGTAAATAAATGTATATCATGCAGATAATTTAAAATTAACTTAAGAATGGAGAAAGGAAGCACCAAATTGCCAGATAGCTGTGGGCAGGAAAGACCCTCAGAGGCACTTCTTCACATACCATGGTGGAATGAGCTGGCTAAAAGAGCTCCAACACAGCACCTCGTACAGGGGATGGAGGGGACTTTTCATGGGGAGGGAAAATAAAAAAGTTCCATATGGAAGAAGATCACGCTAATAAATGATGTAAGGTTTAATTTGTGATATGTACTTAAAGCACTATTTTACATGTCTTTACAGTATACTCAACAGTCTGTTTTTGGAATATTGGACAGGGGGTTAACTGCTACAAAGGATGCCAGTAAATTCAAGCAAACTGCAGATTAAAATGTATTCAATTACTACACATAAAAATGGCAAACGAGGGCAATATGTGCAGTTCTCTCAAATATGTGGTCTCTTCCATTATCCATTAAACAGAGAGATTAAGTGCTTTTGTTATTCCATTAGCTGTTCTTATAAACAAAAGTTATAGGATGCATAGCCTGAAACAAAACCTGCATAATGCTGATCAGATGCCACTGAGTAAGAAATACTGGACTTCTTTGAAACAAAATGGAGGCTATTCAAGGACTGTTCCACTAATTTTAATATGTATTCAGAATTAGGTCTAATGCTGTGTGGGCAGTTTTATACATTGCCAGGATGATTAGGCTAGTGAATATACAAATCCTACGGATCAATAATGATGTCCACAGAAAAACTAAAAACCAGGCTACAGCTTTTAATTCATGGAATAGTGACCAGTACAAAGGACTCACTTACGATGTTAAGGAAGCTCTTAGATAGTCAAAATGGAAAACAAGAAGAGAATGTAAGGAAAGTCACACCACCATCTAATTCGAAAATGCTACTAACATCTAACACCTCATTTCCAGATGACCTAATATGTTTTAAACCCATTTTGAAACTTAAAATCAGAGTTCTCAAGAAAAACGCCAAATGAATCAAGGGATTTTATGGTGCAATTCAGAAAACATGTTAAGTATAGAGTTTTTAAAAGAACATCCACAAAATAAAAATACAGAATAGTTTTTTTTTACCCCAAATTTTAAAATTCTTTGCACATCAATTAACCTCTTAATTAAGGAAATTCCTATTGGGCCAAAACCCACGTAACCTGACAAATGCAAGCAGTCGTGTAACATGTTACTTTTGTATCAATTTCATTCCATATAATCTGTAATTATTAACTTTCTCTTACTTATTTAACATTTTGCATATTTTTGAATAGTTAAGAGAAAAAGGAAAGAAGAATTCTAATGTACTGGAAAGAGGTACATTAGAAAGGCAGCACTGAGCTGCAGTGGTGGGAAATGATGCCTCACATCTCCCAGGGATG
The DNA here is from genome assembly GCF_016835505.1 of Polypterus senegalus. Lineage (NCBI taxonomy): Eukaryota > Metazoa > Chordata > Cladistia > Polypteriformes > Polypteridae > Polypterus > Polypterus senegalus. Next base: position 128,041,303 of record NC_053155.1, read on the forward strand.
TGGATTACTAATTATTATCCAAATATTTAGCAATATAGAAAAAACCTTAAGACTCATTTTTCCAACAACTATCTGTAGTAAGACTTATTTATTCCCCAAGTAGACTACAACTGAAACAAAAATTAACAATAAAGTTGATACTCGTTTTAACATATATGAATACATTGTTCACTCTAGTTTTAATATTCAAAGACAACAAAGACACAGTAATAACTAGCTTATAAATGTATTTTTATGAAACAAAGAATGAGACTTCAGCAATACATTAGAAATAAGCAACTGTGCAAAGAAGAAACTTCACAATTTAATCATAATTTACATGAGGATAGCAGTGCCATTATAGACAAGTGTCATGGGAAAGCAGCTCTCACCATTGTATCATTTTGAGGTTTTTAGTTTTAGCACTAAATCATATCATTTTCTTGTGGATGGACTTGGGATTTATAGCCCTAACCAATTATAGACGAAGGACTACTGCTCATCAGTAAAATCCACACAAATTTTATTAATAACAACAACAATAATAATAATTATTCTTCACATTTATACAGCACTATTCTCACTACCTGCGGTGGGTTGGCACCCTGCCCAGGATTGGTTCCTGCCTTGTGCCCTGTGTTGGCTGGAATTGGCTCCGGCAGACCCCCATGACCCTATTCGGATTCAGCAGGTTAGAAAATGGATGGATGGATGGATATTCTCACTACTCAAAGATTTTGTTGAATGTTTTTTGGCATTGGCCCTGGATAAGACCTAACTCCCCAAAGCACGAACCAGAAAAAAAAAAAGTTTTTCAAATCTGCTGAAGTCTTTTAAATGCCATCTTGAAAAGTCTCCTGAAGATGCACCTAGAAAATGTAGAAATGCTCCCAATTGAACACCGTGTAACATTTTCATCTTTAACCAAGCAAAAAATAAATGTTTATAGCTACCCTCCACTCCATTAGTAAAGTGACCTTAAGTTTGATCTAATAAACTAATGGGAAACATATACTCAACAGAACAGTAATGGCATACTACCAGTAATAGGCAACACATTTAAAAAAGAAGTATACATTCTAACATTAAAAAAGAAAAATGTTTGACAGTGTAACACTGGAATTCATGACATTCTGATGAACACAGAATTCTGTTCTCATCCTTATAAATTCAAGATAGTAACAGTAAACTTCAGTTCAGTACAGTGATAAAAACAACTCACACACACATCAGTAATAACAGCAGTACACTTCAATGTGTGATTATTGGGAAACTTTTTTTTTGTTCTGTATTCATTAAGGACTTTAATAATAATTTTGATTTTTTTCACCATCAAGCCAGCATATGAAACTTTAAAAGACTGCCACTAAACTATTAATATATCTTAATGGTTTTTGAAACCTAAGATTGTAATCTCACCATTAAAAATCAGTTTTACTAAATACAATCAAGATTTATATCAGCTATTATTATACACAGAGTGTTATCTGATCTTTTATTTATTAACTTATTTGTCAGTCTGAAGCAGCGTTTCACATCAGACTTATACAAGACAGACTTGTGGTACTATGGAGCAAGCTAATTCTAAAGAAGGCAAAAACAAGAATCAAATTGATATCAATCATGGGGGCACTATTTTAATTTGGTTTTCATTAAAAAAAATCATTGAGAGTAGCAAGTGATTTCCAGAAGAAAAAAAGATTTAAAGCAAGGAAGGAAAAAGGAATACAGGTGTCTGAAATGTTACACAGGAGATAATGATATTGGAAGTGTAGTTATATTTTTACTTGATGTATTCCTTATTGCCTCAGTATTGCACTTCTGAAGTCAAAAGTAATTTGAACAAATATACCTAACTAGCCAACCCGCTACGCCGCATATAATTATTTATTGATAAGTGAACACTTTTGAGTTTATGCCGAGGCATGCCAGTGGGAGTAAGACTATTAAGAAATTCTTTGGGGAATGCAAGTTGATCTGCAGGATCGTCTGTGACGATGGAGTCAACGCTGATGAAAGTTACTTCGTCGTTAGGGATAAGTTTCAGCACCTGTTCATTAAGCTGTAGAGAGTCTTCATTGGTGACGCTTAATATAGCTCATGTACTGAGTTGTTCCAGAGTGACAGTTGAGAAGTCGATGTCGCCATATAATTGCCTCGTGAGCGATCTTGGAGTTGGCAGGTAGGGCCTTGTTGTGCGTTCCCAGTGACGTGGGAGTAGGGTTAGAGTGGGCGTTCATGGCTCTTTTGTGTGTAACCCATGGGCGGGACTCTGTTACAGTTGGCGGTCATGGCTCTCTGTCTTGCGTGCGGTGAACAGTCAACGTGGCTCAAAGGTGCATGTGGATTTTGCATAGACGAAAGCGACTGAGGCTGTGTTTGGCGAGTTGTTGCGTGCGGGCACATGAGTAGGCAGTGCACATGCCTCGAGAGCGACGCTGGACGTGGGAGGACGGTTACAGATGGCGGGCGGGGCTCTGTCGAGCATATCCCATGGTCTTAGAGTTGGTGGACGGGACTATCTGTCTTGCTTTCACTGCCTTTTGTGCCCTTAGTGAATTATATACAGTATATAGATATTTTTATTTAAAGTCTTTAAAAACAGAGCAAAATTCTAATAGTGCTGTGTCACAGACTTACCTGACATACTGGATATTCAGCATAAAATAAGATAATTGATTAATGTTAAATCTACAGTATATAGAGTACGCCAGATCCAAAAAACTGTAAATTGATGCTAATATAATCTCCAAACATCACAAAAAATTAAAACAAACTTGTACTTGTCTGCTACTTTTTAATATTAAAAATGTTTTACTATACTTTCATGTGAAAAATGCATGAAAACGCTTCTAGTTAGAATATTTTGTTATCACTTTTCTTGAGTATTGCTTTTCCAACAACCATGTTGCGGATTTGCTTTTAAAATTATTTGGTCTTCTGTTCTCTTCACACTGCATTTAAACCTTGGATGAAAATCAAATCTTTCCACCACAAGTTCTGATTCTAAGTAGTGTGAAAGCACCTATCAGTCTTTAAGTTAAACCACCTTCCTATCTAGGTTGACCTACAGTAGGCAAACATCCATCCATCCATCCATCATTCAACCCGCTATATCCTAACTACAGGGTCACGGTGGTCTGCTGAAGCCAATCCCAGCCAACACAGGGCGCAAGGCAGAAAACAATCCCTGAGCAGGGTGCCAGCCCACCGCAGAGTAGGCAAACACCAAAAGCATATATAGACTACTGAACAGCACAAGCAGTTTATATATGCAGAAGTTAATTTCTATTCTGTTACACAAACCACTTTGCTATGACAGTTCATGCTGTAATTCATGGGTTAAGACACATTAAAAAAACAACAAATAAATGTCTCAAATGATCATTTTAAAATAAACGTATTTATGATTCTTTATTACTTTGGAACCTGCATGTGTTTTATTGTTTCGTTAAAATAGTAAACACATTAAAAAAATTCTAATATTATATTGTCTCTAAAACTCAAACCTCTTTTTTCAAAACAGAGGCAAAAACGTTCCTTGAATAAATTATAATTAAATATTTCCCAGTCTCCAAAATAAAACAGAAAAAATGAGCAGCTGCAGTGTTAAGCATTTGGAGCCTATCTTGGCATAATCTCAGGAAGTGTCAAACAGTTCTTAAACCATTACATGGTTTAGCAGACTGTTTTGGATTAGCTTACACCCAAGTCTCATTATATGTCTAAAAATAAATCAAATTAAACACTGGCTCATGGAAGCATCTGTTCCCAGCAACTTAAACTGTATCTATTCTTCTTCAGCATGGAAGCATTGTGTGTGCCACTATAATTTTTATTAAAATTAATTAAATTGACATTTAGCTTCAGCAGAAAATTTCCAGCTTGTTCAAGGCACTGTCAGATGAAAACAAAAATAAACAAGCACTGGGACTCCTAAATGCAATGCAAGATGAACTGTCTTCAATGCAACCTTAAACCACCTTCTCCAGGCTCTGTCAACACTTGACTTTGTACACTGCAGGGCTGATTTTGATAACAACAACAGGAAAAAATATTAACAAAGTAATATGTTTGATATTATGTAAAATCTTATTTAAAAAAAAAAAAAAAAGTCTTCTCATTTACAAAGTTCATAGCCCCAGTGCATAGAAAGGATACTGTGTCTATTATTAGTATACTAATGTTTAAAAAAAAAACAAAAAAACTAAAGATAATTATCAATAATTATCAATTACCAAATTCATAACCTATGGCATAAAACAACATTTCTCAGATGTCCATGTGCAGTTATGTTTTTTCTTTTTGACGGTAAATGTCAGTATGGTGGTGCCATCTAACAACTCCAGAGCATAGGGTGCAATTCCTAACTGTCCGTCTCTCTGTGTAGAATCTATAAATGTTATCTCCATATCTGCACAGTTTAAGATATTCTGGTTTCCCTACATGTTCTCAAACTATTTGTCATATTAGCAATTTTGAACAGGCCCAATTTAAGTGGGATTGGATGAGCGAGTGAAGGTTTCCTGCGATAGGCCGGCATCTCATCTTAGGTTAGTCTCTGGCTAATGCCTAATGTTAGCAGGGCAAACTAAAGTTAAATTAAACTTTCTAATGAAAAAAATGGATTTAAAAGATGAATTGATGGACATGAAACCACTTACAAAGCATGTAATACATTAACTCTCCCAATGTGTTTGTTAGCTGCATTCAGTCCATTTGGAACTACACAAAGCCCAAAGCAGTTTTTGTTAACTAAACATTCTCCTAATGAAATCCCATTTTTGGGATTTTCATATTGACTGCAAAAACGGTCATTTTTACTTGCTATATAATTCTATCTACAAAGAAATTTTTGTCTAAACTGAAGACTCACGGTGTACATGCTTTTTTTTTGCTTTACAAGAAGGACCTTAATAGTCTTTCAGGTATGAAATCAGTCACACTCCTTTCCACTTTTAACAGAGAAGAAGATGTCAGTCTCACTCAAACTTATTCTCACATGTCTAGTTGAGCTACACCTCAACAAAGGTAAGGTTTGACATGTATTAAGTCCAAGCTGTGGTTTCAGTGAGGGAAAAAATCAATTTGCAAAGAATCTAAATATGTATACCTTGTATATTTTACAATAAGTGGGCTACTTACTATTTCCTCTTTAAGGCATATCTGGGTCTTTTGTGCTAACCAATAATTCAATTCATGTGGAAACACCAATCTTCATATAACGTATGGATGAAGAACCAGAAGGAACTCTATTTTAAAGTATTTTACTTTCTGAATATTCTAATTAAATGATAATGGTAATATTAACTGTCTTAATTGTCCATTGTTACAGAAATGCGTTGCTATAGTAGTAGTAGTAATAATAATATCCTCTTGAGGATCTGATATGAATGAATATGGATGGGGATGCGAGACTGGCCTAATTCAGGATTGGTTCCCACATTTTACTCAATTCTGCCAGAAAGGTAAATAAATAAATTTAATATACATAATTCTATTTCAATGTACTTCAGTAAAATTCATGTTTATATTTGAAATGTTAAGACTCATTTTTCAGTCCTATTTGAAAGAAAGGCAAAAAAGCTGGTTTATACAATATTCAATTACAAATAAGCCCATGTACTTTCTGCAGGCAGTAACAATCTAGCACTGCTTTAATCACAGCAAGAACTGCTTTGATCATCACTTCATATCAGTTCCCTGGAATGACAACATGCATTACTGGCAGGCAGTTATGTCTGTTATGGTACCAACTAAGAAAACAGAGGCGGGATGGAGGGAATTAACATGTCATGAAGAATTTCAAAGACTTGAATTTTCATAAGCATTCAATTCATTGTTTTTTTTTTCTATTATTAAAACGGTCTGAGAAAATAAAGCTTTTTATTATTTACAGATTCATATACATGGCACTGCATGAATAACAAAAAAAATACTTTTGCCTAGGATAGACACTGACCTATACATAACAGGGAAAAACAGCTAGGCAACGTGGAAAAATAAAGCTTAATTTTCAAACCAAAATGTGTCCATATTACTGGTATATGATGTAAAAACTATTAAAAAAAATTCTATACAAGTTTTTTCCCCCTGATTCTTTTTATCCACTTGTAGGAAGAAAAGTACATTTTGTGTCTGCATGGAGTAAAACCCATGCAAACACTAGGTTAAGGTGCAACTTTCACCCAGATAACGACCTTGCTACATTTCCTAGTTAAATGAGGTAGCTGTGCTAATCACAGAGCCTTCATGCCAAATCTGTAAAAATTATAAAAATAATAGCTTTTTCAATCCAGCTTGATGCAATTCAGAAGTATGGAAGGCTAGAGTCTATCCCAGAAGCAATGGGTGCAAGGCAGGAAACAGCTTTAGGCTTGGCGGCAGTTTACAGTAAGACTCACTTACTGGGCCAATTTAGAGCTACCAGTTACCCTAATCTGTACATCTGCGAGGATGTAGATGAAAACCTGGGCTACTACGAAAAAAAAAACTCAAAGCAAAAGGAGAAGAAGATGGAAACTGCTCAACAGATAATGTCTAGATGCTGGAATTGGCTTCAAAATGCTAGTTGAATGAATAAGTTAGCAGTGCTGCCCACTTATTTTCCAGATACAGTACTGGAATTTGTGGCCAGTTGTGTGATGGTCTACTCTATTAATTATACTATAAAAATAAAAGAATTACTAACTTGCTGCTTAAAAGTACTAATGCTAAACATTCATTTCAAATGAATGATGGGTTTAGTACCGGGGGTTTCTGTCCTAGTTAGCTATAATGATGCCCTATTGGACACAAAATAACAAGGACAATTTAAAATTCTGTTGTAGCAACCCAGAGATATGCTTAATACCTTGGGAGGTTGTACTTTTATAGTGGACTTATCAAATGTGTCCGCTCTATACTGCCCACAGTTAATAGGTTATGCGTCCAAGTATCTTTAGTGTACTTAATTTTCATTTAGAAACACACCTGATGCACAAAGTGTCAAACAGATTAAGATTTGAGACAACTGGAAGGCCGATTTTAAATAATACAACTGAATGTGGAAAGAGGTCCAAAAGATTAAAAACCAAGACTCAGATTAATGTATTTGTAATTTGTACTGTATGTATTATTTTCCTTTCTGCTTTGTAAAGTACTTTGTGAAGGTGCTAACCTCTAACATCTATAATAATAAAAGGCAAAGCCCTCACTGACTGACTCATCACTAATTCTCCAACTTCCCATGTTGGTAGAAAGCTGAAATTTGGCAGGCTTATTTCTTACAGCTTACTTACAAACGTTAAGCAGGTTTCATTTAGAAATTCTACACGTAATAGTCAGAACGGTCGATAATGGTCGACAACGTCCGCCATGTTGAACTTTCTTATTCATGGCCCCATCTTAAGGAAATTTGGTAGGCGGCTTCCCTGCGCTAACCGAAACCAATGTACATACTTATTTCGTTGGTATAACGCCACTGTCAGCCGCCATATTGAAATTTTCCAACGTCACTAATTCTCCAACTTCCCGTGTAGGTAGAAGGCTGACATTTGGCAGGTTCATTCCTTACAGCTTACTTATAAAGTTAAGCAGGTTTCATTTCGAAATTCTACACGTAATGGTCATAACGGTCAACAACGTCCGCCATGTTGAACTTTCTTATTCATGGCCCCATCTTCACAAAATTTGGTAGGTGGCTTCCCTGCGCTAACCGAAACCAATGTACGTACTTATTTCGGTGGTATGATGCCACTGTTGGCCGCCATATTGAACTTTTCAACAGTCTTTGTTACTTATGGGCCCATCTTCAAGAAATTTGGTACACGGGTTCCCAATGCTAACTGAATCCTACTTACATACATATATACGTCCATAGCCTGCAGCTCGGTCACCGTGCAAGGCGGCGTTGGGTCCCCCATCCCAACGCCTCCCACGTTGTTGGCTGCCTGCCTATATAAGGCAGTCCGTTGCTCCAGTCTCTACATTCCCTTCCTTGCTTCGCCATGGGATTCACATCTCCCTGTTGTTAACTACAGCCTTTTTATTTAATCCATGGCTTCTCCGCTGTTTTATTGTTCATTTATTACGATTATAGTTATTGTGTAGGTATTTTACACTTACTTTACATTGTTCAGGTACCCATTTCCTTTATCATTCCAACCGTACCCCCATTAACATGTCTATCGAGGTGATCCCCATTGATCAAAGAACTGTCGCTTACCGAGTGGTTTCCATGCCCGGAGACGGCACCTACCTTTTCCATTCTCTTTGTTACATATTGCACGGCCATATCAGGCTCACTCTTGATATCCGGAGGAACATTGTGTCTTATGTATTGAATGACTGGGACAGGTTCAAGGTGTGGACTGATGATGGTACAGGAGATAATTATTCTACACAGGAGCACTAGAAGAGTGAAATGCTTAAGCCCTTCACCTATGCATCTGCATGCGAGTTGATGGCTGCCGCTGAATTGTTTCGGTTGTCACTTTCAAGTGTACCGAAATGGCCAAATATTTTACACCTTTCGACAACAGCCAATGCCTCTTAAACATCTTAGATTGACAGGTTACGATTTCAGTAGTGGACACTTTGATGTTTATGAATGTTTAAACTCTCAAAAGCTAGATGTGAAGTATCGATAAGACCGGTTGTATACTTACAACGCTTGACAGATGCCAAATGTCTCTTCAACACAAGTCCTACAAATAATGTCGTAATTGAAACAAACCATGAAACTCAAACCGATTATGACAGTAGCAATCCAAGCTGTGAGATTTGAAACAAGATTACTTTTCACATGGCCAACTATACGTTGCATGCTTAAGAGCAAGCTCAGCGCACAGCTTGGTCATATTACAACCGGAGGACCGAACTGACAACGTGGTATACAAAGAGATCCTTAACAAATAATTATTTGTATATTTTCCCTCAGTTTAAAAAGGTTTAATTTTCTTCTTAATAAAAATTTTAAGGAAGTACTTCGCCGCTGTGAAGCACGGGTATTTTGCTAGTATAATCATATTTTGCTGCATTTCATCTTAAAAATGATATCGTCATCATATGTAAATACGTGCTTTATAAATGGCTCAAGTTGTGTAATATTATAACTGTAGTGCAAGTTTACAGTGAGGTGATTGTACTTAAGTACAAACAGTTCTACAAGGAGCAATTGATTAAGTGCATTTATAGTTCTTGGGATGAAACTATTTCTGAACTGCAAGGTCCACACAGGATAGGCTTTGAAACGTTTTGCCGTGGCTGAGACAGCGTGTGCTTGATACTGTATACCAATAATTCTCTTTCCGATCAGCTGCTGCTGTGATTCCCCACTCAGATACAGTGATATAAATACTCCGAGTGGTGCAGTGAGTGTAATATGGAAAAAGATGATCCACTATGGCAACTCCTAACGGAAGAATTTGAAAGAAGAAGAAGAAGAAGAAGAAGAAGGTGCAGTGAGAGCAACAACTCTAAAGCAGTTATGGTATTTGGAATACTATGGCTATTTCCTGGACTATATTGTTACAAGTTAATTACAATCAGATGCATTACACTAATGAACAATATGCGGTTAGTTTCAGTGTATTTATAAAGCCGTGTCAGGAAAATAAAAAAGAGTAACCACACAGGAACAGTATCACTGCTTTGACGTCTGGTGCCGCCAGTCTGCAAAACTGAGCGGAGAACTTGCGTACGACAAGGTATAAGGTAACGTGGAAAAGTGTGTGGCTTTACGCCAAGTGTAGGTTTTATACATCGCGATTTGAACGTGGAAAAGTTCTTACACAACATTTCTGTGCGTACGCACTGTTTATACATGAGGCCCCGGTCATTTAATCGATTATTTACTAAGTAGTGGATCGGACTCTGGAGTTGTTGCGGCTTTAAATCATCCTGGGTGTCTGCTCTTCTTGTTGTTAATTGTCAGTATTAGGGTGAAATGAAGGGAGCAAACTACAAAGAAATAGGGGAAAATAATAGGAAAACAATAAAAGAGAGTTAAGCATTTATAGCTTTAGAAAAAAATAGAAGTATTTCTAAATGTCTTATAAAAGTACAACCATATTATTGTGCTTTTCTGAATGCAGAATAAAAAAAGAGAAAAAAGACCAGCTAATTAAATGAGATTAGTTGTTTTTGATTTGTATCACCAATTGTGAATCTGGTTCGAACAAAAACTTGCAGCCACAGGGGGTTCCCAGGACCGACTTTGAGAACCACTGGTCTAGCTAATATCAACATTTTGTTTCTGTGCATTTTAAATAATGAAACTCTAAAGTCTATTTATATTCTGTATCAGATAATACTTAACTGAATCCCCATAGCTGCAAGGCAACAGAATGCTTCATCAGTATTAAAAAGCTACACGGCTAACTACTCAGCTACTGTAAGTGCAAATATAGAGTTAACTACTGTAATGCTTGATACAGACATCATAGATATCACAAGAACATTTACTGTGTAATGTCTTAAGAAACTTTTTCAGGGCGTTTCTTTTCTTTTAAATTCGAAACTTTTTCCCACATTGCAAACACTTCCTTTATCTCACTTTATGAGGTAACCTCCTCCGCGATACCGATCTCCTGCAGAACCTCTGTATGTTGCCGCATCTGTACTTCCGTCAACTCCTCCGTCATCAGTTCCTCGGAACATGTGGTGACAAGCTCTTTTATGGCTCGTATTTCTAATTTTGGCTCGTAACTCAAGGCAAAAAAATCGACCTAGTGACGGCTCGTATCTCAAAAAACTCGTACGTTGGTGCACTCGTATCTCAAGGTACTACTGTACATACCTCAGTTCATTAATGGTATTGCAAAGGAAAGGGTTGAATGTTTCAAATATCCAGGAATCAAATCTGGAGTGACTTAACAAGGTTCACACACAGAAATTCTGGTGAGAAAGAAAAGGCAGCACCTATATCATTTCAGACAACTGAAGAAACGTGAAGTGTGAAAAAATAGTCTTGAAGTCCTTCTACCATGTGGCTGTTGAACGCATATCGGAAAGATGGTTCACTGCCTGACATGGAAATGGCTCAAAAAAGGCCACACACAGAGAATTATACACTCAGCTGAGTGCATTATGGGGATATGCATTACCAACATCAAGGACTCCTCTCACCCTTTTTACAGCCAGTTTATAAGGATATAATCTAGCAGGTTCCTGCATTGTCTCAGATCAAGAACAGAAAAAAATAACAAAGACCTTAATTTCCCATAAAATAAAAAAAATAAATAAATGGTCATCTTGTCAGGCATTCCTCAAAAATGTAGAAATAGTCAATCATTTATATTTAACTCTTTATTATTTAATATTTAACAATTATACCTCTAATGTGTATATATGTTACACAATTACAATTAGTTCAGTACTTTTAATCTATACCTTTTAATAGGTAATATTCTTAATATGTAATACACTGCATTTCACTGTATTATCTCTCGTTGTGTGTATATGTTACAAATTAAATAAAAATCCAACATTTAATCTAATGCAGCACCAAGACAATTAGTTCTGCAAACTGTTTTGTGTTGTCTCTGTTAATCAGATGAAATACAGGACGCCATTGTCAAAAGCTCATAAACTTATCACAAGACCCTTCTGCAGTGCAATCTTTACTAAAAAGGAAAATCATCAACTGTCTTTAGTCCTCATCTTATTAATCTTATTTATACGGTACAATATTTGAACAGTGACTTATCCATGTAATTGGCTGTTAAAAGACAAAACAAAAGCATTTTTTCCCCTTACTTTCTGCACTCTTTATATTAGAACTACTACACACGTGTGACTGGGGGGATTGTCTTTCGGGTTCAACCAAGATAAGCAATACCACTTTTGGGCGAGAGGGGGTCCTTTGGTTAATGTTATCTTCTTTTTCTTCCTCAGCTTTGAGAAGATGCCCAGTAACAACACCCAATCCCAACCATGAAACTAAAACCAAGACCACCCCAAGGCCAAAACCCCCAATCCAACTAGTAAAGATGGCTCCAGATAATGGCATCTCACACGCAACCAGTACTCTAAAAAACGTACAAGCTTCCTTGCCAGATACAAGACCAAAAGAAAAAGGAAAAAACTCTGTGGGCTCATTTTCTGGCCAGCATTAAAAAATTTCACTTTTATTTTCCACTTATACACAGCATGTATGGAACTGACTTATTAGTACCAATAAATATTGGAAATACAAAAATATGCATCAGCTACAATTAGTTATTTATGAAATGCACTGCCATTGCAGTTTCAACAAAGCAGACACCATCTTTTAGTCCCTTTAACATTGCAAAATATTGTCAGAATGCTGATTTGTCTATTTAAACAGTTAAGTCTGTGTGTTTTGATAGTTGCCTGCACGCTGTGCCATTTAAACTATGTCACTTTTTCATATATTTTACCAGGCAAAATAAAATTACATTTACTGATTTACTGCATGTTGAAAGCATTCCAAATCAATTTGTAAAAAAACAGTACTGAACTCACCTCTAGTACATTCTAAAATTGTGTTTAATACAGTATTTTAAGAGATAAACAACTTAACAATATAACTAGTTATGTGAACATAATAATTACATACAGCCATCCCAATGCAAAATCTAAATTTTCTTTAGCCGATTTTTCATTACAACAGAACTTGGTGTTTTTTTGTTTTTTTATATCAAACAATTTGGTATCTTTATTTTTTTTTTTTTCCAGTTTAAAACATATTGTCTCTAATGTGTCTTTGAAAGTTGCGCTGTGCTAGGACTACCTAGCCTTGTGATGTGCACCAGCCAGCTCAGCAGCTTTATTTCTCTCTCTCTTTCTCAGCAGCTCCTGCATACTACCAGCCACAAAGCCCATGTGCTCCAAGCCACCTGCTGCTAGTTTTGTGCCTTTATTCATTTTATTTACTACATGCTTGTGCACTGGCTAAACTGATCTCTAAACTCCCATTTAAAAAGGAGTGTAAAAAATTAAAGCAATTAGAAAATATGGTGCTTTTTTCTTTATCTTTTACATAAACTCCTTAATTAAGTTTTGCTGTGGCAAAAGTGTACTGTGCTGGCTTATACATTCTCCTCAGATTTTTTCTGGATATTCTGGTTAGGCTCCTGTTACCCACAATCCTGTTCAGGATTAACCAAGTTCTGAAAATGACATGGTATGGTACCAGATTTGTAAACAAGTATCACCAACTGATGTTTAATAGTGAGCCAGAGCTGGACCAAACCAATAACAGATAAGCTCAGAAGTACTTGAAACAAACAGAAGTTGACTAGTGACCACACTAGTTCAGATGGAATGGTAACAGTGTGAAGTTTTTTGTTTTTTTAAATGGTGGCTGAAGTGCCAATTCTGCCACCAACCCCCCGGTTTTTCCCTGCAGGTTGGAGGGCCTACATGCAGTCCTGGTTGCAGATTAACCTCATACCCAGGACGTTGGTACTTGGGCCACCAACAATTGTACTGAGGTTGTACTGATAAAGGTTCATTGCTTTTTAAGTATCACAAAAATATATTTTCAATGTACTATGACGCTACTCTATGATGGGTTGGCTGTCTGTCAAATGAAAGGCCAAGTTTAGAAAGCCACATACTGGGCTGACTGACAGGATGAGGAGAATGTGCCATGCCATAATGAAGCTCCACTGATCAGAACAAATCTAGTAAAAAAAAAAATACTTCTTCACATTGACCAGAAGCTAGTTTCATCAATGTCAATACAAGTATACTGTTCCTTTAAATAAAAAACAAGGATGGCCAGGTTAATGTAGCAATCTTAGTACTAACAGAGTTTATTCTATATATTATGACTTTAATATACTGTACTTCAAATATATTTGATGTTCAGATATGAATTTGACAATCACATGATATACTACTAATACTATAAAGCAGTAAAATATGTCTGATTTTCAATAAAATAAAAATGTTATATAATGAATCATTTTTATTATAAGAAAATGTTACAATTTCTCAGTAGGTCCAAAAACCGATTTAGCAATGATAAAACAGGTTAAACAAAAGGCAATATCATTAAAAATAAAACAAACAAAAAAAAAAAACTCACAGACTTTGTGAAAATAGCATCTGTCCATTTAAAATGTATTGAAATATGTGTTAGACTTGTACAGCTATTAAAAGAATTGGCTAACAATACCGCTGCATGTACATTTATTATTTATGGCACTGAAATCTCTTTAGGCACTACAGGGCCAAACACAAAAATACATTTCTTTGTACCATGTATACATGACAATATTGAACCTAAAAGTATAATTAATTGGGAGTTTATCATTGTAACAATGGAACAGAAAAGGTTTTTTCTTACCTTCTATACTAAGGTCAAAGCATATATGACAAAATGACAATGTTCCTGTCTCAGTTTCCAGTTTGCACACACTGCAAACATTGTCATCATTAAGATCAATATTCTCAAACTGCTCTTCTTCATTCATGATGATCCTGAAGGGGGGAAAAAAGAAAGAATTCTATTGTAAGAGATGTGCTTGAAAGCATGCTACATATACACTAGATGGTAAACAGTGCTTGCAACTAATAAAAGCTATTGTTTGTTTGTTAAAATACAATTTGAGCAGAACATAAGCAAAAAAAATGCTTTCAGTATGTGTGGGGGAATTTCCATCAGAAAAATACAGTGTAACAGTTTAATTCTATTGTCGATAAATACACTGCAAGCATAAAATTTTTACACTAAAAAAAATTTTCATTCTTATCTTCTGGAAAAGTAAAATAAAGTATTCTTTACAAGGACAGCAAGAATCATACTAGATAAATTTACTTGTAAATAATTGACTTTTCATATTTATGAATATAGCTGTATGCTAAACACTGCAGTTTAAAAGGTAATTTACGAATATGAATATGTATTGTTCAGCAGAATGGAAGCACTTTACGTTTTACTGCTATTTTGGACACTTTGCAATCTACACAAGAATAGATTTGGTGCTGTCTTTGCATATTTCTTCCACAAACTTGAGGAGTTCCTCTGGATGCGGTTTCTCCACGATATTCTTTAAACATTCTAAAACATGTTAACTGGCAATGCTGTATACCTCCATGCCTTAAATGAACTATCTGCCATCACATCTATGTGATGTTTCTACAGCAGTGGCAAGAGATTGAATAAATAGATATGGAAGAAAGATCTGTACTAAAGATCCTGAGAGTCAGAAAAAAGTACAGTTTTCAGTAGCTCTTAATTAATACATTTTGATTTAAAAGGATTTCTGATTAGTTTCTTGTTTATTGTTCAAATAGAATATTTTAGATCTTGCTAAAAATAAAAAAAAACAATTCTAAACTCCAGTTGATAGCCAAAAACATTTATAGTTTCAATTAGATATGTTAAAAATATAGAAACTATGGTAGCGTTATGGAAAATCTCAGTTACAGAACTTGTGCTCACTTAGCTCCATTAGACACTAATTTCAGACCATAGAAAACTTTACCATTTTAATATCCATCCATCCATTATCCATCCATCCATCATCCAACCCACTATATCCCCAACTACAGGGTCACGGGGGTTTGCTGGAGCCAATCCCAGCCAACACAGGGCACAAGGCAGGAAACAAACCCGGGGCAGGGCACCAGCCTACCACAGCAGTTTAATATTACAACTTAAAAAAAAAAAAAACTGTCCGTTTCTTCAGTCTTTCTGTTGTGTATAATATTAGCTCAAATATCATGCTCAACAGGTCATTTCGATTGTCATAGCACCAAATAAAAAAAAAAAGGCATTAACGGTCTTAACACATTCTTCACACTAACAAGGACAGTGTGGAGTGTACAAATTACTTTAAGGGTTAACTTGAAAACTGGTTTGACATGACAGGAGCACTTGTCTAGCCAGGAAACTGAAGAGAACAGAAAAGGACACACCTGTAGTATATCCTGCCTTTCACTGGAAGTATAAAAAAAAAAAAGACAAATAAATGCAGTTTTTTGGATTTTTTTTTTTTGCTTTATTGTGTCAACTTTTGTAAAAGCAGGGCATGTTTAAAAATACCGTAGTGTTAAGGATGGTTAGGGTTAATTAATTGCCACGCTAATTACCAAGCAAACATCATTTAAAATTAACAGAAAGTAATGGAAATTTATAAAACAACAAGCAAAAAAGTGTATTTAATTTCATCTTACTATTTTTGAATTTGTCATTTCCAAAGACATCAAAACACAACTAAATGTAAAATAATTACATATGATTCACATTAAGAAATAGAATTATCTTGCTGTAGTGTATCACAAAATCTGTAATAAAAAATGCTTATATGAGGACATACGCTTACTTTTAAAAGAATTCCACACAATAATTAATTTTAATTAAGATCCTAGTATATTCTACCCAATTTATATCAACAGAAACTACACAGCAAAGAAAATATATATATATTATTTTAAAATAAATGTACACAAAACACAGGACATCATTAGTTTTGCTCCAAGTCTATTTAAGCGATGCTTTCTGCAACCATTCAGGTTAGAAGTAAAGAATTTTATGTAGGGACTTTGTCTGAGCTCATATGAAAACTGTGTTTAGGAAGAATATTCCTACATCCACAGATTTTTTGGAAATCCTGTTATTTGGAACGACAGGTAACTGAAACACACCACCATCTCATACTGTAATTTTGACATAAGGCAAATCAACCAAAGAATGTGCATTTGTCAATCACAGGGTGACCTCAGACACTATAGCAACCAATTACCAAGGCATTAATGTACACAAGAATTTTTGAGAAGCCAAGAAAATTTTACAAAAATGTGAACAGAAATTGGGTAAATTCAACACAGACAAGGTAATTTTACTTTAACTATGAAATGTAAATCTATTTAAATAACACTCATAACAACAGTGGCAACGGTTTTCTATTTGAGGCTTTCTAACACCCTGTAACCCCTGGAGAACATTTACAAGTAGTAATCACAAGACTTAAAAAAGCCATCTCCACCTGTCCTATCAAAAACACAAGGCTCAAAAATGAAACAAAAAAATCACTTACTTCTACTACTACAAAATGGAAACAATTCTTAAAAGTTGAGAACATTGAGTAAAAATAAAAATAGACAATTTCATACTTGTAATAAAGTTATTACATCAGCATTGGTTAAACTTGCATGATTTTTCAAACAAAATCCGCAAGTTCTTACAAATAGCTTTCCTAAATTGTGTATTGTACTTTGTACTGTTTAAACTGTTAAAAAAGAAAGCATTAAAAAAAAAATAAAAAACTGACACTGTGCATATCTAAATTGTTCACTAGCTAATCACTCTTACTAGCATTCATATAAAAGTGCACAGCCTAGTTGCTACAGACTAAAAGGTAAACTTTCCCACACACTGGAACTTTTTTTTTTTTTGAAACTGCATTATGAATCAGACTTCATTTGATAAATGTGTGCCAAATTATAACTACAAGTTTACTAAACTTTGCAGGAATAACTGAGCATGCCAGAACCAGTCCATTTTCAAATTTTTCCCCCTTCTACACTTTCAATCACCCCTCCAGATTCACAGATGTCATAGAATCCAATTAACATGAGATTAACTATACCTAGACAGGAACCTCGCAAGGGTGTAAACTGAGAGGAACATAGGAAAAGCAGACTACAACCATGATGGCTTTTGATGTGGGTTGAAAATGATTACCATTTTAACTTTCAGAACCCAGGTGTTTGGTGTGATTCACAGAAAACAAGTTTCAACAAAGATGAGTGAAAAGGCATGAACAAGAGTGACTTAAAAATCTTCAAAGAAGTGGAGAAAAAAAAAATATTGAGCAGTTCTTATACATTCTTCTGATCAAACTTTTATTGAATTTTAGCAAGTAAACAGTCATGACTTAAATCGATTTCAAATATTAACAATCATGGTAAGCAGCAACAACCTTCATACACAGAGATACACATTTTTAATTAACAGATTTTACTTACAGAAATCTTGCTTAGAATAGTAATAAGACACACTATTAAAATACAGTATGTTCACGATTTTGGGCTCACTTCGTATTGATCCTTATGATCAATTCTAGTGACATGTGATCAATTATAATATAAAACACTTAATTATTTTTTTTTTAGTTCTGATATTAACAATTTAGCAGAGATATGTTCTGTATGTACTTGGGTTGCTCACTGTCATGGTAATTTTAACTGCCAACTACCTTATCCTAGATGTGCCATATACTATATATACACATTTGTTTAATGAATCAATCATATTTTCAGGGAACTGACATGTTGGCCCATTGTAAAAAGAGTGTCTCCACCAAGACCAAGATATACAAAATGCTTAAACACAAAGAAGGGCTGACTAAATGGAGAACATAAAAAGGAGCAAATAAAACAAACGGAGAAGATGACAACAAAACTATTCCTTCAAGTATCACTCTCTGCCTCACACTCACATACCTTAAAAGTACCTCATATGAGAGAACTACCTTTCTATCACATCCTGCTTTAATCTTTTTTTTCTGCTGGCGAGACCTTTCCCTATCTCACCTTTTTATTCTAGATTCAAAAGGTTTGCTTACTCAAGAATGCAATAACTTTGTTATGGGGCCACTTCTGGTCCAGTACCTGAATAAATTCTAGGGTTAAGGCAAATAATCTTTTATTAAAGGAACATCAGGCTAGAGCTACCTTTATCAGATTCCAAGTGTTCCAGAATCACTCAATCTTCAGTTATCTTGAAAAGGACACTTCTACAGGAAAGTCCCCGAGTATATGCTGCCTTCTATCGATCTTAAATTGTCCTACCAGCTTTACATGGCCTCACTAACTCTTTATAAGGCCAGTTTTACATAGCTCCTCCTATGAAGCCTACTCTGTGGAATTCTTCAGGAATGATCATATTTCTATCAAGTGTAGTAAAGAGGAATTACCAGCAAGTAACAAGCCCATCAACATTTAGGAGCTATTCACAAATAAGGGCCGGAATGCTCCTCTATCTAAATAGCTTCAAAAGTTATTTGCCATTACTATTCACAGGATAAGCATTTCAGCAGTGAGTGGTTTAGAAAACTCCAGTTTTTGAGCGTATTCTGCAAAATGCTTGTTACATTGAAATCATCAGTAACTGTCATACAATGCTGCTTATTGAAACAAACAAAAAAAACCAATGCCAGTGTCATCAACCATGCATGTACTTTGGTCGTCAAGTGACAGGTATTGATGAGGGAGTGAAATGTGCACATATACCCTGCATTCAAGTGACAAGAATTCAACAACAAAAGCTATAGGTATACATTTAGTTTTAATAGGGTTTAAGTTTGGTACAGATTTTTTAACAAACAGGCAGCATGGTAGCGCAGAGCTGGCATTCCTTCCTTACATCATCAGCTGAATGGGGTTTACACATTCTGCCTGTATATTTCTGGATTGATCAGTATTATGTGTTTAATATTATTATCCATTTTTTTAACACCGAATACTGGAAATGTATCAGTAATGTTTTTCAATTAAGAAAATACATTTTGTCTTTCATGAAGTAAATAACTTCCATCCCTTTTTCTATCCCCAATCAATGCCTCTGGTTGAACATTGGACCCTGCACCATCAGAACCACTGGTTTTATAATATCTTTACCAAATAACTGAATTACAACAAAACTAATACTTTAATAATATATGTTTCTTTTGCTGGGTTGCATGCAGCACGCTCTTTTCAGATTGGATGGGCAACTAAGTCCCTTATCACATTTGCTTCTTGCCTTACACTCATGGTTGCTATGATAATCACCAACTCCCTGTGTCCCTAAACCGGTCAGATTAAATTTAACCCTGAGCAGATGCAGGATTAAATGTACAGTATATGAATATTATTAGACAACTGGTTGATTATGTTGCACCAGCAGAGGCATTCATCAATTTCTTTTTGAAATAATATACCAATTTTCTTTTCTTTTCTAAAATCACTACTTACCTGCTTATCAACATCCCTCTGTTCTTCTTGAATTTACTGCCTTATATTTCAGAATTGTCCCCTCAACTCCCTTTTCTGCAGAACTAAGTGAACCCAATATGTGCACCCACAATGCTAATGACACCTGCTCTTCAGTACTGTGATTACCAAGATTAAAAACACTAAAAGTCATTAAAGACATTCTTGAAATATAATAATCATTTCACAACACTGTACAACCTACAGAATGGAAATGATGCCAATTATATTTTCCCTTGCAAAACACTTTTTTGAAAAATGCTTGAAAAACACTTAAAAAGTGCTCAAAAAACATTGAACACAAGCCTTAAAAGTGCTTGCTAAAGGCCATTAAAAGTGCTTGAAAAATCAATAAACAAAAGATGGAAATTTACAACTCTCAAGTGTGAACGAGCCCTAAAACTAAACGGGTATTTATTTGAAAAAAGCAGTGTCAGATCGGGGGGACTGAGAGAATAAAACTGAATAATAATAAAAAAAAAAAAAAATGCAAACCTTTACAAGTACCATAAATATACACAGGCTGTTACAGACTCAAATCAAATGTATGTTTTTATTCCATAATAGTGACAATGACAGCAGCTCACTACTCAAAATGGTAAATCTAGGAAAGACCCGGAATCAAACCCACAACCTCTTGATTATGAGTCAGCAGTTCTTACCTCTGAACCAGCCAAGTGGTCGTGTCAACATCGTACCCTAACCTGACTTGTTTTTCTTCGGATATACTCTTGAATAAAAGCGCACTTGTTTTGTTATACTTGTACCTTTTGTGAAAGTGTTTCTTTGATATTTGGACTTCAGTTTTCACTCATTATATACTTCATGTCAAAATTTTGTCATTAGTACTATAACATGAAAAAAGGTTGTTGTTTTAGATATGTGTTCAATATTTCTTGCCTCACATTTCCTGTTATCCTAAATTTACTCAGATCGTTGTAGACACGGAATACACATGAAATGCATGTGTTCCAAATAACGATATATTACTTACCCTATACAACTCGCACCACACACCCAGATAAACAGACTTGAGCTGGGACAATTTTTTGTCTGACTTGAGCTGCGGCAGTGGGGAGGGAATAGCAGGCTGCTTGTGCTGATCAACACATTTGTAAAACAAGACGCTAATGCAGAGGTGCGAAGGAATTTAAGGTGGCCTGGGATTATGACTTTTTTCGTAGGCTTTAGGGATTTTAGTGTTAAGAACTACTTGATGATACTGAAGGTAAAGAGTAATGTAAATCCACTTGAGTGGATTTGATGGAAAACACAAGTATCTGTGCATCCTTGCCACAAGCAGCCCTTCTAAGAGGGCTTTCAGCAACAGAGGAAATTTTGTAACATGCAGTCGTGGAGCTCTGAAGCCAGATGCTGTGGACTGACTGGTGTTTCTGTCACACAACTTGAAGATTCCTCCACAGAATTTTACAATTGTTTTTTTTTTTTTTTCCCCGATATCTTTTTGCAATATTGGACAGAGCTTGAAGTTATTTAAAAAAGTTATAGGTTTGGGTTTTTTTTGTATCTTTGCCCAATATATGACATAACTTGTTTACAAATACTATATATTAGTATTTGACAAAACTTTTGGATGGTACAGTATTTTAGATTTTTGTTTTTGCTTGTATGCTGCCCAATTCCAGCTTACAGCAAAGCACTTTATGTTTATCCAGACTGTAATGTTCATGTCCTGTAGTTCAATTGTGATTAGTATTTTATTCCCTTTGGATTCATCTTGTTTATATTAAGGATAAGTGTCTGTTTAAAATGTTCTCATTATAATAGTTTTGTTAGTCTTTTGTGTAAATCCTGTAGGCCGCTTTGAAATAGTTTCTCATACTTGCACCATTTAATTTCAGTAATAAGTTGACTGGTGATTTTAATGTTTTTGTGTTATTTTGCTTCAGTTTCAATTAAAAATAAATAGGACTTAATTTTCCTTAACTATTGTTTCCATTAATCTCATTAGTAAGCTACAATTAATATCCTATTAACAAGACCAAGCTAGATCAATGGGACTTTTACAAACACATTTATAAAAGATGCAAAATATTATCTAATTATCAAGTCCCCAAAAATATCGAGATATAATTGAGATAATATCATACACCCCTAGTCACCTGTGTTATGTTTTTGCTGAATCTGTAAAGTGGGAAAAGAATCCAGTTTAGCTAAAACCAGTATGATGTTCTTTAACCACTGGAGCCCAGCCACAGTACTCAACAAGTGCCCCAGTCTTCAGGTTTACCAAATTCAGGCTTGTCTGCACACTTAATTTACCTTCCACAGACTCCTTTTTTTAAACATATACATATATATACACACATACATACATATATAAATATATACACTGTGTGCACAATTATTAGGCAAGTGAGTATTTTGACCATATCATTTTTAATGCGTATATTCCAACTACAAGCTGTATTAACTTGAATGCTTATTGGATTTAAGCACGTCAGGTGATGTGTATTTGTGTAATGAGGGAGGGTGTGGCCCAAGGAGATCAACACCCTATATCAAGGTGTGCAGAATTATTAGGCAGCTAGTTTTCCTCAGGCAAAATGGGCCAAAAAAGAGATTTAACTGACTCTGAAAAGTCAAAAATTGTAAAAAGTCTTTCAGAGGGATGCAGCACTTTTGGAATTGCTAAGATATTGGTGTGTGATCACAGAACCATCAAACATTTTGTTGCAAATAGTCAACAGGGTCGCAAGAAACGTGTTGAGAACAAAAGACGCAAATTAGCTGCCAAAGATTTGAGAAGAATCAAACGTGAAGCTACCAGGAACCCATTATCCTCCAGTACTTTCATATTCCAGAGCTGCAACCTACCTGGAGTGCCCAGAAGTACAAGGTGTTCAGTGCTCAAAGACATGGCCAAGGTAAGGAGGGCTGAAACCCAACCACCACTGAACAAGAAACATAAGTTGAAACGTCAAAACTGGGCCAAGAAATATCTGAAGACAGATTTTTTTCAAAGGTTTTATGGACCGATGAGATGAGAGTGACTCTTGATGGACCAGATGGATGGACCTGTGGATCAGTAATGGGCACAGAGCTCCACTCCAACGTGGAGGTGGGGTACTGGTATGAGCTGGTATTTTTAAAGATGAGCTAGTTGGACCTTTTGCATTGAAGATGAACTCAAAATCAACTCCCAAACCTACTGCCAGTTTTTCGAAGACACTTTCTTCAAACAGTGATACAGGAAAAAGACCATGATTTTTATGCAGGCCAATGCTCTATCACTTGCATCGAAGTTCTCCACTGCGTGGCCAGCCAGTAAAGGCCTTAAAGATGAAGGAATAATGACATGGCCCCCCTTCCTCATCTGACCTAAACCCTATCGAGAACTTGTGGGCACTTCTTAAACGCTAGATTTACGGGGAGAAAAACAATACACCTCTCTGAAGAGTGTCTGGGAGGCTGTAGTCACTGCTCACAAAAAGCTGATCGTCAACAGATCAAGAAACTGACAGACTCCATGAATGGAAAGGCTTATGACTGTTATTGGAAAGAAGGGTGGCTATATTGGTCATTGATTGATTGATTTATTTTTTTTGAAATGTCAGAGATGTTTATTTGTAAATTTTGAGGTGTTTGTTTATTATTCTCACTATAACAGATGAAAATAAACAAGTGAGATGGGAAAATTTTCATTTTCCTTTAGTTGCATAATAAATCTGCACACTAATAGTTGCCTAATAATTGTGCGCATATGTATTCCCCTGATGATGTTCACACTCACATTTCCGTTGTGAAACATTCAGGTTTATTAACATTTTGGATTGACTGATAGCACTGTGTTTGTTCCATATTAAAATGAATCCTCAAAAATACAACTTGCCTAATAATTCTGCACTCCCTGTATATATATATATATATATATATATACTAAAACCTGTGCTCCTTGTGATTTTTTAAAACATTTTTGCAATGTGTGGATGTAAACAATTGTATTCCAACCTCAACTTGCAAAGTGGCCTTGGATAAAAGTATCAAATATATAGTAGAGCAA
The DNA here is from genome assembly GCF_016835505.1 of Polypterus senegalus. Taxonomy (NCBI): domain Eukaryota; kingdom Metazoa; phylum Chordata; class Cladistia; order Polypteriformes; family Polypteridae; genus Polypterus; species Polypterus senegalus. The sequence goes on from NC_053155.1 coordinate 128,065,238, forward strand.
TATTAAATAATTATAAGGTATTGTAATCTTATAAAGGTCAATTTTGGTTATATAAATAATACAGTAATGAATAATGACACCTTAAATCTCTGTTATCCTCCAGTTAAGTGTATGCAGGTGCCTGTGGCACACCACAAAGGGTAATTTCCTTCCTTGTACCTCTCACCATTACATCAAGATCCAGCACACCAAATCTCTACTGTAACACATTAAAGCCGATGGTAAGCCATTTTGTATTACATTGTATATGTTATTTCATTTCAAAGCTTCATAAAAATACAGCAACCACTAAAATATTCAAAGGTATAAAGCATTTTGACAGCCGACTGCAAAACCTCAAGGTGGCCAACACTAAACTCGTTACTGCTTCAGTTTCATAAATTTATAAACCACTGCATTATGCACTTGTGATTAGGTCAGCTTGTTTGTTAGGCTGAAACCTTCATCCAAGCAGAAATGTGTGAAATTTGGCATTCTGTATTTAAACAGGGAATTAGAAACATTAAATATGTACAAAAAAACAGAAAGGCTGGGGTGAAAGATGCAAATTTTTTAGTTCACCCTTTAAAGGCCCTATAAACAAATGAATGAAATTATCTCCTAAAATTCTCACATCATTAAGCAGAAGCTTCCTTTAGCAGCTTAAAATGAAGTGCTACAAACTCCTCCCAATATAAAAACATAGTTTTTATTGCTTCCACTTCACAATTATTCGAACCACAAGAACCTCTTTTACACTTTGTAAAGAAGTCAGTTAATCAGAGAAAATTCAGAATGGTGCATAGATGTGTAATTTGCAAACAAAGTACTTCACGGAGACCAATGAAAGACAATAATCCTGCAGGAGTAACAGTGATTAGCAGATAACACAATTTAAGCTATTTTATACATCAGTGCTCACACAAATCTTTGCTGAAAACATCCTGTAGGCAATTTTAAATTAAATGCAGCAACTTACAAAGAAATTTAGCTGCATGAGGTTTCATTCTTTTTCTTCCTATCTGAAAACTTGAAATAAATGCATCAATGTGAAAATCCTAATCTACACTATGTACAGTTCATATATTGTACATACATACAGATTATCTGCTACTTTTTTGCCAGAGAGAGTCAAGCCAGCATAACACAATGCCACAGAAATAATCTTTAAAGTTTTACCGAAAAACTAAATATCTATACTTGAACATGCAGGTGTTAGTCTATACAGTTTATAACTGGCTTTTAATCCTCTACAACCTTTAAGAACTTTTGTGTATATGCATGCTCTCTAAACACACAATCATACACAAGCTCTGTGACAGCTTTACAAATGTTTTCCCAGTTTTAATTTAACTTTTTTTATATATTTTTCCAATTTCACCTCATGGCTACAATCTGCATAGCTACAATCTGCATAAATTGTTCATAAAGATGATAACATTACCAATTTCATTCTTCATTATCAAACCCACTTAATCCAGTTGAGAATTGCAAGGATCATAAGCTATCATCATCCTGTATACAATGCTTTAAACTTTATTATTCTGGTTCATCTGAAATATAATTGGCTAGCATCTGATAGTCTATGCTTTTCTTTAAGCTGGTTTAATGAAAAGTAGGCTAAAATGTGTAATTTATTTGAATCTGATATGTACAGCTGCCAGAGCCAGCCTACCATAAAGTGCTCTATATGAGAATTCAATATACTGATTTGAGATAAACTTGTATGGCACAACGATGCAGAGCTAAACACTGTTGCCTTGCAAATCCAGATTTCCGGGTGTGAAATCTGTGCTAAGATGCTGCCTGTGTGGTGTCTGAATATTTTCTCTTTGAATATGTGGGTTTCCCTCTCTAATGATTTGCATGTTAAGCTAAATTGCCATTCTAAAATGACCCTGCATGTTGGGATGATACCAAGGTCAGGCATCCCTTCCAGAGTTGGTTCCTGCCTGGCATCCAATTATATTGCTATAGGCTGTAACCCCTTGACCATGGATAAAAATAAATCTTAAAAATTTCATCCCTAAAACTGGATTAAGAATATTCTGATGGGACAGATGGAAGAACTATGATTTACTCCAAATCTATAGTGGTTCCCCAAGTACTCACAACCAAATACACTTACAAGGAAACCGAATCAACAAATAGATTGAGGAAATCGAGATCACGTTCAGCAATCAAGGCACAAAGATCTAAAATTTTTGGAAATCAAATACTTCGTTTTCGGATAGACTGGTTTTCTTCACAGATATGAAAAAGCATTGCAAGATTGAGTGAAGTCCTTTGTTGAAGAAAAGTATGAAACAAAGGCACCAAAGTGCTGACCATAAACATCATTTTTGGGGGAAGGGGTAGGCGTAGTGTTGTGCCCTTCTGAATATTAAGAGGAGTGTTTAACAATGTGGTTAACAATATCCGGAAGTTTTGCTTTGTATAAATTCTCACATTATGTTAACAACAATACAAACCGCTCTCTATCAAAAGACATTTATTATACCCATATTATACCATCATGGGTACGTTACTTGTTACACAGTTGTCTTTAAAAATTACATATTTCTAATCATAGTAATAATACGCGTGTATCTGTTAGAAAAAAATTGCACAATGGTAAACAGGAGGATATTAAGACGCACAGAAGAAGCAATTGTGAACCTCCACGAACGCATCGGGACGCAAAACTTCGTAGGAACAGACTCTGTTCAACAGAGCAACCCGTGCGTCGTTCTTTAGTCGAGAGGACAGCGTAATGCGTCTTTATGACAAGCACACAAAAAACAATTTCAAGGTAACTCAAAACAAAGTAGAAACCGTCACGATCTAGTGAGGGGGTGATTCGCCCAAAGAATATACTACGAATACTCAGCCCGTAGCTTTCCATTGTCTTCACATAGTACAATACAGTAACCGCGTGTAAAGACGACTAAGCAACTCGCTAGCCCCCATCACTCCTGTTGCCGCATTATAAACAGACACGATCAGTAGAAACACTTCACGTGGATAGATCACGGCTGTGCGACAACCGGCATATTTCAACAGCACGCATCATGCTATCTTACCTTTTTCGCCTTAAATGTATAAATCCAATGCCAACAATGTGCTTTAAAAAGAAATAGAGCAGAACGTTCTCGACAGCGAACCCATGTACAACTATTGTTGATTCAGTTTGCCTCTGCTTGCTTGAAGCGTGGAAAAACCCCTCAGCAAGGGCGAAACCATTTCTTGGGGGGGTCACTTTTAACTGTAAACCATTACTTAGATTGCCTTGAAAGCACGATCATTTGTATATATATATATAAATATATATATTATATATGCAATATATATATACATATACCATTAAAAAAATCTTCAACACAGTATACGCTATTTTGCTACGTTTCATTCATTCCCCCTTTTACGGGAAAATGTCACTAACTATACGTCACTATCGACAGAAGTCGTATATTGCATTTGCCAGGAAGTGAGACTGGACGGTGTAAATCACCTGGTGTTCTACACAGGAGATTGCCGTTTAAGGTGCCTAAAACCACCCACAAGTAATTTGATCAACAGGAGACATCCTCCTGACGTCGCCGAGAATGTTGCTTCCCTGTGGAAAGTCCATGCGGTGATCATTCTTCGAAGCAAGAGCGGGTTGATTTGTCGCACGCCACTCGCGTACTCCTATTGACGTGAATGTAAGATACTAAAAAATGAATGTATTCGCTGTCTGTTTTGTTACTCGAGCCTGACAAACCAGTGATATCGCCTACTGTCGTCTGAACAGAGAGATCCTGAATACTTAAGCAGAATAAAATGCGACTTTGACCTTTTGGGTGTACCTTAAGTAGCGAACGGCAAGATATACTCTGGCAGCATTAGGGATACTGTGATCACATTTTAAAACTAGTATGCCTCGACATAAGCTCATTAACCATATTCAGGAAATAAGTAATTTAATAATTTTCTCATTTAAATTAACTTTAACATTATGGATTTATAGCACAATCTAAGCTCCGGCACTCTGAAATCCACTCTGCATCACTTGTTGAGGTGGACTGGTTATACCACCATATGGTTTTTAAATCCGCTTTTTCGTTGTGCTTCTCTTAAAGATATTGACGAGGGGCAAAGTAGAAATCTTGGGCAGGAACATATTTTGGTAAACAGAAACAGAAATACTGTAGCTAGCAAGATGATTCATAAATTAATTCGATGTCTAAGTCAATTTAGGGCCTATAGTTCACTCGATTTAATTCAAATGTTTGAAATCATTACCTTCAGATCTCTACATTGTGATAGATTTAAGAAGAGGTAAAAGAATTGAGACATAGAAATTACAATTGTGCACCAGGGACCTCACCCTAATAGTCAATGAGAAAAATCCTGACTTTAGCCAGTGTCAAAATCTATATTTAGCCCTTCTTTATGGTAAGTAATGATGTTAAAGTTCATGGAAACTATGCACATCATTTGAGAAACAATCATTTATACTTAATAAATATAATTAATTAAAAATGGGCACAGTGGTTGTTGGTTTGATAAGTGAGTTAGTAGGCTTGCGTTTGGAGTTTGCACATTTTCCTTATGTACATACGGACTTCATCCTGGAAGTTCAGTTTTCCCCCACATTGCCAAGACATGCTTTTATGCTGATTTAGAAACCTAGTGGCAACACTGACATTCTGTTTGACTGATGGCCTAGTTGAAGCTGCAAGTTAATTGAAGCTATTACTTTTAAAATTATGACATCAAACTTAAGCATTGGATACTGCTATAAACTACTGAAGCTGTACTTTTAGCAACATTTTTCCTCACCTTTGCTTTAAATTGCACCAGATACCAGTTTCTTTCAGCTTTTCTGATATGCGTCCAGACATAATGTTTTGTTAAGGATCAAAGTCTCCAAGTTGCATTAAGCACAGTTTTAGGTTGAATTGTAGTAAGTCTTTTCACGTCATATTTGGTTACATGTTTTTTAAATCCATTTTGCTCAAAAAGTCAGCATTACCTAAAATAACAGAAATCCTAAACAACAAAGCATATGTTTAAAAAAACATTCAGTGACCACAATGTCACAACACTTTTGTTGAGGGTGTTTCTATTGACAAGGATTCCAAATATACAACAGTACTCAAATGAGCCTTCAGTTTTTACAGGTAGTTCACAGAACATTTAATTAACCTCATTTGTCTGGTTTCCAGTGCTAGTGGAAATTCAGCTTTAGCATGCTTCTGCCATGCAATGAAAGTGCACCCCATGCATGGTTGATACTTTGTAGAGTTCCCTAGTGCTGCCAAGATGAACACGAGCCTCCCAGAACATCCATCCATTTTTCAACCCACTGAATCCAAACACAGGGTCACGGGGGTCTGCTGGAGCTAATCCCAGCCAACACAGGGCACAAGGCAGGAACCAATCCCCCAAAACCAAACCAACCTACCACAGGACACACCCACACACTAGGGCCAATTTAGAATTGCCTAACCTGCATGTCTTTGGACTGTGGGAGGAAACCCACGCAGACACGGGGAGAACATGCAAACTCCACGCAGGGAGGACCTGGGAGGTGAACCCGGGTCTCCTAGCTGTGAGGCAGCAGCGCTACCACTGTGCCACCGTGCCGCCTGCCTCCCAGAACACTCTGCTGCATAAATGGGTTGAGAAAATAAAAGCATATTTTCTAGTAGGTGGCCATTAACTCCTTGAAGAGTGACCCCTAATCAAACCCATGATGAGATTATCTTCATGGATGAATTCTATAAGTATTTATTTTATCCAAACTAGATAATGATAACATAAGTTAATTATACTGTATTATCTTTGTTAGGATTACGATATCCAAAACATTTGCAGTCTTGTTAATTTAAATTCACTGTTTTTTAAGTATCTATGTTTATCTAAAATTATTTAAATAAAATGATCTAAATAGGAAAAATGACATAAAATTTTGATTTTTTTTTAAATTACATTTAAATACTATTTTAAAGCCAGAGTTGGTGTTGGTTAATCCTTCCATAGTTTTTTTTTTTTCATTAAAACAGATCACTCAAAATGAGGTTTGTAGGACACTTTAAACACTACAAGACCTAAAAATTACTTTTTTTTTTTAGTGTCAAGGTCCATTAAGAAATCACCACATGTCCAGAATGTTTAATCAAAATGACACACAAAGAAAATATTTAGAACAAAGAAAAATCAGAAATATGTCTGATATTCCATGTTTACTCTCGTCTCACTTCTGATATGGTTTATAGAATGGGCAATAGGCACGGTAGGTAGGTACTGACTGACTGACTGTCTGTCTGTCTGTTACTAATCCCAAGGGGAAATTCACAATAGGTAAGGGTAGACCCCTACAACAGACCACAGCTCCACCTGAGAAAATTCAGAACCAAATACGATATATAATTCCAGCAGTGTGCTTTAGATGTGATCCCAATGAGCCAGTGCACCTCCCATTATCACTTAATGCTCACCGTGCATTTGTTTTATTGCCTTCTACTTTGATTTGTCTCCCCATTTTTCCAACACATTGTGAACTGCTGAGGTATCCATCAACTCTACTCTCTCGTGCATGTGACTGCAAGGTACCTCAGTTCATGCACTGATCTGTTCTCACCTACACAGCCAACACACTGGAGGACCAAGATTTCAGATCAGAGTTTGAATTTTTCTGTGTATCTTGACCACTTGATTTTGAGCTATTAACTGCTCTGGTGTGCATTAGAGATCACAGTCAGGTGAAGCCAAAAGTGCAACATTGTACCCTATCATATAGTAATGTTATGTTTTCCATATGCTTTATTATTTTATTCAGGAAAATTGTGATTAAAGTAGAGATAAGTCCTCTACTTTAATTAATGTGATTTGACCTCATGGATTGAGATATAACCCTTGCTCCACAAACACAGGTCTAGATGTCACACAGCAGTCATCATGGAACCCAATTCTTTTGCATAAGCTCTCACAAGATATCCTAAAGTAGTCATGAGAGCTGTCCAAGTCCATAAGAAGCAGACAGAATTGACAAACTTGTATGAGCCATCAAATATTTGTACACAAGAGAAAATGTTTTCTTTGGAATAGCCATGGAAATTTCTGTATTGCTGCTTCAGAATTTGAGGTTGCAACTCAGCCATTCTCCTTCCCAGTACCCCACCAATGATTCTTTGAAGACATAGGAAGGAATGTGATTCCTTGATAAAACACAGCACACCGTCTGGTCTTTTGTTTGAAATCAAGAGGTTTTATTCCCTTGCCCTAGCCCTAGCCCTAACATGAGATAAGGTATAAGCCCTGATAAATGGTACAAGATCAATTCCCCCAAAACAGAAACCTCCACTAAGCAATTAATGCACAAAATCACTACCCATCTGATTCTCTCCTTGGGTCTATCTATCTGTCATCTGAGCCAACACACCCAACTGGTAGTTTACGCGTGACAGCTCACCTCTCTCTGTATTCGAGTGTATTGAGTATATAAAATACGTAGATGAACACAACTGCCACTCTGAACCTGACTATAGGTTTTATGCTCCAAATCTGCCTGAGGGATGGCTCACTTATTTGCTCGCCTTTTAAAAACTATAAACACTTCCCTTGTTACATGTCATTTCTCTCTCCTCCCAACTTTCATTATCCCCTTGACTTTAAACTTGCTGCCAGGATCATAGAAGGGGCATATGGTTGGAATTCTCTCTAGCAACCCTCAGTGTCCCTTCAGTGCTAATCCATTTACTAGTTGGAACCCCATGCTGCCCACTAGGATCCAGAAGGTCTTGCAACCCCTGCCCTCTCTCAATCTCATTCTTTCTGCACTGGATGTCTTTCATATGGCTTGTGTCATCCAGGTAGGGCCTTTGCCCCTGGCAGCCTTTTGCTAGTTGGGGCCACCTTCACAAGTGAAGTTGGTGACATCTTTTCAAACACAACAAACTCACTGTTTCTAAGAGAGGACAATAGTAGATACATACAGTACACAGAGATTATACTGTAGATTAATTCCATCACTCCAATCTCCACATGCATTTTATTTAGCTGTTATTTTACAATCTCCTGCATAAGTTCCAATTGCATTCCTTCAGTAAGAAGTTATTTCTATGTGCCAAGCCAGTGTGGACTGCCAATGTCTAATGGACCTTTCCTGCTCATAACTGTCATCAAGTTGGCACTGAAACTGACCTCTGACCTTCACTATGGTTGCGATTAAAAACTCATTAGAATTTCACAAGTTCTTCAAAATTACCCTGAGTGGCTATATGGATCACCTAGAAGCCAAACACTGACCAGAGAATATCACTCTTAGTCCTAACACTATGGTCACAAGCTGTGAGTGATTATGGTTGCTGGTGTTAGAAATGTGCATGAGGGGTTTTAGGCAGAGCCACCACTTCTCCAGATGGAGTTAGGCATCTAGCCTCCCTGTTTGGGTGACTTCCACAAGAGGCGTGCCCGACCCAAATTAATAAGACGACATGAAGGGGTGAGTTGGGAACACTTTGGGGTGGTTATATGTATCTCTTATAATTGGCTTGGGTGCAGCAGGGAATTCCCACCCAGAAGCTGGAAGCGGTTGGTAGGGATTAGTCTGGTCCTATCAACAAAGCCCTGTTATTATCACAATCCAGCAGGAAAACAGGACAGCAGATGACATAAAATGTGAGACCATGGCAGAAGATCACATATCATCTTCAGTTATTCTAAAAATATTGGCAGCTTATTAATTTTTAATCATAGGGCAAACCGTCTCATTTACAACACACTAAAAAACACCAGCTCAGTGTACCCAAATTTTAAAATACTAGGTGCCACTACAAGTGTCAGTGCACCTTATTTAGCTCTTTGGCTAATTCTATCTGAACCGACACTGTGATAACACATTTGTCTTTCTCTAGTTAAGTGTATTTTGTTATCACTATTCTCTAACCCCCACACATACATTCTGTCTTATGCGCTAATGGTTGTGATGTCTTGTCTTAGCAATGTACTTAATTGTTTTGTTTATGTTTTCGGCATGTTCAGCCATCCCAAGTTGTTTTAGTCAGTGTTATCTGTGGTAATGTGGCTGTCCTTGACTTTTGGGTTTGTCTGTACATTTGATGTCCTGCTTGGCAACATTTTTTATTCACTACAGCAGCATGAACTGTGAGTTAATAATTCTGTAAAGCAAAAGTGCTGCTGCTCTTTGCATGTGTATCATTTAGATGCTACTCAGGCCCAAACTGCCAAGTTTACAATATATCCACAGAAAGGTGTGAGGTTATATTAGACAAAAAAAAAACTAGAATTTTTTGCCATGCTTGTCATCTTAAGATGAGTTTTGGAAAAACTCAAAATTTTCCTAATATATCTAACAGATGATCAGTGCAATACTATTAAATCAGAGCTAATAATGTGGTGTGTTTGGATATTTGAACTGGACTGGCAGCCAGGCTTGAACTAGCCATTAGTAAAGTAGGAAGCCAGCTGCCATAAACCTGTGGATTGCTTGATGGAAAAATAAATTTAAATAGTTTATTAAACAATAATAAAAAAAATATTTTTAATTTATACTAGAAACATAGTAATACTATGTAGAGCATTCTTTTGCACTTTAAACAGCCTCAATTTTTTTAGTTTTGGTCCATGTTGACATGATTGCATCAAGCAGTTTCTGCAGATTTGTCAGCTGCATATTCATAATGTGAATCTCCTGTTCTACTACACCCAAAGATGTTCTATTGGATTTAAATGTGGTGAGAGGGATGGCCACTGAAGAACACAAAACTTGTTGTCATGTTCATAAAACCAGTTTAAGATGACTTTTGCTTTGTGACATGTGTTATCATGCTGGAATGAGTCATTAGAAAATGGGTAAATTGTGGCCATGAAAGGCTGCACATTATGCAGTAATACTGAAATACGCCACTGCATTCAAGCAGTCTTTGATTGGTATGAATAAGCCCAAAGCATGCCAAGACAGTTTGGATAGACCATTACACCGCCACCAGAGCGGGTCAATCCATTAGACAACATAGGTGGCTGCCTACGGCACCATCACCTAAGGGGCGACATTTATTAAAGTTAAGCTTCCAGATACCACCTAAAGAGATTCATCAGACCAGATTACATTCTCCCAGTCTTTAACTGTCCAGTTTTGGTGAGATGGTGTCCACTGCAGCCTCAGCATTCTGTTGTTGACTGACTAGAGTGGAACCAGATGTGGTCTTCTGCTGTTGTAGCCCATTCGCCTCTAAGTTAGATGTGTTGTGCATTTAAGGTGCTTTTCTGCTCACCACAGTTGTACAGAGTGGTTATCTGAGTTACAGTAGTCTTTCCACTATCTTAAACCAGTCTGGCCATTTTCCATTAATAAATAAGGAATTTCCATCCAAAGAACTCACTGAATATTTTTTTTTGTTTATTCTGCCATTCTCAGTAAACTCTAAAAATTGTTGTGTGTGAAAATCCTAGGAGACCAGTAGTTACAGAAATACTCAAACCAGCCCAACTGGCACCAATGATCATGCAACAGTCGAAGTCACGGAGATCACATTTTTTCCCCATTCTGGTGTTTCATGTGAACACCAATTGAAGCTCCTGGCCGTATCTACATGATTTTATGAATTGTCCTGTTGCCATATGATCGGCTAAATAGGTTTGCATAGATAAGTAAGGGTTCCTTATAATTTGCCCTTTGAGTGTATATCACTCAAAGAAACATAGATCAAAAAGAAAAAGATGTGCAAAAAAAATCCACTAAAAAATCTGCATTTAGATGCATCTCAAAGTGTTTATTCATCCCAATACCTGCACTTACGTATATAGCAGCTTGTGCTGCTAGTGAGATGGAACAGGAGCCAGAATATATGATAGCCATAGCCGAAGATGATAGTGAGTTAACTGTACTTTATAAGCTGCTATAAATTGCTTTTCCAATAAAACATATTCAAAAGTGACCTGTAGTCTAACAAACTCCAATATGAATATAGGAATATAAAAACTTTGATGCATAATAGAGGATCATTTAGCCCATCAAGTTAATTTGAGTAAGCTACCACAGTACCCCATCCAGACACATTGCAGATGTTTTCAAGGTTTTTGCTTGAACTACATTTCTTGCTATATTGTTAAGCTTCCTAAAATGCATTGTGCAATGAATTGCTTCAAAATAACTCTGCTGGATCAAATGTATCAATGCCTTTACTCATTTAACTAGATTAGGCCATCATGCAGCCTTCTCTGTTCAGACTAAAATGTGTTTAACTCCCTAAGATAATACTTATGTGTCACTAAATATCAACGCTGAGTAAAAGAGTTTATCCATTAAGAGCAGAGAGAAGGAGAAAATGAAAAGGTTTTATGATTTTTTTTTCTTGTACAATTTTTCTTTTGTTTTGGTTTCAAGTTGGAGAACAAACATGAAATGAGAAATGCTGGCTCTGAGCAGCACTAATGAAAGCTCATCTGTTGAGGTAGTTGTCTATAAAATCCACTTAAGGATAAGTGCCCTCGTGTCTGTCTGTGTGTCCTTCTGGTTGATACATCTCTGTCATTGCAAAAGTTGTCATCACAAACATCCATCCATCCATCCATTATCCAACCCGCTATATCCTAACTACAGGGTCACAGGGGTCTGCTGGAGCCAATCCCAGCCAACACAGGGTACAAGGCAGGAAACAAACCCCGGGCAGGGTGCCAGCCCACCACAGCATCACAAACATTTTTAGTAATAACTTCACTGACCTTGTTGCGTTTCTTATCTCTGCAGTTTCATGGTACACAGACTCTCAGATCAACAGCACATGTAGCCTATGTCTAGTTGGCCTCCTGAATCATAAATTCCCTTTGAAATGTAATGCTGTTCTGCAATTCTATCTATTTTTTATTCCTTCCTTGTACTTCTTGTGTTTTGACATTCTGCATACCAGACCAATGGAAAGTGACTTCAAAATGTGAGTGAGTACATTGATTAATACAGTGTGCCAAATATCAAAAGCTGTTTTTTATACCTAGTGTGGTGAAGGCTCACTAAACAGATAGACAATGAAGCACTGCTCCTTACTGGATAACTTTTCATAGCTAGTTTGACTTGAACAGCATGAATGTATTGTATTTCCTGGAATCAAGAATTGTCCTTAAAAATATTTTCAACTGTGAAACCAGAAGTCAAACAATATAAATAGTTGTAATGCCAGTCAGTTCCCTACTAATTAATGATGTTGCTGTTAAGGTAGACATAAATGATCAAGTCTGGCATTGGCAAACTGCTGTCTTTATTCAATTCAATTCAGTTTATTTGCCAGCACAGGTCACTGTGATGAGTTCTCAGGTAAAATACAATTACAAACTTTACTAAGTACATAGGGAGTGCATAAAACTGTGACCAGCAGCAAGAAGACAGTCAGAAGCAGGGAGAAATGTTGGGGTTCTGCCCTGGTAAACCCTGTTTAATTGCGATCAGCAACAAAAAATTAAAATAAAACAGGTATGTGAGACACAACAGAAAAAACAAAAATTCTAGAGCAGCTAGTAACACTTTTGTTGTTCTTTACTTTGCAGCTCTTATTAGACTCGGGTCATGCTCGGCAATGAGACGTCACTTTCCTGGGTCAATGCTTTTTATGGTAAAGTGACCAGAAGGTTTACTCTGGATGTCATGGACAGGTTATAAGTACCCTCATTGGGTGTCTGTACTGGGCAGTGAGAGCATACCATTGGCAGCAGCACCACCTTCTCTCCCAAGAGCGGTGGTGCTTATCTTAGCTTGTCCGGGAAATCCCGAACATGCATGCGTGACAAGACACAAATAGTTTTAAACTAATTAACATAATTGGAGCCTAGCACTATCATTCGATTAATTAATTGTTCAACTATGGCAAACTGAAATCAGAAGAGAGGAAAATAAATAAATAAAAATAGGGTCCATGGTCAGTTACAGCAGAGACAAAAGCAAGGGACTCGAGCAAGAACAAAGACTTATAATTCAAGGAATGACAACTGGGATGGACAAAACTGTAACAGTAAATGACTTTAATCCAATCAGGAGAGGTTACAATTCCTTCTTAAAAACTAGCTGTACCCGTACATATTCCTGGAGAGAGGAGCACACTCACTTATCTCTCATGAGAAATTCTGAGGGCTCTTTGAGGAAACACTCAGGGAAGCATTATGCTGTCACTCCCCAAAATGAAACTAAACTGAAAACCTCGGAAACTTGCTCTCTGAAACTAAAAAGTTAGGAAGCTGAAGTTGACAAACTCTTCTCTTTATGAACCTGAGAGCCGAGA